>NW_026542600.1:15389485-15957141 GCF_028750875.1 Macrosteles quadrilineatus
TCTACATGCAAAAATAAGTCGAAAATGTAGAATAACTTTTTTTTTATTTCGGCTTAGTTTAGCCGTAATCCGCCATTTTGTATTTTTTTGAAAATAATTAATTACTCAAAAACTCTTGGAGATATTTTTATGAAACTGTGTATACACTTCAAGTCTACAGTTATAAACATTCTCCGAAAATATCTTTGATCAGGCTCATCAAATTTCAAAATGGCGGCCATTTAAATTTTTTTAAGTAAAATTCAATGAAAACCGGCCATTAAAACAAACATTTTAAATGGTCGCCATTTTGAAACTCGATGAGCCTGATCAAAGATATTTTCGGAGAATGTTTATACCTGTAGAATTAAAGTTTGTACCAAGTTTCATCAAAATATCTCCAAGGGTTTTTGAGTTATTAATTATTTTCAAAAAAATACTAAATGGCGGATTACGGCCAAACTAAGCCGAAATCGAAAAAAAGTTATTCTACATTTTCGACTTATTTTTGTATGTAGAATCTCAATCTGCATAGCCCGCTACGCTTTACTGAAACACCCTGTATATTTTGATCAAACTTGGCAAATTTATTTATTTTGTACTAAGCTATCAATATTTTACTAAAAAACACACTTTATTAGTTTTCTTGTAGCAGCAAACCTAGGTACTCGTTAAACCTAATGTTATTAAAATATATTTAATTGAAAATCAATTCAGACAAATGGAAATTCGCTTAGTCGGCAGGTTTGCTGCGGCGGGGGTATTTTGTATTAGTAATCGTGTTTAAAGTGACGCTGTCAATCCCACATTGTGGGTAAAAGACGAAGAAGGAGGTATTAAGGTATTAAGCTAATATCACCATGTTTCCTTATTGTAAGCATTTTTAATAAGTAAGGCATAGTTAATATATAATTTTTTATGCTGATGTTTTTTAATAAAAACGTGTATTTGCCGTTATGTATGAGAAGGGAAATCCCGTCTGAATCAAATTGAACAATCAAAAACAGCTGACTTCTTAGGGGTGAGGCTGGATGATGGACTCGGATAAGGGGAGAAAACTTATGGATTAGAGAGGTCGCTTGCTCGAGGACTATTCATTCTACGTAGGATGAGGCCATAAGGCAGCGATGCTCTGTCCAGGCTCACCTATCACGGACTATTCGAGCAGTAGGCCTACATTTCATATTCTATCATTTTGTGGGGTTCTTCCACTAAAAAGAATTTGGAAACAGTTTTTGTCTGGCAAAAAAAGCAATAAGGACCATCCTAGGCTTGCCACCAGATGCCAGCTGCAGAGATGCATTCATCCAGCTTGGACTCTTGAATGTCCCTTGCATATTCATCTACGAAGCAGTAGTAGGCTATACATAAAATCACAAAACATTCAACCTCATTTCATAGATCACAAATACAACACTAGAAACAAAGGAATCCATGCTCAACAACACATACTAAAACTGTTTGAACAAAAACCTCATATTATTCCGGTTTAAAACTTTTTCAGGCACTGCCAAAACAAATTCAAAACATTCAAAAAATCTCAAAATTCAAAACAGAAATCACATTTTTCCTGACAAAAAATGTTTTTTTATGATTTGGAAGAATTTCTAAATTTCACAAAACAGAGCCCTTTGGCATAGGATGTGATTTTCTTATTATAAGTTAATTTTTATTACATTATTATACCTTAACCTATTGACCTGTCCAATTCCTGCCCTGGCTGGGCTAAGTTACGGACGGAAACTACAAGTAACTTATTACAAGTTTTGCCACTGCTACTTGACCTTGACAAAGAACGAAAACTTGACACCGAAGCGAAGGGAGGGAATCCTCGATCTTCGTCGTCAAGTCAGTCATTCGTCGGGTCGGGTCAAAATCCACGGCCTTCTAGTTCTAGATCAGAAATGTTATTTTCCCATTTATACACTCAAAGGCGGCCGTGGTATACTATAGTATAGTAACTATATGAAAAAATAATGTGCAACGCGAGTGCATACTGCCTTTGCTGCATTCGAGAAATGTTTACGCACGAGCTGTAGGCGAGTCATCTTGTAACCTTTACATGCATAATTAAATATATTTATGAGATGTTTGTAACAAATATTAAGTTACTTTACATCAAAATAGAATGTCTATTTGAATAAAATAAAATTAATTACCCAATTTTGATGCCTTCGCTCTTGAGGAAAAGGTTTTAAAGATTTGTAAGTCCTTAATGTTTACATGTTATTCTTGTGGAGTCAAATAAAAGAAAACTGCTGTCATTGTCTTGTTTATGGATACATTTTCATCAAATTTGGTATAGGTTGGTATTTAGAAAAAATCAAAACCCCACTAGCAACCACTATTTGGAGGTGGGCGATGAAATTCAAAATAATGTTAAAAAGTGCCTGCCATCGGTCATGTATTCTGAAGGTTATTTGAAATTTTACAGCCATGAAAAAAATAAAAGTGTTTGAATGTAAAGTTCCAGTCAAATTAAATTCTTAAATTTGATGCCATAATTAACTTTTTGAAAATTCCTCTTATCAAAGTCGGATTTGCATCATTATTTTCCTTTTTCAAAGTTCTTTAAAATGATATGCTACTTGACAGGGGTTGCAATTTAACAATTTTAAATTACCCCCAGCAACCCCTATTTGGGGGTGGGGTGAATTTCAAAATACCACCAAAAAGCACTTTACATTATCCTAGTAACGTGTCCTAGGAGAATTAATGTTTAATCCTCCTAGCGTGCATCGAAGCTAGTTTGAATATTTATGCAGCAGTTCAAAAATTGAGGGGCGGTTTGGGAGCTCGGTATTAGCGCTAGTCCGCGACTAAATCCTGATATTTCCGTTATTTTAGGCTGCCGCCTCGAAAACGGGTTTGTGAGCTCGGGATCAGTAAGGCGCGCGCCTAACTTGTGCAGGGATAATCTCGCGCCTAAATATTGTTGGTTTGGGAGTCAAGTAGACTTAGGCGCCAGCCTAAGAGATAGTCTCGGTGGGTTTGGGAGATCAATTTTGGGACTAAGAGATATGTTTTCGTCATAAAAATCAGTGAGTTTAGTCCCCAACTTTAGTCCTGCCAGGGGGCAGGTCTAAGTCGACATCATGCCGGTATTAGCTCATCAATTAGCACGTTAATTGTTTACATATTAACTAAAAGAATGTTATATTGAATTCGTTATTAAATTCCGAACATTTTCATTACTCTCAAAGTATATTTGATCAAACTTTTTTTCAGTTTTCTGTTGTTCAAAATAAAACGAAAATCTTGCAGAAAGCTAAATTTAACGAAAGATTATTTGGTTGGTAGAAGATTTAGACGTTTTTTGAATTGAGTAAGTTTGTATATATATGTAAAACTTGCTATGTTTTGTGAATGCAAGATAATAAATACTGAATTGAGTGTGACTGCAGTGTAGTATATAATAATTTGTAGATTTTTAAAAATAGTACAGTAATTGGTTTCTTAAAATAAAAAATAGTTGGGAAATCTATGTTAAGCAGTTGGGAAATTTGAGGCTTCTCCCCCCCTAGAATTTACCCAAGCATCACCACTGGTCTCCGGGTACCTTTAAACTAAATTTTGGTACGTTCGAGAGTTAGGTATGAAATAGGCCTAAATAATTGGTCAAATTAGATACAAAAATGTACATATCCATAAGTAAACAAACTGCAACAGTTTACATATTCCCTTAAAAATATTAACCCTCTGGCGCTGTTTCACAATCAACTCCGTTTTATTTTAACAGTTCAGTCTGAGTCCAGTCCAATCTCAATCTCACTGTCGCTGTCGCTCCATTTGTGATTGTGGCTCTGGCTCAGTGCTGTTGCCGTTGTCCAGTGTTGCCAGGTGTACGATAATTATCGTATTTGTACGATTATTTTGCTAATTCCCCATAAAAAATAATTTTGAAAAATTGTACGATAATTTCGATGTTGTGTACGATTTTTTGTCATAATGTACGATTATTTTTTGGGGGCTGGAAAATAAACTATTTCATATTGATTATTATACATTTAAACACGTTTCCCACTTTTAATATATGGAAAAACGGTAACATCACTTCGTTGCTGTTCGATCTGGCAACCTTGCAAAGCCATCAGCTGTGTTAGAGAGGGCCCATTGGCTACCAACTTAAGTGTTTATAGGAGAATTTTGAGAGAAGTTGGTCGCCATTTATTTGTACTAGGGGTAGATTACGTTGTACCTTCAATTAATTATTGTACTCAGTACAGTACATTGGCAGTAGGGGAATGAAATAAAGCAATGAGCTGGTTGATTTTCCAGTTGAGAACGAAAATACCATCATTTTACAGCGTTTCAATTTTGTTGTAGCAGAGATGCAGATTCCGTGTGTGTGTGTGTGTGTGTGTGATAGTGTGCTGCCTTTGGTAGAATTTATATTTTTCATTATTCTAGCTCAGTGGTAGGCTAGTAGAGCAAAAACGGTGGGTGGCAGAGACAAATAGAGTAAAATTTCGGCCATTTCATCATCGACTTGCTTGTTTTACATTATAATAATATTATTATAAAAGAAAATTGTGTGTACGATAATTTTGCCCCAAAAACGATAATTTTGGCCTGCTTGTACGATAATTTTTGCCGGCGAATCTGGCAACACTGCCGTTGTCCTCCTCCCTCACCTCATGGTGCTTTGCTGTTTCCGCCCTATCACCCTCCCTTACCCTCCCGATCTTCCCTCGTGAACGTGGTTTCGATACTAGGGCCTAGATAGCAGTGTATCCACAGTCCACACGTGCCACTGCCACACGACCCTAGTATGGAAGAGGATCACGTAAGTTATATTTAATTAGTTATTAACAACTCAGACGTTGATATCCAGATAATCGACTAGGTTAGCCGGTATTTCTTAGGTTAACCCATGAACATCAGTGCCAAAAAAGCCAAGTTATTCAAAAGCTGTAAGTTTTATCGGCAAAAGTTAGTTCACTTTCCCCAACTCACCTTTTTAACGTTCTATAAGACGTGTTTAAACTGTTCCTAGACACCAACACTACAACTTTCTTATAAGTATGGCTTTTTTGTCGCCGAGGCTTCCTGTAGACACCATGCCTAAAAAACTCGCTTAAACATCGTGACAGGGTAGTTTCCTGTACTAGACACCAAACCAAGAATACTAGACACCATTACCTAGATTAACCTAACCGTAATCTGAGTGTGGTGGTGTCTAGTAATCTGGGTATGATGTCTAGCAAATAAAATTAGGCTTGGTGTCTAGTAACTTAAACTTAATCTAGGTAGTGTTTAGTAATCTAGGTATACTGTCTAGTCTAGTAATCTGGGATGGTGTCTAGTAATCTGGGCATGGAGTGTATTAATCTTGGTGAGGTGTCTAGTATAGCCTAGTAAACTGCCTTGTCACGACGTTTGAGCGAGTTTTTCAGGTGTGCTGTCTAGTAATCTAGGTGTTGTGTCTATAGGAAGTCTCGGTGACCAAAAAGTCATTTGAGAAAGTTTTGTTTTGGTGTCTAGGAACAGTTAAAAAATGTCTTATAAGTTAGGACGTTTTAGGTGAGTTGGGGAAAGTGAATAACAAGATTTTGCCAACCCGCTTTTCTCCTTTTTTTCAGACCTACAGTTCTTGAAATGAAAATAAATTGTCTGAGCTCTTAGTCAATGTTAGAGGAAGTCAACACATCACACTAATCACATCTTTTCCCAACATTCTTGTATACATTGTATTTAATGACCAATAAACTTCTTGATTCTACACAGACATTCATTATAAGTTACCTACCATTTTCGTTTCACACCACGACGACCACTAGTCAGTGACATGAAACAATGCAGTTCAGTCTGAGTCCAGTCCATTCACTAATAACTTGCACCTCTGCATGGTGGGTGGCCGTTTTAATCAAAGACATTCACCTGGTTGGCTAAAAAGGGGATGCGGAATACTATCCCCCGGAAAACTACCCTCCCAGGTGAAACGTGACGTCACAAAATCTGCTAACTAACCAATATGGAAGCCGTGTCCGCGACTGGAATACTACCCCCCCTTGACAAATCATGCTATGTATTTTTAATTTTAATTCGAGTAACTCCGTTGGATAATAGAAAATGCATGTGGTGAATATAAAACAGATTTTCTAAATGTTACAGCAAGTTTGGTTGGTTAGGTTAGGTTAGATTAAAACTGTTTGATGACTAAATTTGAGTGTCCGTGACTGGAAAACTGCCCCCCGGTCTCTGACGTCAATATGACGTAGGACCCTGCTTGGGGGGGTAGTTTTCCGTGGGGCAGTCTTCCGGGGACCCGCTAAAAACAAACGATGACACAGTTGAAGAAATCCGACAATTCTGCATCAAAAGCCCCCGAAAAATCGATTGCCTGATGAAGTCTTCAGTTGAACATACTTAAATCAAAACTTCATGATGTGCAGAATAAGCTGTTCCAACTGCGATGCAATCCCATTGTTACTTGAAAGCCTGTACCTCTGTCAAAAAACTTCATGATGTTATTTGTAAAAGGTAGAGTCTTTGTGCCTAAAAAGATTCAGTTAAGACACCAGATCAGCCCGCAGGTCATCAGACCGCCAATCGCCCTAAGTGTGTACTTTTAAGCTCATATGAGATTGATGAAAATCTGAATTTTATTAAATTATTCCCATTCGCATCAAAGTAGGTCGAAGTTATGAGAAAAAACTTTGTTCTTTTCCCTTCAATTGGACGTTTAAATAATTAAATTATCTTGAATAGTCCCCCGAGCAACGACCGTTTAAAATCCCGTCATTAATTTATAAACACCCTGTATATAGTCAGTATATATTTTTTTTTTCTAAAAAGACGAACTTCTGATATCCGCAGTGACCTAAACAATTTTAAAAAAAATCTATAAAATTAAAAATTAAAAAATTAATAACAGCATACAAGAAATGTCACTGAGGGCTGCTATTCAAAAGTTATAGCATTTTTTTTCTATAACGTTGCAGAAACTGTTCAAAGTACCCTGGTCCTATGCAGGGTGTCATACTATAGGGTCGGTCTCTAAAGAGTTAACAGACAGTTAGTCAATTAACAGTTAGTTTGAACATGCATGTTTTCCTTGTTATTTATGGTTAGTACATAGGGCGATCGTCATTCTTATTGATTTTGCTAGTTATTGTTGTTAATTATTATATCATTGTTATTTGTTTTTGTTGCCTATGTCTAATTATCAAAAATGTTGTAGTTGTTTTTTAATATAGCCATCTTGCAACTTTACACATTGCATAACTATTATATTGATACAGATAATGTTAGTAAACAAATAGTAGCCTACTACAGCAAAACAAATGGAATGACAGTTGAAATAAAATAAAATTAAAATTAAATTAACAGTAAACTTATATGGTTAGTCCTTTCATTTGGCTATTATACCCAGTGGATTGGGAGCCATCTCGGAACTCAACTCACACTCATGATCTGCTCGCTTATCTATAGGACTGTGACAGTAGGTGAGTACAAATACTTGATCTCAATTGGAAGCTCTGCTGAAATCCCTTACAATAAATATCGCAAGAACAAGAAGAAATGCAAAACTCTCAACCCCTCAAGAACCTTCACCAGGAATTCTATCAAAATTCTAAACAATAAACAAAACTGAATTAAACAACAAATTTAAAAATTTTGATCCTAAAAATGTGTGCGGCTTTGATGAAGTCCCAACTCCAGTTATAAAATATGGTAGAGCTAATCACCCTCTAACTAACACCCTCTTAGACATCATAAACAGTTCAATTCTAAATTCACATGTACCTGACAAAATGAAAATATCAACAATATATCCAAAGCATTAAAAAGGAGAAAGAACTTTAAAAACCAACTACAGGTCAATTTCTAATCTACCCACTTTCTCAAAACGCATAGAGAAAGTAATTTTTAACCAGATAATAAACCATTTGAAATTAAAATAACCTCCTAACTGAAAAACAACACAGATTTAACCAGCCCAAATTGGCGACTATTCTCTAGTACCGAGTGACTATCACTGTACTTAGGGGCTACCCTTAACTGTAATAATCAATAAAAAATGTTATTCTTGATTAAAAATTGTTTCTGCAAGACTAGGCCTACGTCGCTGTGAATCAGTAAAACTAAATATGTTTTATTATAAAACATTTTGTTGACTTGATTTTTTTTTGCTTTTGGAGGCCCCCTTGACCCGGAGCCCCTCGGCGATCGCCGACCAGCCGCCCTGGCCAGACCGGGCCTGGGCTTACTGTAATCAATATGTAATCACTTAACATTAATTACTGTACTTAAAATCTGAATTCTGTACCGTAATCATCACCCTCTCATGAAAAGCTCATTCATAAAAAAGTTCATCACTCCTGGATTGATATTTATCATTGTTCTGTTTTTGCTGCAGGAACTTTGGTGATTCAATAGTAACTTTAATTCACTAATTTCAATACCAGCCCATCGTCAGCCCGTTTAAGCCAGATTATTGAGATTCTACCGATAAAACATACTCCCTTTAGTAGATTTCTCATCCTTATGGAACACCTGAAGCCATTCTTATTGTTAGTTGTGTATGATGCACTGTAGAGGTCGTGTTTTGCTTACAATTTGTTTCTTGTTATTGCAGTCATTTAAACCTCGTTTAACCAAATACTTAATCCGATCAAACCATAAACAATAACTTGTCCAAAAGTTATATAACCAAACAGTTAAGCACAAATTATGACATTAACCCTAAAATTATAGAAACAAAATCTTCTCAACTTTAGCAATCAGTGTCGACGTACATGAACTAGACTTGAAACATTACTGTAGCTCAAAATTTGCAATGGGATGAGAAGTTCTTATGTTGGTTAGTCTACCATTCTGCCATATTTATATTTGTCATCCTGCTACCTTTTGATGACCCAGTTTTGTACAATTACCCTCACACCTTTGCACCATATACTCTAGTCTCACTGACTAGAATGCCAAACTTAATATGAACACAGTGTTCGCAAATGTTTTGAGTTGGCCTAACTTAATAGTTTTTAGCAAATTTCCCCTCTAGGGAATATTAGCGAATTTCCCCTATAGGGAATAAGCTATTACCGTAGTACTCATGGTAGGCCCTAAGACCTGGACCCAGGACCGATTTACTTTTTCGTTTTGATATCCCTAGTGACCAAAAACACCATACATTCAAATTCATAAATATATATGTCCGTTAGCGCGATAACTCGAGCAAAAATCATCCGATTTTGATGAAATTTGGTACAAACGTTTAAACCTACGTTTATTCAAAGGAGTTCACGAACCAGCATGATCGGACTATGCGAACAGGGGTTTATGGGGGGTATTATGGGGTAAAAATTGGTTTTCCCAATTTTCACCCTAAAACTTAATATTTAGCAATTTCTTTCCAAACCATTTTGTAGAGCTTAAAAAACAAATAATTTAGCATATTGAAGCGTTTAGTATGCGCCTTAAGGTTACAGAGAAAATTCCAAAAATCTGTAAATTTAAAATTCCCATGTTATTCTTATGGAGAAAAAGTAAACTGTTGTAGTTTGCTTGTTTATAAACATATTTTGATCAAATTTGGAAAATGCATTAATTTCATACTAAACTATTACATTTTACAAAAAAACACCTTTTACCCTCCCTGTTGCAGCAAACCTAAGTACTCGTTAAACTAATGTTATTTAAATAGGGAATAAATGTTATATTTCAAAGGAGACATTTTAGTGTAAATCCAATCAGGCAAATGGAAATTCGCTTAGTCTGCAGGTTTGCTGTGGCCGGGGTATTATATGTTTATGGTAATTTACATTGACACAGACAACCATAGCTGCTTTAATTCCTTTTCCTTTATGTTAACAAATTACATTACCTACTAATATTGCTGACACATAAGATTCGACATTTGTGTAACTTAATACAAGTACAGTAGACCATAATGTAGGCCTAAAAATCCAGGTGCTTAGTAAAATAATATTTTTTTTCTGTTAATTTCCCTTCAATTAATTTTGTTTATATAATGAGAATTTAGTTACAATACATTTCAATGATGCAGGCCTAACTTATTTCATGACATAATATTTAAATGATGAAAAATAACATAAATAAACAGTTCAAGTGCTCCAACAATTTTGGCTATCTATACTCAGTAGGTTTGATACAACTCACAACTGAAAATAGCACCGTCGCAGCAAACATGCCTAGACTACTTGTATGAGATGTTTCCTAGAATATTTCCTTAAACACGTAAATGATAAATTAAATTTTGTTTAGCACGAGTGGACCAGAGCCCTAGAATGCTGTCTAGAAAAGTTAAAAACAAAAATTCCAGTGCCAGAAGTGGTCATCAACAACAAGTCAGACTGGCTTGAAGAAAGGACAAAAACCATTTTGGAAACGACAGAGAAAAGAATAGGATACTTCACCTACCTCTGTAAGTAAAAGATCTAATATATTCAGATGGAATCTATTAGTATCACCATAGGCCCTACAGTAAGTTACTCGATTGAATTTGCATATTTTGGCATAGGCTACTATTACTTAATACTATAGGCTATAAGTTATTTACAGTAATTTGAATGTGAAAATGAATTTGCAGTGAAAGTAGCCTAGATTGGTTACGGTATTGGAATTGGTGGAATTCTGACTAATTAAATACCTATATTGTCATCTCAATCTTGGTAAATATGAAAGTTTTGTAGTACGGTAAATATGTGATATTTCATTGCATCTTGTTATGGTATTTAGTTATACCACAAAATTGAAACAAGCTATTTTATTTAGAAGGTATGGTTTTTGGTTATTTACACATTGTGTGCGGCGGTCAGGAAACTGTAACAATCATGTGGTTGAGCTTGTATGTTTCTTTGTGAAGCAGGGTGTTTGAAGCTGGTTTTGTAAAGTTCTGCCCTTTCATCCTGATAGAATAACAGAATTACTACGCGGGCTATTGTAAAAACAATAGGCTTGCTATTGCATTTTGTGGCTATTAATATTTTGATTATGGCGATCCAGGAATGTGATGTGATTGGTTGATGAAATGTCATAGGATCAATGGCTACAGTTTATTTTGAAACTTTATGACCATCAGGGACATATTTCCGAATAGGCAAACTAGGCACTGACAAATTTTAGGGGCGGAAAAACTTGGAGGGTTGAAAAACAAAACGAGGATTTAATCTAAAAAAAATAATAGCAAATAATTCTGGGAACGGCAAAACAGTCATTTGAAATATTTTGATTAAGTATAAAATTATTTCAAAACGCATTAAAGTCAAACAAACGTCAATAGTTAATTACACAGCTGTGCTGAGTTTTCCGTGCTGCCCCATCGGTCCGGCGGAGGCGGACAAGCGCGCCGTGGGAGCGGGTTGCCGAGCCGGCCGCTACGTAGTGGCATCTAATAGTGGATCTGACTAAAAGTGTTCGATAAAAAACTTATAAGAACCATTGTATATGGACGATTTTGTGTGCCGTGTCACGCCGCAAAACAGGATTGTAAAAATACTGATTGGTTAAAAAAAAGTTGCATTCCGTTTCCGTGTCGGCCTATCCAAGTCAGAACGTTTTGCATAAAAACAGTGCAAAAAACGTCCGTTAAAAGGGGTCAAAAAAGTTATTAAATTTGTTGATGTAATATGCATTATTACCGATTATTTTCTTCAAAATCAGCTCACAGGGCATGTATTGGCCATTGGGGTGATATTAGTGGGTTTGGGGAGTGCACTAAACAGTGGGGGGGGGGGGGGGGGGTGGCAAACTTTGTTGCCTAGAGGCAGCAGATACTTATTTAAATACGTCCCTGATGACCATGCCATATATATTACCAACATGAGAACATTAATTTGTTAGATTAAAAGATCTTTGAATAAATGACTAGGCTCAAGGCCCCACTAGAAAAACAGGCCATGCTGCAGGATCCATGACGTCACACTAGTGGGTAGATTTCATTGATAAATTAATTGCCATCACCATTCCCATATGATTTGGGTAAATAAACAAGCTGTCAGTTTGTAAGATTTTAATGGTACTGTCCGCGAGAGTAAAGAAGTCCCTCTAGCCAGAGCGATACGCAGTTATGTTTGGAGGGTATCACGCACTATTTGCAGGCGCTAAGCATCTGAGCGCCTCGCCTCGATGTCTGTCTGTAAACAACTGTTCTAAACATAATTACTTAAATCTTTGTTTTGGTAAGTGGATTATCTTCATGTGGTCAAGTCATTTGATTCAGTGCAGTCTCGTATGATTGCGTATTTGAGTTCTGTTTTGTTTTGGACAGTCCTTGCAGCTATGGATTTATCAAAATGTGGTGCTACTATATATATAGTGGAGAGAGGGATTTAATTAGACACCCAATTGAGTGTTGTGACAATGAATGTAAAAGTGTAAAATGTAAAATGTAAAACAAAAAGTGATCAGTGCCGATAGAAATGGCAACTGAACGTGCCACAAACTATTGTAAAATGTCATAAAAACTATTAAACGAATTAGAAAAACCTGCAAACAAACTCTGGATGTAAAACTCTGTACACTCGGGAAAAAACGCAAGAAGGCTGATCATTATTTATAGACCCACTTTCACTCGTGTTTTGAACGTTACTTTTCACAAAATTTAAACAGTTGATAAAGCAATACCAAATATTTGTTTGTTTATGTCGGCAAAATCTAAAAAACATAGTTAACATTCTCTTTTGCCGTGGTAAATAATGTAATGATGGATTTTCGCAGTTGATAAACATGGAACGAAAACAGGTTATTTCACAGTAGTGTAACGAGAAAAAAAAAACTATTATCTGTTTTGAGAGTAAGGATTAATTTTAAATGGTACGAATGGGCTCTTCTGCATCTTTTCAAAGATAAGGGGTTAAAGTGGAAGAAATGCGATTCCAAAAGAAAATGTTTGATTGAAAGGCCTGACATTATTAATTGGAGGCTTAAGTATTTGCGAGAGATGAGGAAGCTAAGGGAACAAAATAAGAAAATTTTCTATCTGGACGAAACTTGGATGAGCAATAATTTATCGTTTCAGAAATGTTGGCAAAGTGTAGACGTCTATGGTGTGTAACCTGATATGAACGTGTCATACCGCGTGAAGAGTGAACACGGCTCTAATTGTCCCGTGAAACGTTCAAGCGTAACGCCTTCAAACTACGAATAGGCCGGAGCTCAGGGGACTTCTTTACTCTCGCGGACAGTAAGAGTATTTAGTACAACTATCCACCACTGTGACGTAGTGTTGCACTGCCCGTGCTGCAGCATGGCCTGTTTTTTCTAGTGGGGCCTTGCTAGGCTATACTATATGTGTCATTCTAACATCACTTTTTTATTTGTTTTCTTTTAAGATAAATGGACAACCCTCTTGAAAAGTGGATTAGAACAACAACTTTTTCGGGATCGGACAACCTTAGCATCATGCTATAATGATGCAATCAATTATCTACCAAGTAAGTAAGAGTTTCTTACTATATGTATGTTTAGTATAAATGGTTTGAAGGTTTGGAGTTTTCTTGTGGCAACAGCTGTTATTTTCCACGTCCCACAACCATAGAGAAGGACAGATTTGACATTCGAGTTGAAGATTCGGAGCTTTGTTTTCCTTCTAATCTCGGAGCTCCTCCAAACTGGTCTCAGCTGGGCGAATGGCGCCTTTGCTTTGTTGACCCTGTTTGTTATGTCCTGGTCAGCTCCTCCATCCCTGGCCACCAAGCTACCCAGATAGCAGAACTCATTGGTTGTTTCTACCTCATCCTCTCGAGTTCTAAGGGGGTGTTGTTCCGGTTATTCAACCTCATTTCCTTGGTTATCCTGGCATTTTTCTTTAAGCCCACCTGTTGCGTTTCCACTTTTAAATCGTTCAGCTTAGTTTCAATATCTCTGAAACTTTGGGCCATGATGCATAGATCGTCTGCAAAATCCAGATCTTCCAGCCTTGAATTAATTCCCCACTGGATTCCTCTGTTCCGATTCATCGCTTCCCTCATAACAAGATCAAGGACCATAAGAAAGAGGATAGGTGAACACTGACAATAGGCATCCCTGCTTGACTCCTGAATTGGTTTTTATTGGATCTAAGAAAGACTTATTGTGCACTACCTGGCATGAAAACTCTTCATACATGGCTTTTACCAGTATAATAATCATTGGAGGTATACCAAAAGATTTCATTGCCTTCCAAATGCTTTGTCTGTTAATTGAGTCGAAGGCTTTCACAAAATCGACGAATACTAAATACAATGCTGCTTGGTGTTCGGCAAACTGCTCGAGTATTTTCCGCAGGGTACTTATGTGGTCGATGGTCGATTTATTTTGTCGGAATCCCACTTGTTCTTTCCTGATTTTTTCATTCACAGGGATTTTAATTCTATTTAAGATAATTCTAGCAAGAATTTTGCTACAAACAGGAAGCAAAGTTATGCCCCTCCAATTTTTACAGTTTGAGAGATCACCCTTCTTTGGTAGTTTTACCAGTACTCCTTTACTCCACTCCTCTGGAATCCTTTCTGTTTTCCAAATAATTACTAAAAGAGGATGTAGAATATGAGCTGTTAGGCCTGGATCAGCTTTCAAGGCTTCTGCAGGAATATTATCAATGCCAGGACCCTTACCAGATTTCAATTTTCCTACCGCTTCCTCAATTTCATCCAAGCTTGGTGGTGCTTCTGATATTCTGGGATCGGGTCTTTCATTTTGTAAGTGGTGTTCAGCTCCTTCATTTCTATTTATCTCTAAATTCCCTCTCACATTCAACACTTCCTGGAAATGTTTGATTTGATCTTGTTCTGAGGTCAAGATGTTCCCCTCTTTATCTTTGACTGGCTTGTCACGTCTAAAATGTTTGCCTGCTAGTTGTTTTGTGATTCTGTATAGCTCTCTGGAATTACCACAGTCGGCTGCAGTTTGAGCTTCTGTTGCCAATCTATTGGTAAAATCCCTCTTGTCACGCCTCAGTCTTTTTTTCACTCTTTGATTGACCTCATTGTAGCGTTCCATATATATTTTTCTTCACAAATAATATTCATAGGCAGATTATAAAGAAATTTAGTACCAATAAAAGTTGTTTTATTTTCAAAAATCTGTAATTTATGTGGTTCTACATATCTGTTATTTCTCAAGTTGTATGTAGCCTTCGTGATTTTTGACTGTATTTTTGTGTGTTAAATTTCTTTACTTGTAAAATGGTTTCAAATACATATAGCTCAAACCGTCATGATGCTTAGTCTGGAAAAATATGGTTTTGTGGATTTTCTATTCTTTATATTAAAGGTAATTTGTAATGCTTTCTTTTGCTGCTTCAGAATTTTTTTAAGGTTTTTATTGCTAGTCCCGCCATATATAGCAATACCGTAAGCCATATGCAAGTTGATCAGAGCACAAGAGATTTATTTAAAAGTGTGAATATTGCATAGATGAGTGTCTCAAAGCATGTATGCCAGTTGACATTTTATTTACTACATAATCAACATGCTTATCCCAACTCAAATTCTTGTCTATAATTAATCCAAGGAATTTTGTATAGCTTACTTGAATAATTTTTTATCCATTTAGCTGAACGTTTGGTTGTAATTTTAATCTAGCCTGTTTTGTATTGAACAATAAAAAATTGATTTATTTGAATTAATCAAAAGATTTTTACTGTTTGAAAATTCACTGACTGATACAAGATTTAAAAATGTTTAAAGCTCTATTTCTTCCTGGGATTTCCCTGTAACTATGATACTGGTACCATCAGCATACAGGCATACAGAACCTCCTGCATTTATAGCTTTTGGCAATCCTCTCATGTAACAAAGGAATAATAGAGGGCCTAGGATGAATCCCTGAGGAGCCCAGTGTTTTATTGTTTTAAAATCAGAATAGTAATAGTTTTGAGTATAAGTGTATTTACTGTTGGGATAATTGAATTTATGTTGAATTTGGACACATTGTTGCCGATTTTTTAAATAAGAAGAAAACCACTTGTACCCCTTATTATCAATATTCAAACTAGAAGGAGCTTCAAGTAGCTTATCATGAGTCACACTGTCGAATGCCTTTGAAAAATCAAGGAAGATCCCAATTACTTTTTCATTTTTGTTGATTAAGTTTATAATCAATTCAATAAAGTTTATTCCCGCAGTAATCGTAGATTTACCAGGGCAAAAACCATGTTGTTCAGAATCAGAATCAGAATACTTTATTCTTGAACATAGAGTACAGAATAGGCGTCGACCATTACAAAGATTTAATTATAAAATAGCATAAAGCTTTTCGGCTTTGAGGCGCTGTTGGTAGTGATGGTTATTACTGGTTGTTTAGTCCTCACTGGAACATCGGTGAAGTTCTCCAGTTCATGAACTCCTCAACTGTGTGGAATGGTCTCTCCACAAACCAAGCCTATAAGCATTGTCTGGTGTTGCTTCATTGTCAAACAACAGATTACTTTCTAAAATGTTTAGCAGTTGGTTGTACAACACTTTTTATAAAATCTTTGAAAAATCCGGTAATAATACTGGTCTATTACTCGAAGGTTCAAATGCATCCCCCTTTTTATAGACTGGCACAATTTCAGCAACTTTTAATTTACAAGGAAAATGGCCGGAAATTAAAGAAGAATTAATAATATGGGTTAATGGTTTTGAGATAAGTGGGAAAGCCTGTTTAACTACATCAACTGGAATTTCATATATACCTGTTGAGAATTTATGTTTTAAGGACCCTATTATTTTTTCAACATCCCTTTCATCAACCTGCTTGAATTTAAAGTAGCTTGTGGGTTCAGGTGGATCATCCAAGTTCAATTGTTGAAGTTTATTGTTGTTGATGTTTGGAAGAACTAAGCTATTAATTACATTTATAAAATAATCATTTATTACATTTCCAACCAAAACAGGATCCGACTCAGGCTTACCATTAGATCTGATTTGCATGGCTACTTTTTGGTTTTGTTTTGTTGTTAATCTCAGAATTGATTATTTTCCAAGTTGATCTAACTGACCTCATGTGTATCATAGAGGATTATCTCCAGTTCCGCCTCCTCATGTATGACACTACAGAGGGCCCACGGACGATGAGTGTCACTTCCAGTGCTGCCCAAGGTTCCATACTCGGCCCAGACCTCTGGAATGTTGCGAATGACAGCCTCCTGAGGTCTGAAATGCCTGAGGAAACTGTTTTGGTTGGGTACGCGGACGACGTTGCAGTTTTGATAGCTGCTCGTAGCGTTGAGCTGGCTCAGCTAAAGCTGAACCGAGTTATGCGTACTATAAACACATGGATGACAGACCACGGTCTCTCACTTGCTTTGAGCAAAATAATTGAGATCATGATATTAACAAAAAAAACGGATTGACACCATCGTGCCGTTGAGGGTAGGGGCCGTCGAAGTCCAGACCGTTCGTTCTGCCAAGTACCTTGGGGTTATGGTGGACAGCAAGCTTAGCTGGCGGGATCAGATTTTCCGTACGGCGGACAAGGCCGCTAGGGTGGTCTCCTCTCTTAGCCGGTTGATGGCCAATGTCGGAGGGCCTCGGTCCAGCCGTAGAAGGCTGTTAATGTCTTCTGTCCAGTCCGTACTCTTGTACGGTGCTGAGGTGTTGGCAGACGCTCTCAATAAGGAGGTATATAGGATGCGGCTCGCCCGAGTGCAGCGTCAGGCAGCACTAAGAGTTGCATCCGCCTACCGAATAGTGTCCAAACCCACCGTCCTGGTGGTTGCTGGAGTCATCCCTGTCAAACTTTTGGCGGCGGAGGGATAGGCAAGTTATCAGCGCCGTGGGGAGGACCAGGCACGAACAGAGGAACGCACTCGCACCTACCAGCTGTGGCAGGAGAGCTGGGAACAGGAGACTCGGGGACACTGGACCAGGCGACTGATACAGCAAGTCCAACCTTGGGTTAATCGATGGTGCGGAGAGGTGGACTACTACCTCACCCAATTTCTGACGGGTCACGGCTTTTTCCGGTCGTATCTGTTCAAGATGGGCAAAGCCGTGTCACCCGATTGCATATACTGCCCAGGCATTCCCGATGACGTGGAACATACCTTTTTCCACTGCCAGCGTTGGGAAAGGCCCCGCCTGGAGGCTCAACAGTTAGTAGGACTGCTGTCAGTGGACACGGTCATACCGATGATGACGGAGGGTGAGGACGATTGGACCTGTGTGTCACATTACATCCAGGGTATTCTCGAACAAGAAGCTCGACCTTGACAGGGATGCGGTGTAGGTCATAAAGTATCTAAATGCCAAAAACGGCGAGAGCCCTGAGGGCTTAGGTCACATGTTGGCCTGACTTGAAGTAATGTGACAAACAATTCCAGGTCTGTGTCCAACAGAGTAGAGGGGGTTTTTTAGTGAGTTGTCTGTGATGGATTCAGGAGTCTCACACTACAGGCTGGCTACCTGTGTGCGTAAGAGCATTTTCCCTCCTTTCCCTTAAAAAAAAGAAAAATTGATCTAACTATGTTTGTAGCTTCTGAAATCTTTTTATCAAAATATTTTTTTTCTCATTTATTAAATCAAACTTTAAATCTTTTTTTAACTGTTTAATTTTGTGTTCAGTGTCATAATTTTGAAAAAATCTGTATTGTTTTTCAAGCTCCACAATTTTCAGTTTTTGTTTTCTTTTATTGTCAAGAAATATCCATGGATTGTTGTTGTTAATCTTTTGAGTTTTAAACGTTTTAGGAAAGCTATTTTCAAAGGTGTGTAGAAAAATTAAATGGAAAGTGGCATACTTTGTTTCTACTGTTGCTTGGTAAACTTCATGCCAGTTAACTTTTTCCAATAGTTTAAGGAATACGTTTGTATTACTGTAGTATTCGAAAAGCTTCTTGTATAAACTTTGTTTACACAGTTCTTACAACTATTTACATAAACTATTTCAAACAACTGTGCATCATGGTCAGAAATGCATGCTATAATACCAGATTATTTTTAATTTCTTATCCTTAATATTAGTTATAAAGTTGTCTATGGCAGTTTCTGTTTCTGAGGTCATTCTAGTGGGGAAATCTACTTTGTATTCCATATAGAACATTCACAAAGGATTTGTAGGTTTTATCTTTGTTTAAAACATTAATATTAATATCTCCATGTATAACAATATTTTTGAATTTTTACTCAACAGATTACCCATTAAATCCAGTTTATTTAAGAAAGTGCGACTGAAGCAAGTAATTGGGGATCTATACAAACAAACTAATACAAATTTATAGGTATTTACAATAATTTCAGACATGCAACACTCAAACTCCTTTTCAACAATAAGAGCTTGTATAGCAGGAATTTTAATTCTTTTATGTTTTATGCTATCTTTAACTAAAATTAAAACTCCTCCTCCCAGAAAATTTTTTCTCATGAAAAATGAACATTGTTTATAGTTTTGGATATGTAGGGACAAAATTTCGGGTTCAATCATTTTGTGTTCTGATATTGCTACTATATCACGCTGTATTTCTTCCAAATTAATTTTTATTATATTTAAACAAGAGAACAGATGTTGAACATTCTGATGTAGTATTTTTAAAGTTGTTTGAGTGTTGCTCTTTTTAGTATTAACTAAAAAGCGTTGTGTACATGCAGAATCTTATTCTTTGTCATGATTATTTAGTTTAAATCACAACTCAGAACTCTCACTCCACTGACACTATATTGCCCATGATTTTAAACAATTTGTTTTTGTAGTTAAACTACATGGAAAGGACACAACATGGAAGTACCTCATACAAAGCATGTATGCCCACATCATATGTGGGGATATTGAAGACAATGATAAAGTTGCCCTACTCTCAACTTGTGAGAAAAAGTTCGCCAAGAGCTTTCACCATGGAGGGACATTCTATCTTGTGATGATCAAGGGCGAACTGCTTGTTGCCAAAGATCAGGTAAGAGTACTATAACTCAGAAGTTATTTGTGTCACCTCTCTATTGCCCAATCATTGGATACAGTTTGTAAGATCTCATCTGAAGCTTAGCTCAACTGTCGTTGCTATGATAAAACGTTAGTTTATACATTACAATAATGCTTAACTTCTTCCCACCATATTGGAATGATTTTAATTTCATAGTAGCTCAATTTGGATTTCCAAGCATTCAATGGTAATATAAACGGCAGGTAAAACATCTCTGAAATGTATCAAAGTTGCTGTGCAAAAGAGTTTCTTTTTACCTTGAAACAGATGAAGCTTTTGCCTCTCGCAGTGACTCTTTGTATAGAATCTGTTTGTATCAGCAACGGCCATTATTGATTTACTCATTCTAACTTAAAATAATAAAATTTTGTTTGTTTTTGTTTTAATTATGAATCCAAATTTAACACTCCCCTGCCGTGTATCTGAAAAAGAGTTCATTTTTGACTTCATACAGATGAAGCTTTTGCCTCTCACAGTGACTCTTTGTATAGAATCTGTTTGTATCAGCAACGGCCATTATTGATTTACTCATTCTAACTTAAAATAATAAAATTTTGTTTGTTTTTGTTTTAATTATGAATCCAAATTTAACACTCCCCTGCCGTGTATCTGAAAAAGAGTTCATTTTTGACTTCATACAGTAAATTTTTTTCAGATAAAATGAGGGCCATGTCATATTTTTCTATTGTTCAACAACATCCCTTAGAGAATTCTCCATGGATTATTTATTAATTTACAACCCTTTCTATCATTAAATGCAAAGAAGAAAAAATGGGACCCCCTTACCATAAACTGAATCTGTATGTAGTGGAGAATGAAATATTCTGGTAAATAAGTAAAAAGAACAAATATGCATGCATGTGTTTTTAGCTTTTGAAGATCCTCGATGACCTTTTAAAATTTTCTGGTATAGGATATTTCCTCGTCTTTTCACTTTCTGAATCAGTTCCAAGCGGTTTGACATTATTGGTAGCAATCCTTCAATTAGTCCAAACCCAATCCTTCAAATACATCTCCAAACCAAAAGTGTAATCCAAGGCTTTTTATAACATAAGCTCCTTTATAATTTGGGGGCTCTTTTATTTTTAATACCAATATGTTAATATTGTTATTATTGTATACAGTACTACTTTTGACAGTAGATAATACTAAGGTGTTTTGAGTGAAATTATAATAGCTTAGTATGAAAACACTTTTTAACTTCCCCTTAGCAGCAATGAATGAATGAATGAATTTATTTCACCACATATATAAAATTACAAAACCAAATATAAAAAAAAAGAGTTTTACGCAAAACTAAAAACTATACATGTGTCAAAGGTTGTTCCTATCTATTTAGTCCTGGAATTAGCAGACATAGGCTGTGCCTGTGCGTCTGCTAAGTTGCTATAAAGATGAAATTAAGTGGTGCAATTTAGTTTTATTATATTTGTATGAGTGGAAAGTATATTTAAATAACTTTCAGCAGTTAAGAAATAGTAATGCAATAAGTGACAGTACTCTACAACGAAAAGAAACATGCAATTATCATCCAACAATAGAAGTGTCAGAGAGAGAGGGCTAGGGTGTGCTGTCAATGTCAAGGTCAAAGTCAAGTCAATGGTAAAATCAAGGCTCAAGCAAACCAAGACACTTTTTAAATCTTATGCTATTTATTTCAATATTAAATTTGTCTTGTTTAAGGAAATATTTAAACAAAAATCCAATCAGACAAATTGAAATTAGCTTACTCTGCAGGTTTTCTGCAGTGGGGGTATTTTTATTTTCTCAGTAGGTCTAATCATTGAATATATATGCTTTTATGGGAAATTTGCTAAAATCTATTCAATTTGTTATTGTCCTTTTCAGAACGTGGACCTGGACCATCACATACGGACCAACATGATCGAAACATTTCAGAAATGTTTTTCATTTCCTTACCTGGCCCAAGACAGCAATACAATCTTTGAAATATTCAACAATTCGACTAGAGGATTTGAACCAGCCGAAAAATTACGTGATGTATTCTACAAAACACAGCCGATTCGAAATGAAATTGGCTATTTAATAGAACAGGTCAGTATTTCTTATTGATAACTAACTGTGAATAATCTCTAAAAACTTAGTTTTCAGTTGAATTTCAACAAATTTCAGTAGGTTTTTTTGTGTGTTTTAGTTATGTACCATAGGCCTACCTGTATTGCACATTTAACTTATGTTTTGAACGATTTATGTTAAATCTCCATGTAAACATTGTTACGTTTTAATTTTTTTTTTATTCGGTAGGTGAAACATTTTCTATGTTGTCACATGAATTTTGTGATTAGAAAACTAATATTGGGAAGCAATTCTGTAGCTAACAAAATTCTGTAGAGTAGAGTCTTGTGGAGAGTTCTCCAGGGGATTTGAAAAGATATTGTTATGTCAGGCAATTTCTCATATTGAAGGTTAAATATTTTAACCTATAAAATTGTAGAAGTTTAATGTGAAGCCATAAACAGTTTTATGGCAGTAGGCAATGTCCAGCTGACTGAGTTAGAGATAAAATTTAATAGTCATCATAAAACTATTATTTTTATGATAAATAAAATAAAATTTGGGAAATTCGTAAAGGAATAAAAGTTATAAAAATCAACAGCTCTTGGAAGTACTTGAGTACAACAATTATTGTCGTGATAAAATATTAATGGATTAGAATTTGCAAATCCATTTGGATTTGCTAATGGGGTTTTTATTGCATTATCCATACATCACCCAAACAAACATTTACCATTTACCATTTACCATCGAAGTCTTCGCCGCAGTCCTTGGAGACCGGGGAATTGTCAATTCTTTTTCATCTTTCTTCTTGCTAGCTTCTTGATTGTGTGTAGTGTTGTAGTGTGGGTGAATGTGTGATTTGTATTATGAGTGTTATTTTGTAGGAAATTTATGTTCTTCTAGATATTCTGTAATTGTGTAATAAGGTCGATTTATGAGGTATTGTTTCAGCTGTTTTTTGAAGTTAGAGAGCAAGTTTATGTCTCTAAGTTTGTTGGGTAAGATGTTGTATAGTTTTATTCCCATGTAATTTGGTGTTTTGCTGGTTTTCGTTAGTCTGTGTTGGTTTAGATTAAAGTTTGATTTTACTCTGAGGTTGTGTTCGTGACAGTTTATTCTGAGTTGAGGTGGGTTTGATTTGATAAAGAGGATGGTTTCGTAAAGATATAAGGATGTTAAGGTGAGGATCTGGTTTTTGACAAAGAGAGGTTTACAGTGTTCTTCCCGATCAACTTGTTCCAGGATTCTGATGGCTTTTTTCTGTTGTACTAGTAATTTTTTCAGGTCGGTTTCATTGGCAGAGCCCCATGCAATTATGCCATATCTAATGTGTGAGGAGAAGAGAGCGTGGTATGCCGTTTTGCAGATCTCTTTGTTTGTGATTTTCCTGATTCTCCTTAGAGCATATACAACTTGGGATAGTTTACTGTCCAGATTTTCAATATGGTCGTGCCATGTTAATCGGTTGTCATAATCATAATATGATATTGTGTGGTCAGGACCAACTACTAACTGTTGACTAATAATAGGCTGTACTGTACCGATAACAGTAATTAAGCCAGATTAAGCAAACTTTTTTGCTGCACCACAGACTCCTAGTTTCCCATTGCTGTAATAATTATGGTTCAGAAGTTATTGCAACTTTTGTGATTTTCCATTATGAAATGCCATAGTCACTCCTGCCGCTTATCTATGATAAAGGTTGATGACAAGCTTATGGGAGAAAGTAAGTGTCAGAATTAGTGATGGTCAAAACCAGAAATTTTGAATCTCAAAACCGAAACCGAAACTTTAAAAAATCGAATCCCGAATCTCGAATCTCAAAACCTGAACGCGTAACTTTTTTACTTAGCTGGCTACATAGGTCAAGGTTACAAAAAATACTCATAATCATAAAATGTTAAGTATGCAATCAAAACTGAAAGAGATAGACTCCTGACCGTGACATAACTAGGTAAATATGTGAATGTGACTGATAATCTTAAAACCCAATATCAAATCAAATCAAAAAATCCTTTATTCAAAAAGTACATTTCTATACATGAATTGTGCATACAACATAATACATAATTTTTCATAAACAAAAACAACCAACAAAAATAAATTAAACTTATATCACCAACATAAACATGATTAGGTATTAGATTAATTAGAACATTTAGTGGTCAATATATCTTTGTGTTTAGTAAATATTGATGTGAAACTGAATTGTACCTGTTATAGTATTTAATTTAAGATACCTTTTGAAGTTCAGAATAAAATTTACTTATTTCATTGCTGTTAATGGTGATGTTTGCTCTGTTTCTACCAGCTTGTTTGGAAACAGCATTGAACACAATAACAATGGCACAAAAAAATGTCAGCAGTTTAAAAAATAAAACTGCCAAAATCTTCACTTTTTATTTGTTTTGACTACTTCTTTAGAAGAATGCTGTAAAATTAGGAAAATAAAAAATAATAAATCTAAAAGGTCAAAAATAACATGGTTTACACCAGAGTTAAAGAACATTAGAGACTTCATTGTTACTTTATATGATAGGTATAAGTTGTCAATAGGTGTTGAAAATGAACAAAGGCATAAACATATCTATAATGAAGCAAAAAGAAAATATAGGGCCAAAATTAAAGAAGCCAAAATATCTGCAAATGACAATTACATAAAACATTCTAAGAATAGCTGTAAAGCTGCTTGGGATATAATAAAGGTTGAGTCTAATCGTTCTAAAGTTAAACAAGAAGTGCCTGTGAGCACTAATGCTTTTAATGACTATTTCATAAGCTCTGTTTCACATACAACGATAAATAATACTGCAGCCATTGACTTAGTAGATAATTATATTTCTAGTTGTAATGGAGGAATCAATTGTTTCAAGTGGCAAAGCATTGATCATAGCAAAGTGTTAAAGAGTGTCTCTAAGTTAAGTTCATCCCAAAGTGAAGATTATTACGGGTTTTCCAACAAATTGTTAAAAGAAGTGATTGGGGTACTTGTAGACCCTTTGACATTCTTGTTCAATATGATGTTGGATCATGGTGTATTTCCTCAGGCATTAAAAGTTACAAAAATAGTTCCAGTTTATAAAAAAGGGGAGAGATCACATCCATCTAGTTATTGGCCAATCTCTCTAATTCCTATATTTAGTAAGGTTTTTGAAAGTTGTGTGAAGGACCAACTTAGTTTATTTTTTAGTAGTAATGGTTTGCTATGTAAGGATCAATTTGGGTTCCTTAAAGACTTGAACACAACCAAAGCCATAGAAACAATAGTAGAGAATGTTTTGGAAAACTTTGAAAATAAATATTTATCATCTGCAACTTTAATAGATCTCACAAAAGCTTTTGACACAATCTCCCATGAATTAATTGTAAGTGAATTGTGTAGTTATGGAATAAGGAACTCTGAACTACAGTTGATATCTTCTTACTTAAGTAACAGAAAGCAAATGGTTGTAAAAGATCGAGAACATTCTGATTTCAAAACAATTCAGGTAGGGGTCCCTCAAGGATCAGTATTGGGCCCTTTCCTATTTATAGTTGCAGTAAATGATTTTGCCTACAATATGCCATGTAAAGCAGTATTATATGCCGATGACACCACTCTTCTGAATCAAAGCAATGATTTAAATGGTTTATTAATTGAAGAAAATTATTCAATGATAGCAGCTGAGGAATGGTTCAAAGTTAATGGGTTACTTGTTAATAATAGTAAAACAGAAAACATTGTATTCTCTTTAAATAAATCTATAAATGAAGGCATTAAACCAGTAAAACTATTAGGATTATACCTAGATAGCAGACTTGACTGGAAATCTGAAATAAATCAGCTGTGTAGAAAACTATCTAGAGTTACTTGTTTACTTAGAAAATTAAAAAATTGTGTTAGTTCCTCAATGTTAGTTACAGCCTACTATGCTTTTTTTAATTCCCATTTAATGCATGGAATAACACTTTGGGGTAATAGCTCAGATTCTGAAAAAGCATTTATATGGCAAAAAAAAGCAATTAGGATAATGGCAAACATTCCTGACGGAGAGTCATGTGTTCCACATTTTAAAGAATTCCAAATAATGACTCTTCCGTGTTTTTATGTATATTTTAGCTTAGTTAGTGTTAAGGGAAACTTAAATAGCTATAGTTTTAGAAGTGAATTTCACAAATATAATACTAGACGGAACTATTTACTTGATTGCATATCTATAAAACTAGAAAAATCTAAAAAAGCCATTTGTTTATGAAAGTCAAGCTTTTTAACAAGCTGCCAAAAGAAGCCTGGACTGTGAACCTAAGCAGATTCAAAATAACTCTGTCAAAGTGGTTAAAAGAGAATGTTTTTTATTCTGTTAACGAATATTTGGCCTGTGCTATTAGTACATTAAGATTTTAACTTAATTAGATAGTGATTTTGTACTCGTAGCTGTTTTTTCAGTGTCTATATCTATATGTCTGTTTGATTTATTATTTTATATTTGTCCATATTGCACATTTGATGTCTTATAATACTGTATTTGACTTTGTCTATTGCCATGTGCCTAACGACAATAAAATTCTTGATTCTGATTCTGATTCAATTTCGAAACTTTTTAATCTCCAAACTTGGTGATCGAGTCTCGAAACCGAAACTTTTCCTAAGTTTTGATGGTTTTGAGATTTGAGATTCGGTTTTGACACATCACTAGAGGCGTCGAGAGGCCAAGGGAGATATGTGACTTTTTAAAAAATGTCATTGTATTTTTTCATGGTCATAAAAAAATAAATAAAAATAAATTCACTTACACCCCTTGGCTTCCAACACTTAGGTGTTTAGTTTGGAGGCCAAGGGATATAAGTGAATTGTTTGTTGAAATTCCACCCTTTTTTAACAAAACCCGTTACCATGACAACATTTTAAAAAGTCACATATCTCCCTTGGCCTCTTACTAGTCAGAATATTCAGATTGCTGATGATAGGTTTTATGGGGTAAAATCTGGGTTTTCTCATTTTTGACCCTCATAACATAAGTTTTGCCAATTTCTCTCTAAACCACTTTAAAGTGCTTAAAAAAACATATAATTTAGTTCAGGGTGTCGCAGGGCACCCTGCCACTGACATCTGCTGTCTGTAAGTCGACCATAGTATCCAATTTGCAGCGAGATGAAGCAGTGGACGGTCGAGCCCAGTGTTTTTGATATTGAACAGTTTTTTTTTTTTTTTTTAGCAACAATGAATCTTTTATTATTGTGCAACGGCTGTTTCTACAACATTTTGGTGTAGCCCGTACGTAAGAGACTGGTTCCTTATCGCAGATCAAATCACAATTGGTTATTTAAAATACCCACGTTATTCTTATGGAGAATATGTAAACTATTGTAGTTTGATTGTTTATGGATATATTTTTATCAAATTTGGCAATTTTATTTATTTTATACTAAGCTATTAATATTTTTTAAACACACTATTACCCTCCCTGTAGCAGCAAACCTAGGTACATGTAAAACATAATGTTAATTAAATAGATTTAATTGATAATCTAATCAGATGAATGGAAATTCGATTATTTATTCTGCAGGTTTGCTGCGGCATACTTTCCATATTTTTTATATCTTTAACAAATTTATTTGTATTTTATTTTTTTACAGGCTGGGACGGATAAAATTCATTACATCTTTCTTCAATTGGTGGACGACATTTTGTCAAACTCGTCTATCAATCTTTTTCCCACATTAATCTCACTTGCTTCATGGGTGCTTGAATTGAGGCCTGATTGTCCATGCTTTGATCTTAAATTTTTAAGTGCCCTTTCTACTGCCATCACTCAGAACAAGATAGAACTAATACCAGACAAAATGGATGATTTGATACGTATCATGGATTATTTTATACGTCTCGAGGTCAAATCGGACACAGACACTGACCCATGCTGTCCAATGACGAAAGAGAGCTTTTGTGAGCAGGCAATTGTAATTGCTGGCCTACACTTTAGCATGGGGAGGTTCAAAGGTAAATATCTCTATTTCATAGTTGATTAATTTATTTTATCATTCATTTAGAGCTTATGTAATTTAATTCCTCTGTTTCTAAATATATTTTATTCCAAGATAGAAGTAAACATGAATTAACAGGGGATTTGTGAGTCCACGGTTCAGTCATTGACACCACTAAAAATTAATCAACAAAGGCTCATTCTTGTTTTAATTTCCTTGTTCTGCTGGAACTTTCCACTTACAGGACAAGGCCCATGTGGATTGGCAAATGTGAGGTTTAATGCTGTCACTTGGAAGAGCAGCCACTCAATCATAAAACTAGAATCTATGACTGCAAATAAAATAAAATCTGACCCAGTGTATACTTTAAAATTGATAACACAAAATCAAGCATACATGATACGTATAAGCATACATGTTATTAACTAGGGTTGCTTTCAGAGAGGTAAAAGCCAGTTGAGTGGAACAAATGTGATTTGATATTTGTATAGGTAACTAAATGTAAAAAATTCAATAGATGTACTAATGCTTGATAATATTCTACAAAACAATTTAATAAGGATGTGTTTTATTACAGTTGTCTTTGCTCTGTCATATGTTATTGTTTTTAGGCTATATTGAATGTTCATTTTGGAATGATATCCTCCATGTTCAGTTTTATGTTATTTAATTATTGATTGCAGATTTGATCTTTGGCATAGTGAGGGTCGTAAATATAACAACGAACCCCACAAAATGGCTTGGTGTATCTCGAGGATGTCTAAAAGCCCTTGGAAATAAAATACGGACAGGGGAAGAAGTAAATATAGATGCATATTTTACTGAACTTATCAAACCATGTAAGTACTACTACTATGCGATTTACATCACACACAATTTTAACTTCAAATTATTAACTACTGAAGTATATCATTTATTGTAAAACCAAACTCTTGTAATTTGAACACCCCGTTGCGGATAAATGTTACTGGATTTATATTCAGAACAAAGTTATGCATTCTGAAATACTAACTAGAGTTTCTGTTCAACCCGAAAACTGGAAATTGTACATGATATACAGTATGATGGCTACAAAAAAATCCAAAAAACTGTGGAGTTGGTGGATTAATTAAAACCTAAAAACTTTGATTCTTGATAATTAGTGACTTTGGATCTGTGGTAAAGTCGTGATCATCTACTGTCGTGGACATCTTGATCATCTTCTGTGACTGCAGCAACATTGTGAATTTTTAATTGTGGCCTCTTCAGTGTCTGGCTTTTTCTTAAAAATAGGTATTGATACTCAATAAGGCATATATTAAAAGAACTTTTTGAATTCATTAATGTGAAATCTATTTTGTCAGGTTCTTGAATAGTAAATCTAGTTTTCGTATAACATAATCCCGATTTGTACAAATAAATACACTGCAATTTATACTGTATAGAGCATAAGCATTGAAAATGAAAATACTTCTATATTGAGGCAAGTATTATGACCACATGGTCCTTTCTTACAGTTAATCTCGTGAATGAAATATTAACTAAACAATGATTTATTTTAGAAACATTTTAAAATTTTTATTCAAATTAATAACCATAAATTGAAATAAAAATCTTAATCCCTGATATACGCAATCAGACACAGATTCACTCTTCACCACACTGTAAAGAAAAATAAAAACAACTCCCTCCTACTACTTTTATATATTTAAATATTGTATTTAAATATATTTGCTCCTTGCAATGCTCTCAAATGAATCTTTACAAATGTTGGTTGCCCCTGGGTTGGAAGAACTCCAGAAAATAAAAATATCAGACAGAGCTTTTTGGCAGTGGAAGCTTGATGTTATTGAAAAAATATGAGTGGGCCCTGCAAAATATAAATATTCCCAAAAGGTCCTTAGGGGACGCCCTTGGCACTGTTTGTAGTTCTTCCAAAAAAGTAATACCTTTAATGAGAGCAATTTACCAGTCTTAATTCTACACCGAATTTACTTGCTCACTACTACACTAGTGTTTAGTGTTGCACTTAAAAGGTGAATCTTTTGTAGTGGCCTATTATTTACTGAATTACCTTTTGTTTACCAATTTGATACTATAGCATATAATAAAGAACTACCAGGTTATTGAGAACTAAAAGTGAGTACAATTTGATTTATTAAGCATTATTTAAGATTTACAATGATTCCAGTTTGACAGTTTCTGATTGTGTGGTGCAATATAAAAATATGACCTTGAGTGACACAATCAGACGGAATTGATCTGTCTGAGAATGTTGAACGGATTTATTCAAAGGGGAATATTTGGCGCGGTTTCACACCGATCTCGAAGGTGTCAACGGAGGAGTGGTATTTAATTTAATTTGAGACGACCAGTGCCAAACAAGTCCTGTTCGTTGGCCAACGATGTAAATATGAAGGTCGATTCTCGAAGGTCAACTGATTAAACAGTATTGCGTTTAATCGTAATAATATTTACTGGAACGTTGCTTATTGTTTTATAGCTAATTTGGCACTTTGGCGGTTCGTCTATATGCAAACTGGCACAGCCTCCGATAACACTTCCCGATTCAGCCGAACCAGCAACCTAATCCCTCCTTTGATATTAAATGATTCCCCCAAATTAAAATGCTGATTGTGACACTCTGTAACGAATTGTACTTTTAATAATGACTCTGTGCAAAATTCAAATACTATATAAAAATATTACAAAGCAACTCTGAATTACCCTATAAAAACATTTTCATATATTTATTCTTAATACTATAGAAATATCACAGTCTAATAAATAAAGCGGATTGCAACAATATGAATGGATTTAAAAATCAACAAATTGTGATCGAACCTATGAACATGTGCTTATTCTACATGAATTGACAAAACAAGACAGGAAAATTTACCAAAGTGCGACTCACTGAAAATCTCAATTTAACAAATAAATACACAAAATTACTTACAGTTTGGACGTCCACAAATATAACACAAAGGGGAAAGGATGGGAAAACGTAACTAGCCGGTATACTACAACACGCGATCAATTGAACTCGTGAATCGTTTGAGAAATTTTCAAATGGCGGACTGCGTTTGGCCGGTAACGAACTTTTGCACTTTTTGACAAAAACACTGATTCTAATTTCCGATCGCGAGGCAATTATATCCCTTAGGGATATAGGCTGAACGACTTTAAGGAAATTTAAGATTGGCCGACCAAACGCCGCGAAATGAATTTAATTTCCACGAACGATAAACAATTTTACCGAACTAGCTACGATGAGACTTGGGTAAGGACTGAGAACTGATTTTAACAGATGGCCGCCCGGCTAAACCTTATCCCCTCTCCGTCTTTAGTGCGTGGTGCATTCTGGTCTATACTGATCTATTGTTGAAACCAGCTGACTGTTCTTCGCATTAACCTGTATTGATTTGTTGCCTTTTACAACAAAATCGGTACAACACCTAGGCCTATATTTATCTTGTCTTTTCTAACCAGTGCAGGCCGAGACCATGAAGCACTTCATCCGAAAAGTTGAATTAATGATACACCCTACAGATTCAGGCATCTGATGAAAGCCTGTAGTCTTCCAGTTAATTCCTCCTCAGGAAGGTATCTCCTCTTACCAAATTACCAAGAGTAATCCAACAAAGCATAAGATCATTCCTCCCACCCAATTCAGTCGGTCGCAGAAGCAAGACAATCCCAAATGAGGTTTGAGTTGAATTCCTATGAGTTATATGAATTTAAGATAGCTTGACTCTCAGGGTAGATATTAATTGTTTTGTCTTAACTCTTTGTTAAGATTTTCTCAAGCACAAACCAAGATAGCAGTGACCTCTGCTTGAAGAATTGTCGGGCACACTCGCATGGGAAGGCTAGGCCTAACGCTTGCCATCCCATCAAGCCATGGCCATCCGATCGAGGTAGTACGCTTTCAGTGCCATTGTCAGTCTGGAACGGGCACACCTTGATAACCAGTAGGTCGGTATTCCCTGCCTCTCTGACAACTGAATATCTACAGGTTGTTGCGTCACTGGTACTGCTACAGCTGGTCTGTCCTGTCCGCTAACGCAGCTTCCACCTCTTGTAGTCTTCCTGACAGCTCCGTCAGCTGACTAGCCAGTTCCTCACTAGCGACTGTCATGGCAATCTTGACTGCAGACTCCACTACCTCCTTCATCTTGTCTGATAGTTTGATGATAAGGTTGTCTAAGATACTTGGTCCCACAGTCCTTGATGAACGCAGGGTCAAAAACACCCGAGGATATGTTTTATAACAACTGTCTTTGCTCTGTCACACAATGATGTGTGAGGCTTGGTTGGCGTATCGCTCTTGTTTTTTTTTTATCAGTAGCAGACATTGGAACTGGTTTAGGCTTTGAATTGGAATTCAAATTAGATTGCAACCTAAACATTGATTTTAAAATCACTTATTAATCCGTCCAACGAAAACAAATTGCCAAATAGATCTTAACACAGGTAATAAATTTCTGAACATGTTGGTTTAAGATCAAACAATTTAGTCATTCTACAACCCCCATTTAAAAAAAAAAATTACAAAACCTCATTTTACAACTAACAGAAACAAAGAAATGAGGAGAAAGAGAAAAAGGACAAATGGCACCATGAAAAACATACGATATATGCTTAAGGGAAATCAAAGCCATATAATATAAACTAACTTGCATAACATAATAATTAATCACATAATTTCATAATTAATGCATTGTTTAAGTATTATAACATTTTGCTCTTTTTCAGTCTCGTGGGAGTACTTCAGTGCAAATAATAAGCCTCCATTAGAGTATGAAATCCCCTATCATGAGATATGGCTTGTAGAGCTGCTGCATCTGCGCATGTCATTACTTGAAGAGCTCTACAACAGGGAAGATTTCTTAAGAGAGTGGACTGAAATTTTTATTGGTTGCTCCAACCCAACCCTCTTAGCAGGCTACGTTGAATATGTCAAGTATGTATTGTGAATTTAAGGGATTAAACTACTGATATGGTGTGTGATACTGGGGGTACAATCTGTGTATGATATGTACTAATACTACTAACTAAACCTCCGATGTATCAAACCTGCAGACTAAGGCCTGGCGCTCACGGTCGATTTTTTTATAAACCAATTAAAAAATCGTCCAAAAAAAATCACTCTTGGTTTAAATCTAGGCGCACACACGGCGATTTTTTTTATGAGAAATGGATGTTTTCGAGTTCCTAAAAAAAATGCACTTTGTAGAACTACCCTGTGTTTGTGCTCTTCTAATTAGGTCTAAGAAAAAAAGGAGACAGCATAAATATTGCGTTCATCCCATAGTAAGTCAGACACTTTCAAATGGACAGTTTTATAAACTGTACACTTGTTTACGTGGGGAATTTGTTAACCTTCAAATTCCTGTCACTATGTTCTTTAACATATTTACTATAGAGTAAATATGCGACCTTTTTTCCATTTCATTTATAAATAGTTAAGTATCAAACTCTGCCACTGCCATGGTAAAAAGCAAGAAAAACTAGTAATGAAATACTATGACAACACAACTCACGCTGAGACTTACTGATTCCTGAGGAGAACAACAAGCGACTGGCCGATTTTTTTAGTCAACCGTGTGCGCCGACTGATAACAACTTGTACGTTACAGATTTCCGGGCTACAATGGCCTCGCCTACAAATCTGCAGCAAAATGCAGATTTTAAAATCGGCCGATGAAATAATTGCCTTTTAGTGGAAATCCAAATAGGTCAAAGGAAATTCTCTTAGTTTGCAGGGTTGCTGCGGCGAGAGTATTTATTTTGTTTCTTAGTGTAAGCGGTGGTGTGTTAAATATATTAAATAATTAATTTTAAAACCACGCTCTTAAAACTGAGAACGGTCTAAACCTATGTATTTACGTTATTTGAATAAAACAGCATTATTACTTTCAGGAACCGTGGGTCCTCAGAACAAGCTCTTGAAGCTGTAAATTTTGCTCTGCAAAAAGTCGAACCACTTAACAGGTACTCACTACCTTTGATGAGATTTCACATCAAACTGCTAAAAGACAAGTTTGATATTTTGGGATCAACAGGCACTGCAAGTCAACAGATTGAGGCATCAGATGCACTTCATAAGTGGTATGTCATAGAAATTAAATGCATTACAATTTGCATGATGATAATTGTAAAAATGGTGTACACCATATGAAATAAATAAATACGTTAGAATATAAATCTCCTTTAAGCACACACAGGTTGACTGAAACCATGGTAAAAATATTCTCTGTTAAAGCGTTTGACATTATGAAACTGCAGCTTTTGTACGATTATTTAATATTAAAAACCATTAAATACAACTTCGGTCATAATAAGTCAAACTTAGGTAAAAAAGTAGGGTATTTTCAGAAAAAAAGTAGTCATATGAATGTTTTGATATTTGTCTTAGACAATTAGTTGTTGAACACTGTAACGTCGATGGAAACGTAATATAAAAATTACGTCCTTGGAAACTAATGATGTTAATGAAGATTTCAAAAGGATATTTAAGGGGATTCAGATATACAATCAGAATCCGACCTGATTTTTTGAATATCCACACACCTCTACAAATTACCCAATTCAATAAAGAGCTTATTTTTTAATGCTCCTTGTTGACTTTTTGGCTGTAAGTAGGTTGTTCATTTTTTGAATATATAGTAATATGTGTAGAAAATTTTTTGTCAAAATGTTTTTTTTTTTTGTCAGAGACGTTTTGCCAGTACAAAGTTTGTAACTAATATGCTTAACATACAGTTTTTGGCAGCTTGAGATGAGGTAAAACTCATCTTGACGCTACGGTCGGGACAGTGATCTCTGTTCTCATAATGACTATATACACATTTGAAAGAATGGAGAATATTTGGATTTTACATATTTCATCATTAGGTATGATCAACTTGTATATTATTAAGATGAACATTCCTCCAGAATCTGTCAGTACAGATCTTTTCACTTTGGGTAGCAAACTTCTCATTTCATGTCAAAATTTTATAAGTTTCAGCGAGCCAATTGACACCTTATAGTCAGTGTTGCTAGGAAGTTTGATATTCATTTCAAGGGATTTTTCACAAATCAAAGGTCCATGATTGGTTTCATGCCAACGCACCTGCATAACCGATGTGTACACTGTGGTGTCGGTGTCTCAAGTCCTCATTTTCAGTATTTTTTATAGTTTTTTAATGTAGAGTTCAGTTTTTTTTATATCAGATATCATTGCATTTCCAACTCCATATTCTTGCTGATCTCAATCCACTTTAAACTCCAATAGGCTATCTTAAGTTTATCAAGAACACTAAGCACCTAAGCACTAGGGTATGCGTTTACATTTGGTTGAACCAGCTAATCTGTACAAACTGCCACTGAGTAACTCAGTGGCAGTGCTATGGAGAACGAGAGTTGAGTCACTAAAGCAGCAATTGAGTTGCGGAAACTTGTGCTTTGTGTTTTATTCAATTTATATATTTTAGTTACTTTCTTCCGTTAAGTTAACCGAAGTTTTGATCAGGTTTTGAAAAATGCTCGACTGTATATTTATTATTATTAATATTGTTTTTATACTAATGTTTTTTTAAATGTTTTTTTAATAAAATATTTTTAATATTTTTGTCTATTATATTGTTTTTGTATTTAACCAGTCTGTCATAAATCAGTGGGTATTTAAAAATGTTGCATTTATGCATGTATTTCCCGTCATGTATGAGAAGAAAAATCCTGTCTCGATCTCGTCTCAGAATGTTATGAGAAATAAAAAATCCCGTCTCGTCTCATCTTGAAAAAACCCAATCTCGTCCATCCCTACTATTTATATATATATATATATGTGTATACCTCTATACGATAATAGTATATGTGATGTGGAAAGTGAATAGGGGACCTCTTGTCAGCAATTTTCGATTTTGTGTTGTATATATATTTGAATTCCTTATTAAATTCCGAATCGATTGGTGCAAGTCCCACGCATGTATGATTTTTTTTATTGAAGTTATAGGACTTTGAAATTTTACTATGGAAAAGGGGCATTTTGAGAAAAACTGTTTAGAAAATTTCAAATACGCATAAAAACAGTGTTTTTTGTATTTAAGAAACGATTTTGGTATCAAAAGAAAGCTTATAATGTCCTCGTTGAAAGAAATGCAATTTTTCTTCTTGATTCACTGTAGGTTTTATTTAAATAATTGTTTTATTGAAGCATGTCGTAAAAATCGCATTTCAGAAAAGAGACCCCTTGTTGGCCTTATGTTATTTCGCCATAAGATAAGAAAAGGTACCTCTTATCGGGACCACAAAATTTGTGAGATATTTTGTTCTTTGTGAACTGAACTTTGTTGTAGTTCTCTAAATTTCCACTAAAATGCAGGACAATACATTTTTTGGAAAATCTGTTTAAAAAGTGAATATTAGAAATTGGACCTCTAGTCGTTATGGCGAAATAACATTGAGCGACAAGAGGTACCTTTTCTCAGACCGTGCATAGGCTAACAAAACGATATATTTCCATGTTTTGCATCCTCGATTCGAGATTTTAACCGATACTGCCATGTTCTATGTTAAATGAGGTATAATAATCGATAAAAACCTGAAATTCAATATTTTCGACCTTAAATTACTTATATCAGCCGTACTTAAAATTTTGCATCTCCGACAAAATGTCCTTTTTCGCTTTCCACGTCACATATTTCATTACAAGTGCCTAAGGTAACATTTTTAGTGTGCATTCAAGTTTTACGTGTGAGGCAAAGTCAGATATAGGAACTCGTCGAGCATGTAAGAGTGAATTTTACCTACAAAGCGAAGACAATAAGGAAAGGAACAATTGGGGCAAGGGTCTGAAATTCACTTACCGTACTGCAGTAGCTATGAACGATACTTTTCATCACAACATAAATATCTATTTTTGTTTACATATATTAAACAGTAGAATAAGCTGATTTTAATTATAAAAATAGTGCATGTGTGTACTAGTGTGCGTAGTGGACAAATGGATAGCCGATTGACAACAGCTGTCATGGAAAATAGCTACTTTCTGTACAGAGTGCTGATGGTGACACTTTTATTATTTTCAAAAACAACTAGATAAAAGTATTAAGAAGTCTACATTGATAAATTAATTTAGGGTGTTATGCCCCAATATGTGCTGTATTTGTTGGTGTTTTGGCTTTTTAATAACATAGCAGGTATTTTCAGGCTTGCCAAGTACAACTACAAATATCCCGGCAATTTTGATGATCTGATCTCATCATCTATGATCAATGGATTTTTTCCTAATAGATTCTCTAAAAGATCACATAAAAAGCCATTGAAGTCGATGGAATTTCAGGTGAGTTGAAGTGTCACAGAGTTTACATAAAAAATGCAATTAATTGTTTACTTATTTAACTAGTTACTCATTGTGGTAATATCAGCAAAATGTGATTACATATAAAAGTCATTTTCCAATTTTTAAATTCAAAATAATTAATATCAATATACATGCATATGAACTTTTAGGATGGTTGGTCGAGGTTAAAAATCCATAAGAACCATACCAAATACTTTCTTGAATTGAATTTGGAAACTTGCAATATTCTTTCTATCTTCTTATTGATGATATTGTTTTTCTACTGAAAAGACTGTGAATTCCAACGTTTGATTTGCTGTTCTAGGAATCCGGAAGTGCCAACCTCAAGTGTGACTCCAATTCTCTGTCTGTAGCTAATGGTGGACAATATAGACCTTCAGAGACAGAACACAATGATTTGGGTAAGTGATCCTGAGATCATTGACTCAATATTCTTCTTCTACTTAGTTTTTTTTCAAAATTAAGGAGGCTGCTTTGGTATTGTAAAATATCAGTATTTCCTAGAGGTTTACTGAAGTGATCTAGTTCAACATTCAACTTGAGTCTCAAGTTCTTCAAGAAAATTTGTATGAGTTGCAACTATTAGTATGCTTGTCATAATAGTTAATTGTGATATATACTCTGGTTGTGATGTATTCTTGCTATAACATGAAGTTGTAGTGTTATAGATTATTCGTAACTCAAAGCTTCAATCACTGACTTTCAAATAGCTACACTTCAGTGACAAATAGGTCACAAAAGCAAGTCTGTAAAATGAAGAATGCAGTAAATAAGTTTAGAATCATATGCATTAGATATCCAAAATATTATACATACATTCCTTTTGATAATTTGAATATGTTTACTATACAATCAGCATTCAGGTTTGATAATAGGCCTTTTTTCCCAATGGATATTGAGAATAAACAGTAGTGGTCTATGGTTTATACATCTTTGTAAACATTTTTAGAGTCCGCCAAAAAAGTGTAAGATTTTCTTAAACGCAATAATCACCTGTGTTGGGTCTAATTTTGAGAGATATTCTCTTGAAATCACATAATAAATAGGTCTTGGATGTATTTTATTTGTAAGGTTGCGGCCGGAACCCTCATTATTTTAATTTGATTTTAACGTATACTATATGAATAAAAGAATTAACTCAATTCAGTTACAAACAATACAAATAAAGTTTGAACAATTAACTTAAAAGCTACAACTTTTTATAATATATGGTTCCACCTTTGTATCAGAATTTCAATTTGTTGCAGAAATTTTTGAGAATGAGGAGTTGAAGGTTTTTGTCAAAAACTTAGACTACAAGGCCAAAGAAGAAGACTTAGTAGCCGCACTGAACAGTGAAGGGGTTTTTCCGACCTCTACAAAAATCTTGAAAGATAAGTTTGGCCAAAACCGAGGCCAAGCTATCTTGGAGTTTCCATCTGCAGTAAGTACAAACCATTACAAATTGAAATGTTTATAATCCATGACTTTTGGTGTCAACCTCATATCTAACTAGCTGACCCGACAGATCCTAATCCTAATGTGGTTTTATGTCAAAAGCTTGTTCATTTTCAAGATGAGCTCGTTCGCATAGCTCAATCACGTCCTGGTTGAAGTACGTTCGCTATGCTCACTCACCTTTAGGTTGGAGCTCGTTTGCTGCGCTCACTTGCCTACAGCTTAGCTCGTTCGCTACACTAACTCGCCTCCAGGTTGAAGTTTGTTTGCTACGCTCACTAACCTTTTAGTTGCAATTTAGCTGTTGTCATAAATAAAAAAAAAAAATAATAGTGCTGCACCCTGTTGGTAAACCTATTAACTTTTTAATACTATTGAACATCACAGAATCAAATTGATTAGTTGAACCAGCTGTGTTAAGATTCTTAAATTACATTTAAAATATAAGTACTCATAATGTTAACATGGGAAACTTCAGAGCCACTGGGGCGAAGCCCTTTTGACAGATCTGCACCAAACTTCACACAAACCATCCTTGAATAATGCTTAATAATGCCTGAAAGTTTCATTACAATCTGTCGAGTGGTTTCGGTGTCCATAAAGGACAAAGAAACAAACAAACATACATTGGATTTTATATATATAGATAATAGATCAAATAGATGAATTACCTTATCCAACTGCAGTTGCTGGTATGACAACTAGTTTCGCTCCTTAGAACATCGTCAGGTCATTGTATGCAACCACATCATCAATGTATTAATACATTGTGGTATGTCAAAAGGTTCTTTAAACAACTGTAGTTGGATAAGTCAATACTGGATAAGGTAATCCTTCTATTTTATCAATTGTATATTCAAACCAAGGGTCACAGTGAATAACATATCTAATAATAGTTTTCATAAGAGATATTTCCTAACAAATTGATTCTATAAATTACTGTATTGTTCGACTGCTTCCTGTTGTACAAAGCATAATATTGTGTCTTTAGGGGAATGATCTACGGAATTCTACGCATACAATATTGTCGTGATTTTCTCCCACAATTATCACTTAAGTGTGCATCCACCTACAAATATGAAGTCATAGTGGTTTACTTGCCTTCTTCATGCTTTACTCCCCCAGTAATGATATAATTGTGCTTTATTTTCATATGAAATCATGATATCACACCTTTCTGGAGTTTTAACTTGAATTGCAAACATCTTCCGCATTCACAATAAAGGCTTTTTAATGGATTTCTGTCCTAAAAAATAAAAACAACTAGAATTAAACTTTCCTGTATACGTTCTCAGTTTTCTGGGTTTCAAATTCATTAAATAAAGTAAACATTAAGGTTTCATTTGTATGCTGATGACACAACTGCTCTTTTAAAAAGAAAAACACTAAGTGAATTTAAACTAACTTTTGACAGCACAATTTTAAAAAATCAATGAGTGGTTTGAGAGCCATGGTCTGAAATTAAATGAATGTAAAACTAATATTCTTCAATTTAAACTCAGAAACTGAGTTAAAGATACCACAATCAGTAATACAAAAACTGTTACGTTTTTAGGTCTAAATTTAGACTCAAAATTAAGTTGGATCGACAACATCTAAATAAAAAATTAAGGTCAACAAGGTATTCACTGAGTGTACTATCCAAGGTCACACCGATAGAAGTCTGCTTGACAGCATATCATGCTTATTTTCACTCTTTGTTGGCTTATGGAGTTACTCCCTGGGGTAACTATGTAGAGGCCAAGAAAGTGCTCACTTGCCAAAAGTCCATTCTCAGAACTATTTTTCACCAGAAGTCTAAAAAAAAGCTGTAAACCTTTTTAAAAAAAAACATTCCATTTTAACATTACCATCTCTTTATATATTTGAAATAGCAATGTATGTTCATGCAAATCCTTTCTTTATGAAAAATATAAAATCAATCATAACTATCAAACGAGAAATAATAACACAAATTTTCAATATCCCAAACATTCACACACAAAATTTGAAACTGGGCCTCTTTACATGGGGTTAAAAATCTACAATCATTTACCTAATTCATACAGAACTTTATCAAAATCAAAATTTACATATAAGCTGAAAGAGACTTTGAGCCAGAAAGCGTATTGCAAAATTCAGACATTTTTTTAAGGTAGGCTAAATTTTAATAGTTTTTACTCTTGTTAGGGTATAATTAGAGAACCTAGATATAAATTATATATAAATTGACCATGTACCAGCTTGGGAATTACTTTTTGTAATTATTGTATCAGGCGTCATGTACAAAAAGCTTTTGTACATAAAGCTTTGTCTATTGTCGTTTTATTGTGGACTTTGATACAAATTTGTTTGATCTGATTGCAGGAACTCGCTGAATTGGCTATTAAATACTTTGACCACACACTAGTTGGTAGAAGGCCTGTGAAAATGTTTCATTACATTATAAGAGAACAGTCAATAATTCTGAAAACTTATAATACTAGGACACAAGAATATCAAAAAGGAAAACCTACTACAGTCACTATATTTGGTAAGCTTATTGTTTGTTTTTTTATTAGAATACCTTTTGACTAAAAAACGTTCTAATATAGGACACAAAGGTTTTATAGTAGTTTACGCAACGATTGCGTTAAGTGAGTCTTTACGACACGAGTAGAAAATTTAAAAACTTCTACGAGTGTCGTAAAGACTATTAACGCGAGTTGCGTACACTACTTTACCTACGACCGTTTTTTAATTACTATCAATCTGGATTTAATTACTAGGCTAACAATCACTACTGATAACTTTTTAGAGAGGTTATGTTTTCGTGTATTGTCATTGCCACTGAAAGTTATGCAACGACTTGTTGTATAATCAGCTGATTTCCTGTAATTACGTGTTTGTTAAACTTCGTTAAATATTACATTGCTAGCAGCATTCTTACCATAAATAATATTGTATCAGGTACAATTCGGCAAATATTTCATTTATTTTTGGACTTCGACCAACATAATTAAGAATACGCGAGTATCAACATGAACAAGTCGGATCAACAATTAAATTGGTCAACTGATCAGCTGATCAGCTGATAAGTTGACGTTCGAAGCATTACAATTTTAATTCTTTTCTCTCAATACTTGAACCTCATTGGTCCGTTACCTGTGTGGATATGAGAAAACTATGCGGATATGAAATGAAACTATGCGGATATGAAAGTAAACAGCTGTAAAGTGAAACTTTTCAATTCTAAGAACTGAACTGAAATGGCTACTTTAAAAAACGGTCGTAGGTAAAAGATTTTTTGTTAGGTTAGGTTAGTCCCAACCTGTTAATCCTAACTGCACACATGCCTGAATTTATGGTTAAGTCTGCATCCTGGTTCAAGAAACACACTTGAAAGAATATACCAAAATTATAATATGTGACTTGGGTACGGTATTTGATTATTCCATGTAAAATGTTGTAATGAATGTTCCAGGCCTGGGTCCAAAGTATAAGAACAAAAAAACTGTTGTGTCCAAGGTTTCTGCCTATGCCCATGTAAAAGATGTAGTGATTAACGATACCTACTCAAATTTTAATGTTCAAGTTGAATTTCATTTCACGGTAAGTTGAATTGAATATGTATAGCACTTATATATGTGTAGTTACTAAAGTCTTATATAAGTAGCTACTTTTTATTTTATTAACTGGAATCTGACTGCTAACACAATACACATTTTTATCAAGGGAAAATTAAATGTTCAATGGATTTTGATATAAACAACTCATAGATTATTGATGAAATGTATTCTAGTATTGTTTAATGTGTTGTAGTTAAGAGTATTTTTTGTATTTTCTCCCAATTAGCATTTGTATTATTTTTTGTTTAGTAATTACAAATCATCTTACTTTTGACTATTATTGTCATGGTACCTTTAACTTTTCAAATTCTAACTACAACAAGTTCTATTTTTGTAATTCATATACAATTAAAATATCAATGGTTATTTTACCTCTTATAAAACAAGCAACCAACAAGCTGTGAATAATAAAATAATGTACAATAAAAGTATTTGAAAAATACAATCTTAAAATATTCATAAAATATTTCCCCCAAAGATGTTAAATGATCTTTAAACTTTTCCGTATTTAGCCTAATTTTGTTTTATTATAAATAAATGCATCAGTATTTTGATATTTTTCTGGGTGCGTAATACAGCTCAAGTGCAAGTGCGGGGTCATGGAAAGGGCCGTGGATTTGTTTGGGTTCGGTGCAAGGACGTCACCTATTACAGTGTCTACCTCACCCCTAACGAGGCTATCCATGACTTCCGCGAGAAGATAGACCGCTTGGAAGAGAGCGTGCAGGACACCACAGGGCATGTAGTCGTGGCTGGTGATTTCAATGCTAGGGCCGTCGAGTGGGGACTGACCCTCACTAATTCCCGGGGGAAGTACATCCTGGACTTTGCTGCCAGGGCCGGACTCGTTGTAATCAACGAGGGCAACACGCCAACGTTCCGGCGACCCGGGATGAGGGGAACGATCCCAGACATAACCCTCGCATCTGAGTCTCTTCTGCCAAGGATCACAGCCTGGAGAGTCTTGGAGGATTATACGGCCAGCGACCATCAATACATTATTTTCAATGTCTTAGATCGCATCCCGAGACAAGTTGCTGCATCTCGGGAAGTGCCCGTTCGGTGGAACACCAAAAAACTGGACGTGGCTAAATTCACCGAGGCCATCCTGCGGGGAGTGCCAGCGGTGCCTGCCGCACCTGGCATGGCTCATGCAGAGGCTATAGTTACATCGATGATGGGGCTGATTGCCTCGGCTTGTGATGAGTCAATGCCCCGCAAGAGACTCCGTTGCGATAGGAGACCCGTATACTGGTGGACTGCAGAGATCGCGGATTTGCGCCGAGCTGCTTTGAGAGCTAGACGACTCGCTACCAGGGCCAGGGTACCCTTGGATAGACGCCGTAAGCTGGAGAGCTACAAGGTGGCGAGGAAGTCTCTCCGCCGGGCCATCAACCGAAGCAAACACAATTGCTGGAAAACACTAAGGGATGATGTCGATTCCGACCCGTGGGGCCTGGGTTACAAACTAGTAACCCAAAAACTCACCACTCGCTCTCCACCTTCCGTCATGGAGGGGGCCGCTATGGAGAGGGTCGTCAAATCCCTTTTTCCGGATCATATTCTGCGCCCACTGCGTGAGTTTGAGATGATGGACGATGTCCCACTCTTCACTCATGAGGAGCTGGAGACTGCCGTTTTATCCCTAAAAAACAACCAGGCTCCTGGACCTGATGGGGTACCTGGCGAGGCTCTTAAGAAGGTTTTTTCAATCAATCCCCTGATTCTTCTGAGCATGTACAACGCCTGCCTAGCAGAGGGGGTATTTCCGTTGTGCTGGAAAAAAGCTAGGCTCGTGCTCGTAGGGAAGGGGAAAGGAGACCCAGAATTGCCGTCCTCTTACAGACTCCTTTGCATGTTGGATACGGCTGGGAAAGTCCTAGAGAAGTTGATCCGTTCCCGACTGAATTCAGCCGTGGTTGCTGCGGGGGACCTGAGCCCTCGCCAATACGGCTTCAGGAAGGGGCGATCAACGGTCGACGCTATTGAGGAGGTGAAGCAAGCCGTGATGAGAGCTGAGGATTTTAATCACTACTCTCGTAGGGTTGTGCTGCTCGTTACACTCGATGTGCGAAACGCATTTAATTCTGCAAGATGGTGCGATATGCTGGACGCTCTGGAGAACAACTTCCACGTCCCGGCATACCTCATGCGCATTATAGAGGATTACCTCCGGTTCCGCCTCCTCATGTATGATACTACAGAAGGCCCGCGGACGATGAGTGTCACTTCTGGTGCTGCCCAAGGTTCCATACTCGGCCCGGACCTCTGGAACGTTGCCTACGACAGCCTCCTTAGGTCTGAAATGCCTGAAGAAACCGTTTTAGTTGGGTACGCAGATGACATTGCAGCTTTAATAGCTGCTCGTAGTGTTGAGCTGGCCCAGCTAAAATTAAACCGAGTCATGCGAACTATAAACGCATGGATGGCAGATCACGGTCTCTCACTCGCGCTGAACAAAACTGAGATCGTGATTCTGACCAAAAAGCGGATTGACACCATTGTGCCGTTGAGGGTGGGGGACGTTGAAGTCCAGTCCGTTCGTGCCGCCAAGTATCTTGGTGTCATGGTGGACTCTAACCTTAGCTGGCGGGACCAGATATTCCGAACGGCGGACAAGGCCGCTAAGGTGATCTCTTCTCTTAGCCGGTTAATGGCCAATGTCGGAGGTCCTCGTTCCAGTCGCAGAAGGCTGTTGATGTCTACAGTTCAGTCTGTGCTCCTGTATGGTGCGGAGGTGTGGGCAGACGCGCTCAATAAGGAGGTGTATAGGATGCGGCTTGCCAGAGTGCAGCGTCAGGCAGCACTCAGGGTAGCATCCGCCTACCGAACAGTGTCTGAACCTGCCATCTTGGTGGTTGCTGGAGTAATCCCCGTCAAACTTTTGGCGGCGGAGAGGAGAGCACTCCTTCTTCCGCTGCCAGCGTTGGGAAGGTTCCCGCCTGGAGGCTGAACAACATGTAGGGCAGTTGTTGGTGGACACGGTCATTCCGATGATGACGGAGGGTGAGGACAATTGGACCTGTATGTCACATTTCGTCCAGGATATTCTCCGCACAAAGAAGCTAGAGCTTGACCGAGATGCGGTCTAGGTCATAAAGAAATTGAATGCCAGAAACGGCGCGAGCCCCTAGGGCTTAGGTCACACGTTGACCTGACCTGAAGTAATGTGACAAACAATCCCAGGTCTGTGTCCAACAGAGTAGAGGGGGTTTTTTAGTGAGTAGTCTGACAAGCTCAGGAGTCTCACACTACAGGCTGGCTACCTGTGTGCGTAAAAGCATTTTTACCTCCTCTCCCTTATAAAAAAAAAAAAAAAATCAGTATTTTGAACTGAATTATAATCCTCAATTGTCATTAGACACAGAATTGCAATAGACATTGTCAAAGCTATAACTAATAATTTGTACTATAATGTAGCTTTAACAGAAAACTATTTTTTTTCTAGGAAGATGCACATACTGTCCATCAAAAAGTTAAAGATGGTGTTATATTTGGGAACGAAGTTGAAAGCCGTTTGGGATTTGTAAGTAAACTATACTATGACACAGAACTCAATAATATACCAAACCAATCATAGAATTTAAAGTAGTCAGATTTTAACAATTAACTAAAGTTAAACTGTTGCCACTAAGGGCACATCTGAAATTCATAGCTTTATTGCTCTAATCGTAAATGAATCAACACAGTTTTCATAAAAAGTATAAAATGACCTGAGTACTGCCAGAGTGAACCTATGTAATCCGTATTGATGACACATTTCGAGGACTCAGATACACCCAGTTAAATTATTCCAGAACTTCTAGTGTGGGGTCAAGCGTTGTCGGCAATTGTTTTGCAATACCTTACTGAGATGATTGTTATGTCTTGTTCCAGGTAATTCACAAAAATCACACCTTTCCTATCCCAAAACGGTTGCCATAACCTTCCTTGCCGACATCGCTTAAAAAATTGTATGGTCTTTTGAAAGGTATTTGAGTGCCCCCATTCCACCAAATTAACTTAAGTCGGTTCACATGCCTAACCCATGGTTCTTTAATCAAATCAATCAAAAAAATAACACAATAATTTTCAATAGATAGTTTACAAAAGTGCATACCATAAATGGTTTGTCTGCACATCCAAATTTTGTTCTTATATAATATAGGTATATTTTTGACGATTTGAATCAGAAGTATGCAGTTTTTATCACTTGTTACAATGCTATTGAGTAGTACAGTACAACCTTGACAACAAAACTCTTATAGAGATTAAAAACTAAGACTTGTTATCAAGGGAGACTTGTTATCGAGGGTCTACTGTATGTCCATCATTGTTGTTATAGAGTCAATAAATGTATAGTTATCAAGTACAATGTATTATATATGAGATCCAGGCTTATCATGATTTTAATTCTTACTTCTAATTCCAAGCATTAAAGGTCAAAGTATTAGTTTGAGACGTGAGTACTATTTGATTACAGTATTGATTTTTCTCCAAAATATTGTATTTTGTTACATTGACAGTTTTTTGTTCAATGCTAAACTGTGAACATTATGTGAGCAATTTTTAAAGTCCATTAATTTTTTACAGCACCCCAGCTCCGTCAGAAGAGGAATTAGTTCACAATGAGTCTCAGCCAGGGACGAGCAATCAGAGTAAACCTCTCTCAAACAAAGACTTTCAAGACAAGATGAAAAAACAATAGTCTCTTACATCAGTTGTACTTTGACGTTTGCATTAGACTAGTATCAATCTTTACCCATAAGGTAACAATTTGTAAGATACATTAATGTGTTTTTAAATTCAAAGTTGTCTCTCAATATTAGTTGGTATTAAATCAATATAAAAATGTGAATTTGAATAAGTCAGTGCTTTCATCTAAATCGTAGTGTAGACTCCAGGTTACGCTATAATGTCGATGGACTCCAACAACTTCGATAATTCGTCCGTGATCTGCCACGAACTGATGGTTATTAATTCGACCAGGTGATATAACAAATCACATGCTCAGGGATGTAAAATGGAGCCTTTGGCACTTGAGCAAGAGCTGCGGGCAGTGAACATGTGTCTTTATGTAATAACAACAGTATTGAAAAACAGTGCTGTGCTGTGACAAACAATGGTAAAGTGAATGAAGACTGTGTGAAACATTCAATGGTGAAAGTAAATTTTTTTTATGCTAAGAAAATTATATAACAACAAGAAACAAACACTGACTTTTATTAGTTTTTTTGTGTAAAAATTGTGTAACACAATTTTGATTGAATTTTTTCTATTCACTTAAGTTACACTAAATTTTGTATTGCAAAATGATATTACATTATATCTATATTACTATAGAGTTAGTTATTTAATCAGTGATCTCAGCATACTACTGATAATGTGTGTATTTTACAAGACTGGAAATAATACATGTTAAACATATATATGTAAAAATATGTAAATACGTATATATGTAAAAATATGTAAATACGTATATATGTAAAAATAAAACTTATTTTTTATGTTGTGGCCACGGTTGTTAATTTTATTCTCCATTTATTATCTTCTACACTTGTTTTTGCTTGAGTGTAATACAGGTTTTCACAAGAATTTATGAATTGCATGTATGGGATGAAAGTTCCATTACATCCCAAGTTTTATTTGATCTTACAGAAATTTAAAATTCTGCTGGGTAGGAAAACTGTCTATGTATTTATGTATTACTCTTTTAACCTTAAACTTAAATTTTTAAAGCTCTTTTTTATAATTTTGGATTACACTTTGTTGTATATTGTTTTACAAAAAATAGGCAGCCCCTGCTTTTAAAGGATCTACAACAAAAAGTTTTGAGTATTGGATAAAGTTTGTTGTTTTTCAGTTATAAAGTTATTTTCAGCATATCTTAAATCAAAAAGAAATATTTCTTTGATTTCTTGTGTCGTATAAATCAAACAACCTAAGAGATTTGGATGTAGCCTACTTATGATAAATCAATGAAAGGGAAGTTGAACTCTTAACAAACACTACTTGATTTTTATTTGAGATGCAAACTTTTGACTCCACATTATTCAGTACAATGCATATAATGTTCGGTAAAAAGAAGTTACACCTATTTGAGCATCAGGTTTGGGGAGAGGTCAAAGTTGGAAAATGTCACTTTTTTGTTTTTATTGAATATCTCAGAAACTATGCATTTTAGGAAAAAAAGCTTCCTTTACAAAAATAATCTACAAAAAATTCTAAACAAGAATTGGCCTCTTCATTACTTGTAGTGAATGGTTACAGAAGCTTAAATATGGTCATTTTTTGGCCATCTTTAACGCTTTTAAAGTCCAGGAGGTAGCAAAATATTTCAACAAATAATAAAGATAGTGCTACAAAACTTGGAACAAAGTCATTGGATACAAAAATAATATTAATTCATTTTTCATAATACGCTGCCTTCTCAAGGGGGCGGCTCGCTAGGATTCAGAAGAAAACCTTTAAGGTAAGCATAGATTGATTTGATATGTACATCAAATTAAAGGTCTTTGTTCGTAAAATACAATGCCGCAAACCTGAACTCACACAGGCAACTGAGTCAAAAATGGCAGTCGTTGAAAGATTTATTGATGTTACAATTTTTGCGCCCACTAAAGGTCAGAAGGAAATAATAAATTGTAGGCATGGCTTGATATGCATATCAAATTAAAGGTTTTTATTAGCGGGATACAATACCTCTAATCTGATTTTAGGTGTGAGAAAGGATAGGATAAGCAGGCTTACCTTAAGTAATGTAGGCATCCCACTTCATTCACTACAGAACACAGAAGAAAACACAAAACAAAATAAATACTGGATATTTCGAGGCCACTGGCCCCTTTCTCAACATGGAGAGTCACATTACATATTTAGTCTTTCACTGGTAAGGATGCAGTGTTGCCAACACACTATGAATTTGCAAATGAATATTTACAGGTTAAATGAGTTATTGATTTTTATTTATACTTAGTCTAAGCCTGCTTTTTAGGTGTGGAAGGGGAAAAGGAAAATGTTTTAATCTGATTTTATCAGTCTTTAAATTTCTCTAATGTATAGAAAATTCATTTACGATTACAGGTTTCCTGTTCAGCTTCATTGTACACCTTTGACTCCTACTTTGCAATTACTAGTCACCATACCTTCCTGGCCTGCAACACCCCCCTCCACCTTACATAGTCTTGGCTATGCTACTTACTCAACCCTAAATATCATATTTTATTTTGGATTTTTCTTTTCTGCAGTTCTATTGAAATGCTGTTTCCAGGGAGTTTGCAACAGTAAAAAAATAAACTATAAAAACCTGCATTTGCTTAAAAATTCACTGCTTCTATATATAATCTTCAAAATCCATAGACCCCTCAACCTGGCAATTGTTCGCTTAATATTATGTGATATTTGGTCTAAAAAACTTCTTTGTATAAGATCACTCCAATAGTTTTTATCTCGTGAAAAGTCGCTTGGAAATGAAGCTCTCAAACCTCTCTTGAGATTCTATGTGTCACACAGAACACAACAATCTGATGAAAGGATAATGGTATCCATAATAGAAACACTGTTTCATTAAGTAACATCAAATTTATTTGTGAATAAAGATAATTATAATAACAATACCTTTATTGCAAAGAACAATTTCACAAGATAATGCATCAATAAATATGTATATGATCTATAATAATCAAAGTCATGACATAAATCTTAGAGAAATAAATATACAAAGTGAAAGTAATAAATAACTGTCACCTAGATATTATGATTTACAACATAAATATCTATTTTTTTTTATTAAGATTTAACACATAAATACAAATATTGACATAGTTTACAACCGCAGCATATTTATAAATGGGTATGATAATTTAATTTTGTATCTGATTTATTTTGGAAAACCAAAAATACAGAGTTTTTTAAGCAACAGTACAATGAAATCGGTATAATTAAACTGCATTTTATGTATAAACAATTATAAGTAAAATAACCTATTAAGCTACTTAACTATATGATTGTGCATTACAAATAAAAGACTTCATATTTTCTTAAATTCAGCCAAATTATTTCATTGATAGCGAATTTTCCTATAGGGAAGTAGCTATTACCGTAGGTGGCACTGTAAGACCTAGGCCCGGGACTGTTTTACTTTTTCATTTTGATGTCTCCGGAGGCCAAAAACACCATTAGCATATTTTTATATATATGTGTGTCCATGAACACGATAACTTGGGTAATTTTTGTCAGATATTTTGATGAAATTTGGTTTAAAGGTGTAAGGCGGGATAAACTTGATTGAGTTCACGAACCAGCATGATGGGAACGGGGTGTTACGGGAGGGTTTTATGGGGTACGGTAGAAATTGGTTTTTTCTCATTTTTGACCCTCATAAGATAAAATTTCCCAATTTCTCTCTAAACCTTTTGAAAGAACTTAAAAAAAAACAAATCATTTATTCAAAGTGTTTTTGTACGGTTATTGGTAACGGAGTAATCTAAAAAAAATTTAATTTACAATTCCCATGTTATTCTTATCGAGAATATTGTAAAAGGTTGTAGTTTGCTTGTTTATGGATATATTTTGATCAAACTTGGCAAATTTATTTATTTTATAGTATTGAAACTATTATTATTTAACAAAAAAACACACTTTATTAGTTTCCTTATAGCTGCAAACCTAGGTAGGCCTTTTTGTTAAACCTAAGGTTATTTAAATCAATTTAATTGGAAATAATTCAGACAAGTGGAAATTCGCTTAGTCAACAGGTTCGCTGCGGCGGGGATATTTTTTATTCAATAAATATTATCAATTCATGCTGAGGATCCAGATTTGTATTATTGTCGAATGACAATGTCATTGCATATAAAATTGTCACATATCTTAACAAAAAACAATAATTAGTAATTGATGATAGTTAATTATACATTTTTCATAGTTAATTATTCATGATCTTTTAAAATTTTGTCAACACAAAAAATTAGACATTTTGAAGCGTTGTTGTAATGGTTACAGAGAAAGTTTCAAAAGTCTCTACATTTAAGTCCTGTGTTATTGTTATGGAGAAGAAGTAAGCTGTAGCATTTTACTAACAACACCTTATTTCCTTTCCTGTAGCAGCAAACCTAAGAACTTATTAAATCTACTGCTACTTAAGCAGGTGTGTTTGCGTAAAAATCAATATCTAGCTTGCTTGACTGGGTTGCTGTCATTAAGGATAGGGAGAATTTAATTGCTTATAACCTCCCTAGTAGACAGAAGCGGACTGTGGAAGAGTTATCAAAATATGGCCATGGTTCAGATGAGATCTTTTTCTGGTTTCATAACAGCAACTACTTTTGATCTTTTAAAATAACGAGCAGATCACCTGTTTCCAGTATTATGTTAAAAACTATCACAAGCCAATACTAAGCTGATGAGCCTTATGTTTGGCAACTACCTGGTTTTTGTAGCAGATATTTCTGCATCTAGTTTTTAAATTTCTTCTCAAACCTATCCTCAATGAAGATGCAAGAGATCATTTGATGTCTTGGTTTTCCTAAACCCAAATTCAGTGACTGATGCAAGCGGCAGTAATTATGCCCAAGCATGAAACCAGCCTTTAAATTGTAAATGTTCAATAGTTGTGTCATGTAGTTTTGAAAAAAGTAGCTTTGTCTTATTTAGTTTTGAAATCCTTCAAATCATTAAAAACAAAAGCCATCATCTTCCGAGGCCACTTTTGGTGATCAGACATTTGATAACTTACAAACAAAGTACATAAAACAATCTGACTCTGGAGGTTGAAATGAGGGTCTGGTCATCGAAGAATTTGGTTTCTGTTTCTATGATCACATTGCCACTGAAACAAAATAAACAATTAATTCAACTTTATAGGCAGTTATACAAGTATAAAATACTGTTGGTCAAATAGTACAGGAGATTAGTATTTGTTCCAAGAGATATTGAAATACTGTGATTCTTATACAGGGTTCTCTTCATGTAGTAAACATTCAAGCTTTTGGCTTGCAACTTTACCAAAAGTTGTAGAATTTAAGGGAGAACAAGGAAATGTGAATTTATGTATACCTTTTAATGTGATTTTTTGTCAAAATCTAAAATACCTATTGTAATATATTAAAAATTAATTAAAATAAGTGAAATAATCAAAATTTTATATTTAGCTTATTTTTAAACAATATTTATGCACATTTAACACGAGACAAACCGACGCAGGTTACACGGCGGACATGACAGAAATGCTTCTGCTTCTGTCGTGTCCGCCGTGTAACCTGCGTCGGTTTGTCCCGTGTTAAATGAGGCCGGCCTATCAATCGTCTTATATGTTCCGTAACTTGTGTTTTTTAAATAATAAACTTTATGTGTTAACCTGTATTTATATAATGATGAAGACTTTCGTCAGATTTTTGACCAGCTTCTACATGATGTTTTGAAAAAGGATTTGACAATGGGTCTTTGTACCCGAAACTAGTCATCCATTGACTAAAATAAGACTGAAGACGGACCAAGGTACGTAACCTATTATATATTCGAATTCAGTCTTGGTGGCAAAGATGTTTAATATTCTATCTATCAATGCAAATTTTATCAAAATATCTTGTCAATTTTTCAATCTAGAGGGCAAAATGTTCAACAGATACGCTTAAAACCTAAAAAAAAAAAAATTTTTAAGTATAACTAGAAAACGAGTGAGTTGATTGATTGATTCTGTAGGGGCGGACCTTGTCCTGTTGCACATCAGCCACTGATGGGCTTTTTGTGCTCCCCACATGGTACTTTAGAGTCTGTCAAACCTGAGTTGCTTAATGAAATTCAGTATCCTGACTATGAGCTCCTGACAAAGGTGTCTGCCCCTTGTCATTGCACCAAGAGTACTGTCGCTTACCTCGTTCAGAGCTGTGCAGTCGTAGAGTAGGTGATCAGCAGTCTCCTCTGACATTTCCTACACGCAGTGTCTCCATTGTGGATCATCAAGCGATGCAGGTGCAATTTCAGGAAGCCATGTCCAGTAATCATTCCTGTGATCTGTCTGAGTTGCCTCCCGTCTAAACGTAAAGCATTGGAGGCGACCGTCTGGGAAGGGGAGAAGAGGGTGAGCTTACTTACCCTATGGTGCTGAAGCCTAACCCATATTTTCCTGTGTTCCTCCTGAGCCCATGACATGACTGAGTGACATGCATGCCCACGAGAGATTCCGCAGAAAGGCTGTGGTCCCACGAAGTCTGAGGCTGACGCGACATTTGCTAGCCTGTCAGCCACCTCATTCCCTTCTATCCCCCGCCGCAGCAAACCTTCAATTAAGCGTATTTCAATTTACCTGGCTGGATTTCTACTAAAATATTCCCTGAAAATTATCAGATTTATTTCCTATAAAAAAATATTTCAATGAGTACCTAGGTTTGCTGCTACAGGGAAGGTATTGAGGTGTGTTTTTGTTGAAATTTTGATAGCTTAGTATGAAATAAACATTTGGATTAAAGTATATCAATAAACAAGCAAAATACAAGGGTTTATTTATTCTCCAAAAGAATGACATGGGAATTTTAAATTTTATGTTTTTTAAATATTCCCGTAACCGTTAGGCATACAACAATGCTTCAGTATACAAAAATATTTCTTTTTTTAATCCCTACAAAATGGTATGAAAAAAAAATTGTGAAATTTTATGTTATTAGAGCCAAAAATGGGAAAACTAATTTTAACCCCATAAAAACCCCCTATAAACCCACGTTCCCATAGTTCGATCATGCTGGTTCGTGAACTGGTTTGAATAAATGTAGGCTTACACGTTTGTACCATATTTCATCAAAATCAGATCAATTTTGCATGAGTTATGGCTCCAACGGACACATATATAAAAATATATATATGAATTTGAATGGAGGGTGTTTTTTGGAGTCTGGGGACCTCAAAACAAAAAAGTAATTCTGTCCCGGATCTTGGTCTTACCATGAAACCTACGGTAATAGCTTATTCCCTATATGGGAAAGAGCTAAAAACAGTTCATCACTCAGGCAAAATGTGTCCTTTCTTTGTCTCTGTTGCTAAATTTGAGATTGTGTCGAAAAGAGCCATTAGACCCTAGTGAAGAAATCGTTTTTGATTGTTAATTACCAAACAAATAGAGTTGTTGATAGATTATAATAAAAATAGTAATATGTGGCGAGGTTGGTTCAACTATACTAATTTGGTAAGAAAAGAAGAGTTCTTAGAAACTCATTGTCAATCTTATCATTGAGATTGAAGAGCATTTTTCAATTGTTATAAATTACTTCACAAGTACTAAGTACTACCTCGGAATTTACAGCTTAGTATTTATTTTTTTTAGTTATTAGCAAAGGAAGTTCTATACTTTTACCATTGTTTGAAGTTGCTAAAACTAAAAAAAAAAACATAATAATAAATCTTTGTCACATATTTATTCTGGTACTCTAAAAGTAGTTGCTATCTATGAGGTACCTGAGGTTTTTATACAAGTATCTAAATGTGCAACTTGAGAGCCTTTTGGAACTACTGTTGTAGTACACTGGAACTTTCAGTCAATCAGTGTCTCTAAAGTGGTATACCATCAGATCCGATCCATGGGCGAGCCGGGCATTCTTGAGATGTTGTCCCTAGCCACTAGTCAGCTTCATAGATAGGATTTATAAAATATCCAAACTTTGGTAAGAACAAATTTTCATGAAAATTTATTTCATGAGTACTGTAGATGAGAATGTATAAATTATACAATAATTAACAAAAAAAACTTATTGTTTTAGCAGTACTAATTGTAGCCTTCTATAATACGTTCATTCAAGTCTTTGAAACAAAAATGGATCCCGCAGGTGGGATTATTAAGCCAGTCAGAATATTAAACATAATCAAAAGAATCACATTAATTAATTATAAATTCGTTTTAGTTTAGTCTTTTAAATTAATGGGTCCATATTGTCTTTCCCTTTAATACCTGAATGTCTTCATTTAAGGATTACTTGATTATTCAGTAATTAAATAGGCCTACTAAAATTCAGGCATCTTAGCATTTGGTAATTGGCTTTGAAGCCATTATTTATTAAGTAGAAAATTGTGAAGTACTATACAATGTGACCTGGCCCTTAATAAATATACTTTCTTCACATTAAAAAAGTGGGTACAGTTGAAAAATCAAAAGACAAATTTATAAAACAACATTTATTACCTTACATCTTTGGTCAATAATTGCACTATTTGGTTTACTTAAACATTTAACTACAACAACAAGTTCAATATCAAACACAAAATTTAAAAAACATTAGCCGGTACATTGTCAAATTGAATCAAACACAAAATTAAAAATTGAATCAACCTTTAAAACACCAAAATTAAAAAAACAACAACATAGTAAAAGTATGACAGTGGCACTACTTTTTAGTGTCGTCCTTCTCTTCTGGACTTGATGGGTTATTTGGTTGTGCTTCTGGCTTTTCTGGAGCCTTAGCTCTCTTAGCAGTTAGAAGACGCCTTCCTCCTATAGGCCAATAATTAGGAGGCAGTTTGGGACATTCTCCAATTCTATATCTGGTAGAAGGTGCTGTCGGGTCTTCATAATTCGGACCAGTTGATGGCCTCGGTCGTGCCTGTTTACGTTTGGTTGGGCTCTCTGAGCGAGGCACATTTTTGCTGTTATCGGCTGGTTTGTCAGACATGTTAGAACCTAGTGTTGACCTGAAATCAATAATTAGAGGTTTCAATTGAAATATGAGACAAAATAATGGTAAAATCACAGTCAGTCGTATAAGGATCCAGTCATTTCTGCAGATCAACTCAACTTGCTATTCAGATTGAAAAGATTACACTTAACACTAAAATAAAAACAGTTGGCTCAAATCGTCACTAGGCTGGCATGGCAGGAGTCTCCTCTGGGTAAGTTGTTCTACAGGCTGGAAAGTTAATGATATCAATCAGAAATAACAATTAACAGTTATGTGTATGAGCGATCTCTTTCTGTAGGCCTAACTTGCAAACACCAAGACCCTACATGTTAAAAAATGGAAAAAATATTAAAAACAATATGGGTCTAACATCAATCTAACCTAATCCAACCTAACTTCAAAAAACTTAATGTAGCCACAAATCAGCCTAAACCCCGATCTGCCTTCCCCTTATGCCCAAAAAGATCATTGTTTCAACCAATGTAGATCCGCATCACATCCTAATGTGCGGTGTGCTCCTCGTCTGGCGAAAGTAGTTCTGTATAGGTTCGCAATTTAGGCTACGGTAGTTTCCTTTTTTAAGGTGGTTTATTGTTTATTAGGATCGTAGGAATTGTTTAAGAAGGCTTAAAAGAAAAGCTTAGAAATACCAAAAAGTCTCCTAACAGTAGGACCATACAGCGCTGACTTTGTACTACGATTACAAAACGTGCACTAATATCAACCTAGACTTCAATATGGAGTCGTACATGAGTCAACTGGAAAAAATACTACTGTAAAGGCTGGAAGCACTGGGGTTCTTGTTTACATGGCCTAACTTACTTTCTCTCATATCAAAAACAAGCCTAGAGAAAATTTACGCCACAGGAACATTTTAGGGTTAAAATGGTGAAAGCGCCCTAAAGTAAGTCTAAAACGTCTTATACGTTTACTTAAATTTTTTTTTCAGTACCCCTCACCCCTGTAGCAAATCTGCAGACTAACTTAGGTGAATTTCCATTTGCCTGATTTGATTTTCACTTAAATGTAATTATATAACGTTAGGTTTAACGAGTAGCCTACCTGGGTTTGCTGCCACAAGGAGGGCAATAAAGAGTGATTTTTTAAAAATATTAACTTAATAGCTTTTTTTTTTTTTTTTTTTTTAATAGAGGGCCAGGTTTCAAGTAACCATGGGATTGCAACGCAGCTAGAACAGCTTATTGTGCACCCTCATTCACAGGTCCTCATTCTTTGTCAAATCCCAGGTCCTTTGTGAACCGTGAGATCCTTTTGACAATGGTGATCCGTTCTTCCCTTTGATCTCCAGTCGATAGGCCAAGGGATCTCATGCGCAGACCTTGTAGGGCTGGGCACATAAATATCACGTGGAATGCTGTCTCCTCCTCCTCTCCACATTTCCTACATAAGAGGCTTTCAACTTGAATTCCCATCTTGTGTAAATGTCCACGGAATACCCAATGGCCGCTAATAAAGCCAACCACCTTCCGCAGGGTCTTCCTACTCAGCCCAAGGGCTTCTGCCGCTATCGCACCTGTAGGTGCCTTCAGCATTCTCTTTGACTGTACATTTCCTTCTGTTCTTTCCCAGTTCCTTTGATGTTCTATGCCCATCCACTGGCGAACAGCTCTCCGTGCTGTGTTGTAAGCAATACCACACGTCGGCTCTGGACCCATGAGCGGGCTTTCAGCTCCTTTGTTTGCCCACTTGTCAGCTCCCTCATTGCCAGCAATACCTTTGTGCCCTGGAACCCAACTAAGGATGATCCTGTTGGTCTTTCCCAGGGCTTTCATGGCTTGATGACAGTCCCATACAGCCTTAGAGGTAAAGTCGAAACTGTCAAGTGCCATTAGTGCTGCTTTGCTGTCTGAGTTCATGTATATAGTGTGGCCTATAAGACCGCGCTTCAAACACACTCTCGCACACTCAGACAGGGCCACCACTTCTGCCTGGAATACAGTGGCCATTTTTCCCAAACTTACGCATAACTGCACTTAATAGCTTAGTTTAAAATAAATAAATTTTCCAAGATTTATCAAAATCATTAAGCGCTAACAATTACGATGCTAGAATTTATTTTGTAATTGATCGAAAAAATGCTAGAGTTTTTAAACTTACCCTAAGTTACTTATTTTGTCAGAACATCAATAGGCTTGCAACGGGGACAAAGTCTAACTTAGTGTGCGAGAAAAAAGTCGGTAAAAATAAAACTATTCATCTCAAAAGTGCTACATAAGGAACGATACATTGGGCCTCGATCGTACCTATGAGGAATCAAAAGAAACCATCGCTGTTTCCAAACAACCGAGTCAACCGATGATATGCCCATTTCAACTCACACGATTGAAAGTCGTGCTAGCACAATATATCGTCACTTAGCACTATTCGGATGAAACGTGAACAACGATAACTTATGTCGTTCCATTGCACATTACGAGAAAAATACACGAAACGATATATCGTCGTATAGCACTAAAATGTTTAACTTAACAAGCAAACTACTATAACTTGAAACAGTTTCTCCGTAGGCCTAACGAATAACCATTCTCACCCTACAAAACATTTTTAAGCTCTTTAAAATGGTTTAAGAGAGAATTTGGGAAATTTTATGTTTTTAGGGTAAAAAATAGAAAAAAAAACCTATTTTCACCCGATAAAACCACACTTTTATGGTCCTAAAAAAGCTAATTCAACTCGTTTGAATAAGTTACATATTTTAACACGTTAGTACCAAATTTAATCAAAATCAGATGATTTTTGCGTGAGTTATCGTGCTTACGAACATTTAGGCCCTAGCCTATAGGCTAGGCCTAAGTTTATAAATCTATAAATAATTATGAATTTTAAGGGTAAGGTTAACTTATGTTAAATTAATGTTTTTGACCTCTGGGGACATCAAAATTAAAGAGTAAATCGGTCCAAGTCTTACAATGAGACCTATTGTAATAGCTTCCTTTGGGAAATTCGCTACTGTAGGCCTAGGTAAGATTGGGCAATGGACACAGGATAATGCCACCAATGTTAATTAAGTTATATTGCTTAGGTATTACAGAAAATCTATATAACTAATCAACACCAACTTATTATAAGCTAATTATACTAATTTACCCTTATAAACAAAGTATATTTTTAAAATTAAGCACAAAAAATGTATACTAAAACTTACTAAACCCGGACCAAAACCACAAATTTGCACTAGGATAGGAAAGGAACAGAGAAGAGAACTAAAATATAAAAATAATTAATAATTAATTGTTACATTTTGAGCTAGCTAATTGGAGCCAAACAGGAATCAGCCAATGGGACCATGGGACGTTTTTTACTCCAAGACGCTTTGGATTGGTCGAGTTTGATCAAAGTCTTAAAACCAAAATCGTCTGGAATAAAAAAATGATATTTATTCAGCCATAGACATCCAATTCGATAAACGCATTGGATAAAGTAAGTCTAAGTCCATAGATTAAACATACTCTATGATAAATCTAGATAAATACATGGATGTTGCTAGCATTAAAAGCATATTATTAATTTTACAACACAGAGAACTAATTGACCTATCATTTTGAGATCTTATTTTTTACATCGATGTATAATATTTTTTACTGTCTGAAAGAAAATACTCGAGAGCTGTAACTTAACTGCCTTTACTTCCATTCAGGCTGTAACATATCACGCTGTAAATTTCACACGCTACACGCAAAATTTGGGTGGCTTCCCATTCCCAAGCAACAGCATACGAACTACAATATGCGGGGGCGCGTCAAAGTGCCACTACGACAACCAATAAGACGATAATGTTGGATTGGAATTGGCAATTTGACGTGGTGACTCATTGTGATGGTGACCGGAAGCGTGGACCCACCACTACGGCCACCTTTAATATAGTTTGTTATATATGGTTTTTGTTACATATATTGCTTGCCTCAGGGTATCATAAAACACAATATTTAAAGCTATCCCAAGGAAGAAATAATAAGCATTTACTCTACATCAAGAATGAGCAACACGAAATCTCTATGAAAAAATCATATGGATTTGTAAGATAGAATAACATGAGTGTCAGCACTTTTCAAAGTGAATTATATTAATTTACCTATGATATTATTTATTTATTTTATTTCAAATGGACATCTTCATTTTACAATATACAAATAAAATAAGTATAAAACTCAGGATGGCTGATTACATTGACTACGGATTATACTAGTAATCACATTTTCATTCTTATTTTAAAATCTAAAATATGTTTTAGTGAATTTCCCATATTGGGGATAAGCTATTACCGTAGGCCTCATGGTAAGACCTAGACCCGGGACTTTAGGGGCTTAAGACCTTGGGGGGGGGGGGGGTTATGGGGGTAAAATGGGGTTTCCCCATTTTTTACCATAAAAACAAAAGATTTTGCAATTTCTTTCTAAACCATTTTGTAGGCCTAGACCTTAAAAATGAAATAATTTAGTATATTAATTGAAGCGCTGTTGAACACCTAACGGTCACAGAGAAAATTAAAAAAAAAACGCAATTAAAAATTCCCATGTTATTCTTATGGAGTAAATGAAATTTGTTGTCGTTTACTTGTTTATGAATGTATGTTGATAAAATTTGGCAAATTTATTTATTTCATCCTATACTATTGACCTATGGTCAAAAACCTGTTTTACCTTCCCCGTAGCAAACCTAAAAGCTCGTTAAATCTAATGTTATTTAAATTGGGAATAAGTATGTCTTATTTATGGAAATATTTTGGTAAAAATGTAATCAGACAAGTTGAAATTCGCTTAGTCTGCAGGTTTGCTGTGATGGGGGTACTTATTTTTGCAATGTCTACGGCTGACGAGAGACTGCGTCGATGGGTAATAATAAATGTTTCTTTCTCATTCGAATGTAATTTTCATGATTTGTTTGTACTTAACTATTTACTTTCGGACCGAAATATAATTAAGATTGCTTTAAGCTGATCCTTGAGAATGATTAATTTACGAGATATCATTGAACATTATGCGTAAGGGTTGCGTAGTTTTAAGTCATTATTACAATGGAAATTACAATTTTTTTATAAATAAATATAGGTACTGACGTCATTAACGCTCATTGAATTTCAGCATCGACTATATACCACTAGTGTTTTATAGTCAATGATACTAAAGTAATAATGACTTAAGGTAACTCTAATGATATTAGAGTTAAATTTAATTTAAAGAGTAATTTTAAAATAACCTCTTGTAACTATAAATATTAGAATAACTATTATATGCCACACAATGTAAAAATTTTCAAGAGCAATAAATAAATAAATATCAGCCATCGCCGAAACTTAGCCTACTATCCCGAAGTTTCGAATCCGGGTTTCTTCTTCTTTGAACAGAATGAACAGCTAGAAGAATGAATAGCCTACTTTCGTTGTTGAGAAGTTGAAATTGAAAGTTGAAAATAGTGCGCCAATTTTTTAATCTCGAGTTTGTTTGAAATTTTTTGTGAATAGTTTCTATGCCCTTTTCAAAAACCACAAAACTACTAATAAAGGTAATATTAAAGTTAATTTGGTCCTATCAATCATATTTGATAAGAATAGTTTGTTGGTACTTCTTTATCATTTTCAGCGTCCTAAATCTCGGGCGTCCTAAACCTCCTAATCACCCTAATGTTAATTATTCGTATGTAATGCTATAACTCAGAAGTTTGGATTTTGGAGATTATCTTAAGTTGTATGCCTATTTAGCTATGGTCTACCGATCTGAATGACAAAACCTACTTAAATTATGATCAAACTATTATAGCAGGCTATAGGCATATACAAAATTATTCTTATCTAACTGAAATAGCCTACCTAGGTTTAGCTAAGTTAGGCCAGAATCAAATTTAAGTTACCCTACATCATGAGCTACGGGCCTTTTGAGGGCCATTTTTATATGGATCTTCTTTAAATAAGGGCTACCACTTAATTTGGTTTCTGCAAAGATGGATTAGGCTACAACTAGGCCTAATAGCCTAACGTGACGAGAAGCATTGTGTACAACAGATAGGGTTAACAACTTTTACATGATTTTGATAGTTTAAAAATGTAACTTACAAAATAAGTAGGCCTAATGGGTTCATGAACTGGTTTGAATTAATGTAGGCCTACCGAGAATTATACTAAATATTAGCTTATTGAAATACGCGGATTTTTGCTCTAGTTAGGCCTACTGGTATTGTGTTAAGTTAACGGGAAAACACTTTAAATATAAATATATATATATACATACGGTAGGACCTCGATAGTTCGACACGGGCTGTGATGTCGTGAATGTAGGTAGCAGCCGATGACGGGTTCACGAAGAAAAAAAACTTTAGCATAGGCCTACTTATTGTTTTCGTACTCGCAAAAACTCAATACTCGAGCATCTCATTAACTTTTTTTCCTAACATCCAAAGTAAAATGCAGTTGAATATTAAAACAATTTTATACTATAAGAAGACAAAGAATGTAGCCTATAGTAGAGATGTTAGGCTACGGCCACACAGGCGGTTTTTTTTGTGCACTAACGCAGCGTGAAAAAACACATAATATGAGCAGTATTAATTATTTGTTATTTTAATGGGGCACACACAGTGTGTTTTTCCGCAGTAGGGAGCGTGTGTTCTTTTTAATGCCGCCTAAATATTTTGCGTGTTTCCACATAAGCATGAAAACGGCCCTGTGGCCGTAGCTTAAGGTGATAAGTTTTTAGCAGTAAGTAAGTAAGTACCGAATTTCCCATATAGGGAATATAAGCAAATTTTCCATATGGGGAATATTACCGAATTTCCCAGGGAATAGCTATTAGGCCTACTCATGGTAAGACTTGGACCCGGGACCGATTTGTTTTTTAATTTTGATGTCCCTAGAAGCCAAAAAGACCATCCGTTCAAATTCACATGTATCTATCTATACAGGGTGGTAAAAAAGTCCCAGGACAGTTAAATATTTTTAAAAAATAATGTAGATATATAGCTACAATACTTGGTAAAAAATTACAGGGCATAAAACTCTATTTTAACACATATTCACTATTCAGTGATCCAATAACTCTTCAGGGGGACGGCCCACAAGGAGTCGGAAGAAAATCTTAAATGGAAGCATAGGTCAATATGCACATCAAATTAAAGGTCTTTTTTAGTAGAATACAATGCCGCAAACCGCACTTCAAAAGGTTGATCCTGGGCAAAATGGCATATGTTCAAAGATTTCTTGAATCCGCCATTTTGAATCTTTGAACGACTGCCATTTTTTACTCAGACATTCTTTTGAGCATGAATTTACGGTATCGTAATCTACTAGTGAAGATCTTTAATTTGATGTGCATATCAACCTATGATTACGTTAACAATTTTCTTCCGATTCCTTGGGCTGTGCCCCCTGTGGAGTAAGGGTATGATAGCAATGTAAATTAAATGAATCTTTGAACAGCTGTCATTTAGCGCAGGATCAACCTTTTGAAGTGTGGTTTGCGGCATTGTATTTTACTAAAAAAAGACCTTTAATTTTATGTGCATATTGACCTATGCTCCCATTTAAGATTTTCTTCCGACTCCTTGTGGGCCGTCCCCCTGAAGAGTTATTGGATCACTGAATATGTGTTAAAATGGAGTTTTATGCCCTGTAACTTTGTACCAATTATTGTAGCTCTATCTGCATTATTTTTTAAAATATTTAACTGTCCTGGGACTTTTTTACCACCCTGTATATATAATATATTATATTTAAATATATGTGCCCGTTAGCAATTTAACTCGATAAAAAATTATCCGATCTCAAAAAAATTGGCACAAACTTGTAAACCTACATTTATTCAACGAGTTCACAAACCAACATGATCGGACCATGAGAACGGGGTTTTATGGGGTAAAAATTATTTTTTCTCAATTTTGACCCTCAAAGCTTAACAATAACATTTCCCAAATTTTCTCTAGACCATTTTGAAGAGCTTAAAAAAGCAAATAATAGGCCTATAGTATTGAGGTGTTCCTGTATGATTATTGGTTACAGAGAAAATTGTAGATTATAAATTCCCATGTTCCCAAATTCCCATGCTTATGGAGAATAAGCAAACTGTTGTAGTTTGCTTGTTTATGGATATATTTGGATCAAACCTGGCAAATTTATTTATTTTATACTAAACTATTAATATTTTACTAAAAAACTAACTTTATTACCCTCCCTATAGGCAGCAAACCTTGTTAAACCTAATGTTATTTAAATAGATGTAATTGAAAATCATTTCAGGCAAATGGAAATTCGCTTAGGCCTAGTCTGCAGGTTTGTTGCGGTGGGGATTTTTTTAATTTTTGTAGAGTTAAATACTATTCATTCAATTTGTTTGCTTTTTCTCGTGTTTTGAATTTACCTCTGTGTAAAAATCCACTACAATCCCTTACTTATAAGTAGTTTGACATTATAGTATCTAGTTTAACACCCTCCACAAAGTTTTGACTATCGAGGTTCTGCCTTATATGAATTTTAACGGATGGTTTTTTTTTACCTCTGAAACATTTAAGTTATAGTGAAAAGTAAAATAGTCCTGTGTTTTTTAATATGAGACCTATTCCCTATAATGGGAAATTTGCTTGAAACTAAACCATTACAAGAGAAAGATGTAAAATACCCAGGTATTTGTAACCACGCTTAAATAAACAGGTAATTTACCTCATGTAGCATTTAAGTCAGTGTGTGTAGCCTATAGTTTACATTCAAATAAAGTTAATCACAATATTGTTAAACTATTGCATATAACAAAAATTATTTATAAACTTGCTATTTATAAACTTATTCTTATAAACTTATTGATATTTTACAAACTCCCTTAGAAGGTTTTAGGGAGTAAAAATTGAGTTTTTCCCATTTTTGACCCAAAAAACATAAAATTTTGCAATTTATTTCTAAACTACATTGTAGAGCTTAAAAAAATAAATAGTTTAGTGTATTGAAGGGTTGTCATGGACTTAAGGATTAAGGAGGAAAAAAAACTGTAAATTTTAAATTCCTATATCATGTTATTCTTATGGAGAAAAGTAAATCGTGTAACGTTTACTTGTTTATGAACATATTTTGATCAAATTTGGAAAAACTATTTATTTCATACTATAGGCTACTATTAACATTTAACTATAAAAAACACTTACAATTACTTTTCTTTTAGAAGCAAACCTAAGTACTCGATAAACTAATGTTATTTAAATAGGGAATAAATATGACATTTGTAAGGAGATATTTTAGTCTAAAATCTAAACATGCAAATGGAAATTTGCTTAATCAGCAGGTTTGCTGCGGTCAGGGTATTCAACATTTCAATGGTAGGCTACTGTTAGTGTGTGAGTGAAAATTTAAAAACGTACGTTTTCATGTCCCTGGCCTTTTACTTTGTATATACTGGATTTGTAGTTTATAATTATGTGTTTTAATATTTTTTGGGACGGTGGCAACATGTTACACACATTTATTTGGTTTTAAATAGGTTCTAGGTATTTTTTTCAAATTTTTAAAGTCTCAAAATTCACGACCATGACGTGTCCCTAGGGTACATTTTTCAACTTTCACGCTGTTTTTAGACTAATTATTCATGCCGAAATATATAAAGCCATATTTTAATGTCATCAATGGTTATTAAACTTACAAAAAAGGAGCATATTATAATTTTATTGTCATTGCAAACTGACTACCATGACAAAATAAGTCTGTCCCTCGATTTGGTGTCACGACCATTTGGGAGAAATTTTCAACTATGGAGCACGACGGTGGCAAGCCTGGCTTCGATGGAGCCAGTTGGTTTTAGAGACTAGTTCAGGGTGTACGTCAGGATTGTAGTGCCGGTCGTTTCGAGTTGAAAGGAGGAATTACAAGATTAATAAAGGAAAGATTGTGTTTTTTGTAATTTTGGTGTGTCCATGACCGTACGTAGTCATTCGATGAAGTAGACATGGTGTTAATTTTGGTTTATAAGATATCATCCAATTATCTTAATCAGAGGTGCCCATCCCCCCCAAACCCAGAGGTGCAATCCCCCCCCCCAAGCAAAAGGAGTAGTCCCCCCCAATGTATGCTGCCGTCTATTTAAACCTACCCTCTCCTCACCAATTTATCTGACAATTTTCCCTTTACCTCATAAAACAAGCATTTAAAGTATTTAGTAAACTTGAGGTACGAAAAACAAACTTGCTGATAATCAAAATTAAATGTTTAATATGAAACGTCATTTACACGCATCATATAATACATCAATCACACACAACACAATCAATACACACACACACACACAACACACACGCTCATACATCAATCGCTGTCGTTAATAATACATCAATATAAATCTAACTAATGGACGAAATAAAAGTTTTTAATTCACAATTCAGAATCTGTATTGTCAGCCAATATGTGTGCTCAGTATTGCAATAGACAATGTCTTCAAAACGTACAATATGGGCCACTCGGTGATTTACTCTACTCCAAAACAGTACTGTAACTGTACAATATATTAGGTGGCATTAATTTTAACCGGGCTTAAGAATTCAAACAGCTTTAAGTGCATTAATAATACTTTGGCAAAAAGTATATTGTTTCACAATTATAGGCAGAGTCATGAAATAAAACAGACTTGTTGTTCGCCACTCCCAGGCTGCCTTCTAAAAAAGTCGCCGGGCAAAATACCCTCAATAGCTCTTAATTGCCACCAGTACAAAAGGTTTTTGTGACGAAGTAATCTTATAATTCTTTTTGATAGCCCCAGGATTGCCTTTTATGACTAATAATGGTAGAAACGCATCTTGTCAGACAATCCGTTTTTACACAAAACACGAAACAATAACAGATAGGCCTATCAATTCACGCGTGTATATATTGCCGCGGGCAGGACTGAAAGTAAACTGAATCAAGTAATGATGGAAAGACGTGGTCTCTGGATTGGTGTTTGTGTTATTAAAAACTGATATTGGACTAATTCTAGTGACGGAGGAGAGTGTTGAAAATATAATGGGATTCATAATTGATTTTTCCATTCAAAATTATTGACAATAATAACCAATTTATATGCTGGATATAAATGATGGTCTCGGTCTCGATATTCTACATTACTACAGAAAAGGAAATTTATTAAATACTTTGAGGAGTTTGAAATATACATAAAACTATTGGCAGTACAAAATATTTTAGTGAAAACACTCAATTAATTATGAATCCCATTATATTTTCAATACTCTTCTCAGTCACTACAATAGTCCAATATCAGCTGTTGAAAATGCAGACGACAATCAAGAGACCACGTCGGTCCGTCATAACCTGAACCTGATTCAGTTTACTTTACGTACTTCCAGTCCTGCCGACGGCAATGTAGGAATTGACAGGCCTATCTGTAATCATTTCGTGTTTTGTATTAAATGTTTGTCGTATTCTGACGACACCTCCAGAAGTGGATCTTTTTTAAATCCTGACGATGGTGGAGTTAAAGAACCACCAAAACATATGTAGCAAGTAAAATTTGACACTGGTATATTAAGGATTGTCTGGCAAGGTCCGTTTTTACCAGTCTTAGAAGCTATCTTAATTATGAAAGGCAAAATGTTGTTGGTGGTGATAGTGAGCTACTTAGAAACACTTTTTCGGGCTGCTTATACAAAATTATACATTCATTATGACAGCTAGCAAAAAAAATCCTCCCCAAAAATCTCAAAATAAGAACCCCCAAAAATTCCTGTGGCGCAAACACGCCACAGTACCCCCCCTCTGGGCACCCCTGATCTTAATGTTTAGAGTATTAAATATGTTATTAATTTCTTAACAGGTAAATTATTTGCTCAGCTCAACATTAACTTATGCATTCATGTGGATATTATTAATTACTTATAGTTTAAATTATTAATAGGCTACTATTATTTGTACTAACAGCCGTGATACTTAATTAATGGCATATAATTATATTACATGGCTGTAAGACGTGAGTAAATTGCTAATATACTGAGTGGTCATAAATCATTGGAGACATCTAAAGATTAACTGTAATTACATGAACAAGAAACTTTAAAAATGGATATTGTCTCCTTAAATAATAAATAACAAACCTTGTAAACAAGTAACATGAAATTGTTAAATAATTTGAATCAAATGGAAAATAAGTTAAATATAGAGTATTTATTATAAAAATAAAACATAGAAGAGGGAAGTAATTTTCTTACAATACATGTTAGTTCTTTAATCAGGCAAAAAATCTAAAACACTCAAACAGATGGGATGATTTATCTGTTTATTCATGCAGGGGTAAATTCTCCGAATTATGGAGCTGGGCTGGATAGAAACACCAAACGCCACACTACCAAAACTATCTATCTGATCAGGCGCGCAAACAGAGGGTCTATCTATCCATTCATTCACAAGTAGTTTTATCTGTCTCCGGCAGCTCCCCACCCCACTACTCTATAAAACCAAAGAATGAATAATCCAACTGAAGACTATCGGATGAAAGCGAAACCATCGTCGGATGAATTCAAACGACTGATTTCAATCATGCGACATTTAAACATCTGATGGTTGAAATCGGTCGTTTGTCCCATCACTAGTGCTCTGCTGTCCACAGCTCAATGGCTACTAAAAATGTCCGCATGTAGGCTTTGGACTAACCCTATTCCCACCACCCTCCACCTCTCGACATTGCGTCAAAGAAAACCGTCAGATCATTTTGCCACTCCCTATACATCTAAAATACTAAATATTGATTTGTTCCTTTATTTGTTCACGTACCAATGCACAATAAAGAGTTAAGTTAATTAATGTTTACTTTTGTAACTAATGACATAAATTCTCAGTTGTAAATTACAAATCACATATATTTTTAAATTATTCTAATGTTGTCTTATGTCTTAAAATTTCTCATCCTTACGAGCACAAACATTATGTTATAACTGGTGAAGCGATATTATAATTGAGTTCAGACAATGGAGAACATTTGGCTTAAATTCCCATAAAACCATCATTTTACACATATTAATCTCATTTACCTTTTCTTGTGGACAGAGAGTATCCCACAACACTGGAAGAGCCTGGGGAACTGTATGCTGAGGCGATATTGCATTATAGGAAGGGTGGATTCAGGGTCCCGGCACCAACCGATGCTGCTGAGGCTAACAATGATCTTTGGCACATCTAGTTTACACTTAACATACAACAAACTTTAGATATTGTATCGGATACACAACTATTATGTAAATCATGTTCTTTGTTCCCTTGTAGTTCCTAAAAACAATTATTAATTTAAAGTAAAAAAATATATTAGTTTTTAATAATTTGTTTCAGATTTAAAACCTTTGCCACACCTTCATTGGATGAAAAATCAACAGCAAGAATAACCAACTTCATTGTCTGAAATGGATAACATTTCTAAAAAATTTTTTCAAGTTTGCGTTAAACAAGATAAGCTCCTACCACAAGCTCAGGGTGAGTTTATGGACACCTTCCTATCCGAGATTTTCAAATCGGACATAAGCCAAGGAGTGTGTACGCCCACTGCTAGTCAGGAGCCTCTCGTAACCAATGAGGGAGACGTTGAAAGAGCTGGAGATGACCAGAATAAGAGCGTATTCACTATGATGGAGGAATATGAAAAATCGTACAATGAAAATGATGATTATTTCTTGCCTTACAAATATTCATTGTTGCAGTCGAAACAACTCAATGCTTGGGAAGAATCTATTCTTCAAAGTCAACCAATGTTTCGACCAAAAAAGATTGGTGTAACTAATACTGCTACTTATACAATCAAACTTGAATATATTAAGGATGTAAAAGAAAATGTTCTAGTAGAGGCACGATCGGTAGGCAACATAAATTGTCAACAAAAAAAGAATGGCCAAACTAAAACCAGCACTAACGATCCAAGAAATCAAAATATTAGGGAAATGAAAGAAAATGTTTCAATAGAGGCGAGATCAGGAGGAAACAAAAGGTCAGTACAAAAAATGGTTGACGAAACCATAACTAGCACCAATCAATCTGGAATTGGAAACCCTAAGAAAGCAAAGCATGTTTCGCTAGAGGAAAAATCAGGAAGAAACGTAAAATCCAAACCAAAAAAGTGTTGCAAAACCAGGAAGAGCACTGATAGGCCTAGAAATGAAGTTGATAGCATCGTCCGAGATCACTTATATTGTAAGAACTACTCCTATCTCTAACTTACTAGTCACTGCCCTATCTCTATCTAACATTGTATTGATGTTTTAAACTATGTTAGGCATACCGCAACCAAAGAGCATACGGTAATTATGAAATAATTATCGTATGGATAAACTGTGATTGTAAAAAAAAAGTTTTATAGGTTAATTGTTCAAGAATTTATAATTGTTAATTTTTTAAAAGTTTTAATTTTAATTGTTAGTTTAATGTTAAACTTTGAAAATACTATGTTTGAAAATTTTTTTCAACTAAACTACCTCTTCTAAGGATCTTGTGATAATTGTAAAAAACATAACAGAATTAAAGATTGTTTTTAAAAACTTGTTCTTCAAAGCTTTATTTTTAACTGGTCTTGCTAAACATGAAAGAAAATACCACTAAGATTTTTGTTTGAATTATAAAAAAAGACTTTTAAGATTCCTTCACCCAGTGTGTAAGAAACCATAAATAATAATAACTTGCCCCTTGCAGAAAACCTGCAGTCAACGGGTACTTAAACTTGCCTGGTTCTATTAATGAGAAAATACAAACAAAGTAGACTCACAACCATAATCCATACTTGATACTTGAACACTGCATCGGTGACCGACAAAGTCGGAATAGATTTTGTCACAATAATACTATTTTTTATTACTATACTAAGATGGCGGCGGGTTGCCAACAAAAAGTGGTGGGTCGGCCAGCTCACTTAGTGAGTATAGAGGTCTGCCCTCCAGATAGTCTCTCAGGGTGTCCTTGAAGGCCCTAATGTTCAGCTTGCGCACTTAAATTGGTAGTGTGTTATAGAGCTTACTTGTGTAGAAGGGGTAGCCATTTTGAGTCCAGGCTAGTCGGCATCTAGGTAGGTCAAGGAGATGGCCATGTCGAGTTTGATAGGAATGCTGGTCCTCACGTCGAGGAAGTTTTGCTGAATTTTCTTTAATTAGTACCATGCTATTTAATATGTACTGGCTGTAGATGGTCAGAACCTTTAGGTATTTAAAGATAGGCCTGCAGACGGAGCCCAGCAGACGTAATCAACCTCAAAGCCATCTTCTGAAGAATCTTCAAGATGTCGTGCGCTGCAGCTGCATGACCCCAGATTGTGATGCCATAGCTTACGTGGCTTTAAAAGAGAGCATGGTACACTGTGACAAGTACGGTTTAGTGATGACCAACACCAGTGGCGTAACAGATTTTTACGGACACCCCGTGCAAACTTATTTTTTGGGCCCCCTCTCATGAGCTATTTTAGACCACCGATACAACATAATCAAACACCCTCCCCCTCCCCACAGAGTTATTTTTGGACCACCTTTACAATTATCAAACAGATTAGTCATAAATAGAGTAGTAAATAAATTATGGATTATGTTCCATAAAAGGGAGTGTTAAGTATTTAACTCATGGTTTTATCAAAAAGTTACATCACTACATCATTATAGCGTTTGTAAATAGTTTTGAAATAAAATAAAAATTTCTATTTTACCATCCGTATCAGAATGATTATATCAAGGAGGTTTTACATTTAATTTATCACACATGTTATCCATTTTTGCTATCCTGATAACTAGACTAATTTGTTAATTACAAGGCAAAAATGTGGTTCGGATTCCTCTATAAACTGTAGGCCCCTTGAACAGCTGTGTCTAAAGAATATGTCTGCCTTTTTCACTATCAAGACTACAAGGTTGCGCCACTCATCCTACACTCATCTCCATTCATACTTGGCTTGAAATACCTTCATTCGTATGGACGCCATTTCAAAATAAAGTATTAAAGTATTTATTTAATAGGTTAGTTTAATCTTTGATTATAATTAACACATACACTAAAAGTTGGTTAATTTAAAAGATTGACGTACTTTTATCACAGGCTAAAATAGCCTATTGCATTTTTTAATTTTATCTTTGTATGGATTTCAGGTGTTTAAACATATATGTCTATAGTATTGGTTAATTGTGACGTAAAATAAGATATAAGCTAACAAAGTCAGCAGAGTAGCAATATTGTATTTAACGAAATACAATCAATATCGGGGCAAAACTAAAATATAAAATAATACAATATTAATAGCCCCATCTCATGACCAGAAGCTTTTCAGAGCAGTTCATGACTCCAGCTCCAGGTAAATTAATGTTTCAAAATGTTTGCAGACGACATAAGCAGTGTACGAAATCACTGAGAAGTGATTTTCCCGGTGACGAAAGTAAGATTGCATAATAATCAATGACCCACGTTATAAAAAGTTAAATTTGTTACTTTAGTTCGTTATCACTAAAGACTAAGAGGCCTAAAGTAAGAAAGAGGCCTAAGGAAATTAAACGATAACATCAAATTATTAATAACTTTATGTTATTACTTGTTCAATACAATTATTGAATGATTGATAGGTAATACCATGGATAAAACATACTCCCTTGGTAAATTTCCCATCCTTATGGAACAGTTGAAGGCAATTTTATCATTAGTTCTGTCCGGTGTTCTGTAGATGTCGTATTTTGTTAAAATTTGTTTATTGTTATTTCATTAATTTAATACCTTGTTTAACCAAATAAAACTAATCTAATCATAATAAACAATAACTCGTCCACTAGCTATATAACCAAACAGCGAGACACAAATAATGATAAAGTAACCCTAAAATAATAGAAACAAATTGTAAACAAAACACGACATCTAAAGAAAACCGGACAGAACTAGAACTAACAATAAAATTGGCTCAGCTGTTCCATAAGGATGGGAAATCTACTAAGGAACTATGTTTTATCTATGGTAATACATTTGAATAAGAATGAACCCAAATTTTTCAGACCCACTTGTCTCACGGGCCTCTCTACTCACCGTTTCCCGAATCCCGCTCACCGGTTCGCGGGCCCCCTCAGCTCCCGGGCCCCTCGCATTGCGGGCCCTTTTGTTACGCCACTGACCAACACAAGTTTCTTTAGGAGATACACCACTCTGGCAAGCTTGACACATACCTGGCTAATGTGGTGTTTCCTATCTAACCTGGATTCAATGCAGAAGCCAAGGAGTTTAACAGCTTCCTCACCCAGATAGTTTGGCTTGAGTGTGCACAGCAGTGATTGAGTCTTCTGGTCATTTATCTTTAGCAAATTCTGGTTGAACCACTCCTTTGCACTAGCAAGAAGACATTCCGCATCAGTGCGTAGTTGGCTTATGTCCCTGCCTCTCTTGATCAGAGTGGTGTTGTCTGCAAATTGTAAGGTTTGATTGTTTAAGGATAAATCATTTATGACGATAGTAAAGAGGTGCCATAATATTAATACCAGGCTTCTTATAAAATAATGATGAAGTTCAATGATTTAAGAGCTAGAAAAACATTAACAATAAACTTATTATTTTTAAATTATGACATGATATTTCAAAGTAGTATCTAAGTTGAAACACTCAAAAATGCTACATACAACCCTATGTGTTTTACTGTTTGACGTTGCCTATTACTGTACTAAGTTTAATGGCATTAATAAATTCTTATTGAGTCTTATTCTTATTATTTTGTTATGATTTTTACACTTCAATGGGGTTACATTTTGTTCCTCATAAAAAATCAGTTTAATGGCCGGTTTGGCTCAACATTAGGTAATGCACACATTCCACATGAAAACAGTATTTTAAACAAATTTCAATCAGGTTTCCATCAATCTTACTGAAACTACTCTGTTGAAGATCACTGATATCATACGCCTTGCTATGTTTCGTAGTCAATGTACAGTAATAACATAATTTGATTTTAGCAAGGCTTTCGATACAGTGAATCATGAAATTCTTCTTACCAAACTCAAAATAATAGGTTTTTTCTAATAGTTCATTATCCTGGATGAGATCATATCCTCATGGCCAAAAGCAGTGTGTGTCTCATGACAAAACTATGTCTGACTAGAGGCAGGTACCAATTGTGTTTTTCCTCAAGGATCAATTGGCCCTTTACTTTTTACTATCCCAATTACTTTTTTATTCCCAATTTAACTTTTTTACCAATACCAAGGCTAGAAAAGTATGCAAAGAATCACAATTATCAACAAATAATTTTTTTATAAAATTCCAGAATCATTTAAGTTGTTAGATTTAAAATCATTTCAAAATAAGATTCATGGTTGGCTTATTAGTCACAAATTTTTTTCTATAAAGGAATTTTTAGAATGTGATATAAGTATAGTGTAAACTAAGTGTTGGGTCCTTTATTTACTATGAGTATTCGAATGTCTTGTTGTTGTTGTAAGGGTTTTATTGACTTGTTTAATTATTTTGTTGTTACTAATTTTAATCTATATTGATTTTACTCTAATGTTATTATTATTATCTTGGTACTGTCTTTCAATGAATAACTGATGAAGCCTATTGTAATCATGTATTACTTGCTGAATAAACTTCTTGATTCTTAATTCTTGATATCTACATAAATGACATCAGCTCAGTCTTACAAGACACCAAGTTTTATTCTTACGCTGATGTCTTACAAGTGTACGCTCATTTTAAATCAGTGTGGCCAATGAAACAATTACTTCGATGAATGACGACATCAACAGAATTGTGGAGTGGACAGCAAAGAATGGACTCAAACTAAACCTTGACATAACCAAACCAATAATCATCATTGTCCACGCCATCAACTCAACAGACTTGATAAACAATTTTTACCCAACATCACTGTGAACGGTAATGTATTGCCATACCAAGACAAAGTTCCCAAGTAGCACAAATTGTTGGCCCAACCATCATTGGGAAATGGTGGGTGGAAATTTTAACGCCTTGCCAACGTATCAAACTTGTATTCGTTTTTCCTACAAAGGAAAGAGTGGTTGGGACTTTGTTGGATTTAAGTATAAAACATACTAAAACACACTTTAACAAATTGATTGATTTTTTAAGAAAATTAATGCTATGACAGCTTAATATTAGACGATTTTGGAGAAAATTGGATCTATAATAATTGTAGTCAGATGATGTTGTCAAAGTCAAAGTCAAAACATTCTTTATTCATTGTTTTGTAGCGTAAGTACATTGAACATGCGTCACTTCTTAAAACTAATCCTTATATTACAATTTCTATGTAGTCTTGTGATAGTTGCGTTACTAGATACAGTGGTGGAAAACCTGCTTAACATTTATTAATAATAATAATGAAAATGTTTTTTTTGCTAAGATTTTTTAACTTATTTGAGAGAATTTATGATAGTTGAACAATTTAAGGGGAACGATGAGTTAATCATACAACAATTAACTATAATAACATTAACATTACTAATGGTAATCAATTAATCTATATATTCAAATACCAGTATCCTCTCCAACTCGGAGAAAAACAATGCTACAACTTGATTCCTAAACAGAATTATAGTAAAACTATTTTAAGTATTGCAACTGTTGCAACTGTTGGCTCCTCTTTGACCGCTTAAAAACATCAAATATCAATAATCACAGATGGACGTGTTAAAGAATGTCAACAGTGCCAGATGGTCAAATAATTTATACTTATGCCGATAGGTCATAAACTACAATGTTTGCAGTGTCTGTAGATCAAAAATCCCAGGTAGTCAAATAATAGTCAGTGCTAAAAACGTAGTCTATGTTAAAGTGATTGACACATTGGGAATTTGACCTAATGAAACAGCAGTTTTAATATAATGAAATACGATAAAATATAAGTTCAGTTTCGCTGAGTCAACAGTGCCGGAAGGTCAAAAGTATATTCTGTTAAAAACAACGATAGTCCTCTTGACGCAAGACTTCAATAATCTTGTGTTTTGGTGTAATTAAAGTTGTACTAAAATTTTGAAAATTGGCACATAGCTTCTTGGCTAGTCCTACTCGATGACTATTTTGTTGGAACTTCAAACTATTTACCGATCTAATTGATAAAAATTGATATGTATGGTGAAATAGTTTTAAATCGTGATTTGTAACATGAAAAAATTTGCATGCGAGAATTTTTTATATTTTTGGGTTGGAGAGGTTTTGTCTGTGGCAAAGTTATAGCCAAAAGTTTGATGCGTAAAATATATATTTTTTTATTTTTTACAATCAGTGGTTCAATAGATAACTTGGGTTGAAGAGGACGGCAAATTTAGGATTTCGCAACGCATGGAAAGAAACTAGTGTACATCGTACGATGCGCCTACTGAGTGGACTTTTACTTTACAGTTCTAAAGACAAGAAAAAGATTCGTATCACCAGTACATTCATATTAGACCTATTTATAAAATACCTTTACCAGCTTACATTTTTCACTTAAATTAATAAGAATACATCACATACAGGGTGTTAAAACAAGAGATAGATTTGGGTGTTTATAGAGTAGATATTTTACCTAGTGATTCCTTGGGTAAAAATAAACAGAAAATCAAGAATAACATTTTTTCCAAAATCGCTTCGTTAACCAGATATCCACCATTTTGTATTTTTTACATACAAATATTTATCTTTAGACTTTTCCAACCGATTCTTTTTTGAAAATTGAAGTTAAAAAAATTTAAGGAGATGTTAAAATAACAACAGGCGAGTTTCGATCTGGGTGTTTCAGGTTTGAATTGATTGAGTTATACATGAAACCGAAGGGGAAGGGATCAATCAATCAATCAATCAATCAATCAAATATTCTTTATTCAAGTTTAGACAATATGTCTTAAATAGCGTCATTAAACTAACATAAAGAAAAAAATATAAACTAAATAATTAAAGTAATTCATTACAAAGGATCTATACAGTAAAACTAAAAATGAGTGTTATTACTTAAACAAATTATAAAATCGATTACGTCAGAGTAAAACTAGTTAGTATCTGGAATTCAAATTAACGTTTCGAAATTACAATTTAAAAATTCTTTGATAGAATAAAATGGGTTTCTTATCAATAAGTCTTTTAGTTGGCTTTTGAATCTGTTTGTATTATTTCCTTTTTTAAGTGAAATGGGTAATTTTTGAAGAAATTTTAATCCTGTATATGAAGGTTTTTTGGTTTAGAATTCTAAATTATGTCTAGGAAGGTTAATTTGAAAGCGTGTGTTATATTTACTTGCAGAGGATAATAAATGAAATTGTTTTGCAAAAACAATTGTCTCATAAATATACAAACTGTAAACTGTTAACACGCCCAATTCAGGAAAGATATTTTTAACTGAATCTGTTCTTTTTAATTTCATGATCACTCTAATAGCTTTTTCCTGTTTTATAAGTATTCTATCCAAATTTTCCTTAGTTGTTGCTCCGTAAATGGCGATTCCATAAGATATGTGGGAATGAAATAAAGAATAATAGATTATCATAAGAGTTTCCAAGTTGCAAACCTTGGACATCAGCCGCAAGGCATGAACGCCAGATGATAATTTATTTACTACATAGTTTATGTGATTATCCCAAGATAGATTTTCATCGATGACCAGTCCCAGAAACTTTGTTTGGTTTACCTGATAAATTTTGTCTGTTTTTATAAAAATATTAGGTTCAAATGCTGTTTTTGACTGTTTAGTTGAAAAGGATATTAGATTTGATTTTGTTGTGCTGATAAGCAGATTTCTTTCATCCAAAAACTTTTTTATAGAGAGAAGACTCCTGTTTAAGGATTTTTCAATAGTTGAATTGGATTTTCCTGAAAACAAAACATTAGAGTCATCGGCATACAGACACATAGATCCATCACTGACCGGGATTAACTCTGGCAACCCCTTAATGTAACAGAGGAACAAAAGAGGCCCCAAGATCGATCCCTGGGGTACTCCATATCGTAGTGTCTGCCGCTGAGATCTAAACTTTTCAATATATTTAGTATTTTTTTGCTCTATTATGTAGTCCACTTCAACAAACTGTTCTCTGTTTTCTAAATATGAAGTGAACCACTGTAATTCTTTTCCAATTATTCCTAATTCATTTAAGATATTTAATAGTTTACAATGTGAAACGCTGTCATAAGCTCTACTAAGGTCTAAAAATATTCCAACTACTTCATTATCACCATTATCTACTGAATTTATTATTGATTCAATAAAATCACAAGTGCACTAGTACTTAGTAGAGTTCAATTACAATTTGATGGATTTAACCAATACTTTTTCTATTGCACTTCTTTTCAGCTGTTAAATTTCAAACAATACGTTTAGCTACATCATTAACATTATTATCATCGTCATCGTTTGAGTTTGGGTTTGCGGCAATGTACTTTTATGAATAAAACCTTTAATTTGATACCAAACTTGACCTCTGCTGCTATTAATTGACTGTATGGGCTATTAATTAACAGCTGTGTCCAAAGCTTCTCCGCGCCAAGAAGCTCGACCTTGACCGGGATGCGGTGTAGTTCTTAAAAAAATAATTATAATAATGCCAGTAACAGTGCGAGCCCTGTGGGCTTAGGTCACATGTTGGCCTGACAGAACAGAGGTGTCCAACAGAGCAGAGGGGGTTTTTTAGTGAGTAGTCTGTGATAGATTCAGGAGTCTCACACTACAGGCTGACTACCTGTGTGTAGTGATGTGCGTATCGATACAAGGACCTCAAATTATCGATATTTTGTATCGATACGTGGGAGTGTATCGATATGCCCGTATCGATACACCTATAGCCAATATTGTATCGAATATCGTATTGTTTATTTATTAATATAAATCTTATTTTTATGGTAAGAAATTTGTCTTCCCATCTTCCTCCCCTCAAAAGTAGTAGTGGAAATTTGATATTTTACCCTAGCATCTTCAAAAACACTGATAAAACACTGTATTTTCAGCTATGTTTTGCAAAAAACCTCAAAACTAGGGCACAGCCGCCTTTAACTCCAGGGGCCTATTTCATAATAAAGTACAAACTAATATTATTAGTAAATCAGCTGATCACCTAATGCAAATCTTATTGAAATTACAAGTTACAAGTTGTAACTTGTAACTTGTAGTTTATTATGAAATGGGCCCCAGGCCGCGGCCTTCGAACTGGCAACGTCGCAAGTGGTGTTGTAACAGCTGTTTTTGTTTGGAAGTAGCTAAGGTATTTGTGTATTTACGAAAAAAGATTGGTTACTGAACTATGACAATATTGACTCCGCTTAAAAATGTACAGATATAGATTTTAATTCATATTGTTTCGGGTTTCAATTCTGTATGTTTTATTTTCAATATTTTAATAAATTTATGTTCATAAATTTAAATTTAAATCATTAAAGTGCGAATTAATGAGCTGATGTCACCTGTCTGCCATGTTATCTTATGGGACGTCTGTCACTAAACAACATACCACTTGCGATGTTGCCAATTCTACTAGGCCGCAGCCTGTAGTTAAAGGCGGCCGTGACTAGGGTCACCATTAATGGAAGTGGGGACCCTCATTATCCATATTATACTATTTAATGTGCAAGTGGCATACCCACCATCATTATTAGTACTTTTTGGTTCAATTAATTATCCCTGTGTAAAATCTAGGAAAACAATAACAAAATGTTTTCAAAATTTGAGGGTTTACCGGAATTTGGAGGTTATGTAAGTATGTTTGACACAAATAAAAAGACACAGGAAGGAAACGGCTTTTCTGAGGTAAGATTACAAGCACGTTCCTCTTTTCAAGCTTGTAAGTTACATAGTATTTGTCTATGCAGCTTGAATATTTGAGATATTTAAATGTTTAAAAAAATTATAAATAAACGATACGATATTTTATCCGATACAGATAAAAATCGATACATGATGATACGATACGATACACCACGTTCCGATACGAATCGATACGCAGTATCGATACATTGACCCGTATCGCCCATCACTACCTGTGTGCTAGAAGCATTTCCCTCCTCACCCTAAAAAAAACAGTTTTATCTATATAGTTAAAAATACAGAGTGGTAAAAAAGTCCCAGGACAATTAAACATTTTAAAAATAATGTAGATAAAGCTACAATACTTGGCACAAAGTTACTACAGGGCATAAAACTCTATTTTAACACATACTGTATTCAGTGATCCAATAACTCATCAGCGGGACGGCCCACAAGGAGTCAGAAGAAAATCTTAAATGGAAGCATAGGTCATTATGCACATCAAATTAAAGGTCTTTTTTAGTAGAATACAATGCCGCAAACTGCACTTCAAAAGGTTGATCTTATAGTATATTAAATCCATTCATTTCCTTGTATATTACCACCAACTAAAGGACTAAAAATCACTAGTCGTAACCTCTAAGAGAGGTTATGTTTTTGTTATAATCACTCACTGGCACCCAAATACAGTATAATCAGCTGGTTGGTGTCCCCATTTGTATAAGCTGGCGGTAAACAGCTGTTTTCTGGACTAAATCCTTGCGTGGGAAGTTGAAGTTCGTCAAAATCATGCATAGTGTGGCGTAAAGTCTATTACAATCGAGTTATGTAACGCAAGGGGGGTTTGCTCAAACGCTACGGTACATTACATGGGGAAGGGAGGTGGGTTAAAATTACGAAAAAGTGTGTTGCGTAATATGTGTTTGGCCCCTTATGACTATAAAATATTTCAATGGTTAAATTTGAGATAATATGAAGTTTCTTAGAACTTTTTAGACGTAAAACAGCATATTTTTTTACACCATTGTAATTCTTCATGAATGTACAAGAAACATATTTTTCCCATGGTAACCTGACAAAGTGGGCTTTCTTGCACTGATTATAGCATGAGAAGTAGCTAATTGCTGCATTTACTTACTTTTGCTACACTCAAATATTCCAACACAACAACACAAAACAGTGTGCTTTTATTAGACATTTAATACGTGGACGTTTGAAAATAAGTTGGCAACACTTAAATATATACTACGACTGCAATCAGCTGGTGTAGTGTTTCCTATTTTGATTAACGCTTGGATTTAAACTAACCTAAAACGAGTTTTTGAGTGTTTAAAAGAAGTAATTGTAGGAAAAATATGTGTAACACGAGCGCAAAGTTCCAGTTCGTACAAAGTTACTAGTGATGGTCAAAACCAGAAATTTCAAATCTCAAAACCGAAACCGAAACTTTAAAAAGTCGAATCCCGAATCTCAAATCCTAGACGCGAAACTTTTTTACTTAGCTGGTTACAAGGGTTAAGGTTACAAAAAAATACAGTTAATGATAAGATGTTATGCAATGAAATTGAAAGAGGCCGACTCCTGACACTGACATAATAACATAAATATATGTAACTGAAAAACCCAAAACAACATAATTTTTTTAACATAAAATTAAATTATGCCCCTGACATAAACATGAATATTAGATTTTAATATAAACATTTAGTGGTCAAATTTTATTTGTGTTTATTAAATATCGCCATGAAACTGAGTTGTATGTTGTTCCAGTTATATTATTTAGGCTACGGCCACACGGGCGTTTTTTCACGCAAGAACGCAGCGTGAAAAAACGCAAGAAATATGAGCAGCATTAAATGTAATGAGGTATGCCACACGCAGTGTGTTTCCCCGCAGTAGCGGGTGTCTATTTGTTTCAGCTACTCTAATTTATTCGCGTGTTTTCACGCTGCGTTTGTGCGTGAAAAAAACGCCCGTGTGGCCGTAGCCTTAAGATGCCTTTTGAAGTTCAGAATCAGAATACAATTTACTGTTATCTGTTTGATATTGCTACCAGCTTGTGTGGAAAGTGTAAACAGTGTTAGACACAATAATAATGACGCAAAATATGTCAGCAGTTTCAAGAATAAAACTGCCAAAATCTTCAATTTCGAAACTTTTGAATCTCGAAACTCGGTGATCGAATCTCGAAACCGAAACTTTTCCAAAGTTTTGATGGTTTTGAGATTTGAGATTCAGTTTTGACACATCACTACTAGTTACACAAATAACTATTGACTTTGACTATAACACCAAAACTACCACTCCAATCACTAAACAAAAAGGGTAAGACCATCTCTAAGGTAATAATTAATTTTTACATCTTCCAGATATTCTTTTAAAGAGTAAAAGACCCTCTCTAGAAGATAACACTTTCAGAGATAATTATGAATTTAGATGAGGAAGCAATGTTCTTAATCTCAGTTAGTAATTTGTTACTTTTTGGGCATCAAAGAATCTTTAGGGAAACCATAGACTTATGCAATTTCCAGGGAATAATGGACCAGTAGTTTTTAGCTCGGTCACAAAAGTTTTATAAGCTTTCCAAAAACCAATATAGAACACATACATTTGTTACAATAACGGTTTTAATAAATAGAAGAATTAAAAAAAGAAGAAATTACTTCTTTTACTGTAAATACTGTAAATTTTTGCTGCCTGGGATGATTGACAAAGCCTATTTCATGTAACACAGATGATCATAGGCCAATGAGGACTTCTGATTTCTACATAGGTAGTTGTAAGATCTACATTAAGGAAAGAAAACACAAACACAAACCGTAACTGAAATTGCATTTTATTGCAGATTATGAACAAAATTATTGTACTGTACTTAAAAACACGAATCAAGGCGAATAGATATAACTATAAGTTTAATGTTTGAAAAAACACCTGATCTCAGAAACAAACTTGACACAAATTATACTTTTGCAATGTGTCTTAGTTTTTAAATGATAAAATTATCATATCAAGTAAATTATATCTTTATTGCTCTGTTGAATGGCAATCAATTTGATCATGTTAAAAAGAATCCAAATTAAATTTATCCTGCTATGAGTAAAAAGTCATTATTTGTGACACAATACACACTTAACTAAGACAACATTGAAATACAATTAACAAAACTATCAATAAAAACTAATTTGTAATAAACAATGGTTGGGAGAAACATTTCAACTGAATAAACATTTGAATTCTAATAGTTTAGGAACATAAATTTAAGCTATTTACATGAGATTATAATTTCTGGGAAACCAATGTAGTCGAGATGATTTTGAACCGGTAGAGAAATTTATTTGAAATAATCAAATCTAGGGATAAATAGATGTCACAGCATTTAACTGTTGTTTTTCAAAGCAATCCTACACTAGGAAAAATGTTAAGTTTCTTGTTGTGTTATTTTATATATGAGCCTTTTGAACAAAAAGTTGAGCTAGCTGTACAATGTCCCTTTGATCAAAGAAAAAACCCTTAAATTTCACATAACCACTATTCCATTTGAGTTTACTGTGAATTTTTCTGATTTAATTTCTTTCTTATAATATCTATTTTTATGGCTTCGGATGAGTAACTTTTCTACCTAGACTGTATTAGCAAATGTCAAAAAGTATAAAGAAAGTTATGAATATTAATTTATATTAGGTAAGGGAAAATTCTACACAAAGTAACTCAAACTAATAGAAACTAAATTAGTTTAAATAGGGGGAAAATATTGTTGTATTTGTTTAGGTACAAAAATGATTTTCTATTAACACACTTTGGCAATCAAGTTTAGGCGAAAATGTTATTGGACAAGATGTTTTTATAAAAATATCACTATTAGAATCGAGGACAGGACAAATTTTACTTTATAGATTAACTTCAGAACATTATTTACATCCTAACGTGAAAAGGATCTGAAACTCTGCACTATATTGAAATACACTTAGGCCCACTTATATGAATGGTTATTTGAAGGTAAATATATTATATAATGAAAGTAAATTTTAGACTTGGAGACAAAAAAGGGGACCAAGTGATTGTTGTAATTGGTTGGGCGAACATCTAAATCTACCACTGACTTTGAATTAACAATTTTGTTACTGTTTTACAAATATGTTTTGGCTGGGGGCCATTTTCTGTTTCAGACATGAAAAAAAATTAAAAACTAAGTTGTGAGTTATCATTGCTCAATAAAGTTGAAAATCTGTCTACAAATAGGGGCTCTTCTATAGCTAGGTGGGTGGCAGTAAACCACTAAACCACAAACCAGAATTGCTGTTTTGAAAGACACATTGCTGTATTGTTAACTTAACTATGATAATTTGTAAAGAATTATCATTGCGAACAAGTTTCACCGGTTTAATTTGTTAAATCTACCATAGAAACTTGAGCTTCACAGTACATTAAGTCTAGTAAATATATATAAAAAAACATACTAAAGAACATGGAAAACGACCTATCTAAATAACGTAGCAAAATTAAAGAGACTTCACAAAATTGAAAACAAAAAATAACAAACTATTGAACACACTAGTGAAAGTAACTGTAAATTTACTAACGTACAACAATTAATGGTTAGTACTTAATAGTTGAACGATTTAAAAATACTATCACAGTTTCTCAAAGAACATAGATAACCGATGACACCCTTTCACCCAATGTGAACCTGAGTCATCGGTAAATCCCGCTTATCTTAGAAAAACTCGGGTACAGTTGTTACCGATGCACAACTGAAAACTACCGTTCAGATATTTGTAAATCGGTACAACTTGAACGTTCGAGGGATGAAAAATGCAGCCATTTCACGACTGAAGCTTAAGTTCAGCCTCGGTGAAAAAGCTTCACTTATTCATCGACGATTTAAGTTTCTGTAACTCTATAAGTACACAGCCAAGAATATTAAAATTAAGAACGATTTGGTTTACTTATAATAATACTTAAATACGAGAAATGTTGGAGTTAAACCTTAATACAAAAGATACATATTTGAACAATATATGTACAATGACTATACACGTCGCTTAAATAAACAATCTCTCAATATTATTTTGTATTTTTCTTACGCTTTGTTAACCTAACGTACGAGGGAGTACCCAAAAGTTTCAGGCTTGGCTGTTGAGCTTAACTTTTGTTCTGTAAAAAAACTGCTGAAACAGATCTAATGTTGAAAAGCACTTACAATGGTGACACTATGGGATTAACTCAAGTGTACAATTCTTTTTTTTTTACGACAAAATGTCAACGGATCTCAAACTGAAAGTTCATAAATTGGATTGACAAAATTATTGAAAAATTCAAGAGCTTGCATTGCAGACTGTCTGGAATCAGCGAACAGGCAGAATTAAGAGAGGAATGATCTCCCATTTCTGCAGATCAATAAAAAAAATATAGTAGTGGTAGAACAATTGGGACAAGTTGTAATGGGGAATATTTTGAAGAAGGTACAACTGTTTTGTTTAAAAATATACTCTTTCAAATAATTCTGGTATTTTCAGGTACCCCCTCATAATAAATATCACACTGTTATTATGTAGCAATATTAACCTATCAAAATTCTTAAATGCACGTTTGTTTAAGACATCTTTTGCCAGAACGTCAAACATTGTTACTAATAAAACCCTTAATACTCATTGTTGCGTAAAATACAATCTCAAATGTTACTGTTAAATAGATTTGTTAACCTACTAAAATATTATGTCACTTTTACATTGTGTTATGTCACACTGTTGACATATACTTTTTAAATGCATGAAAATCTTTTGCCACATAAAGCAACATTATAAAATCTACAAAAAATGGTAAAGTTGAGTGGCAAGGCTTGCTTGATGTACAATTCATTTTCAACAAACATCGTATAAAAAAACAAAAACTACTTCCAATTATTTCAGCTGTCGCAGCAGCTATCTTATACTATAAAAACAACATTGTAGACTCCTTTTACAATCAATGTGGCAAGGCTGTTTCAAATAAACAATACATTTTCACTTGGAATGTAACGATTCTCCGTTCACCACTGGGTAGCATTGTTGACTCTCCTGGTCACTAGGCCTCGTTTCTTGAGTTGTTTCAGAGCACATTTTGCTGCAGTACACTTGGCGATGCGATAGTTCCGACCGATGCCTTTGAAAACCCCTTTGCTAAATACTTCTACAGTCACCCGAACCCTCCTGCCATCTGCAAGTTTTTCAGGTTTCCTGCAAGTAATAACAACATTATGATTTTTTAGATATATGAAGGTAGGAATTTTAGGTTTCTAAGTCAACTTTTAATGGACAAACTACTAGTTTTTGTTCCTGTTATTCATGTTTTACCAGCTTCAGGGATTGTTTAATGATTTTATAATATATGAAGATATGAACTAAAACATCCAGTTTCTTACGAAAAAACCGATATTCTTTGACACCCACACAGTAAGAATACAGTATATGTATGAGTAGCAGATAGCTTGATCAGAGGTGAATCCGTCCACCAACCTATGATAGCTCAAGGACCTGATCAAGACAGGATTCATGCTCTCTATCTAAAGTAAAGTCTAAAAGTCTTCTTGGCCATTGATCAAATCCCAACTCAATATGAATGATCAGAACACTGGCTTAGAAATACTCAACACATGTAATCTTACTAATATTATAAATGTGAAAGTTTGTGTGTTTGAAGTTCAATCACGCATTAATTACTGGATGGATTGGTGTTGATATAGTATAAGCTCATTCATCTCAACATATCATGTACAGTACTTGTCAACTAAATCATGTTACTCTGTGGTTTTCTTCTTACTGAAAATAGAAGCTTAGCTCCTTCTTTTCATGGCCTCTGTCTAAGTAAGATGTTGTACAATTGTGAATTATGTAATTTAATTTAATTTTATACGAATAAATAGCTTACGTTTAATTTGTGTGTTTTATTAAATCTCCATTTAAATCCTTTCGGGCTCCGCCCCAGTAGCTCTAGAGTTTCCCATGTTAACCTTATGAGTACTCATATTTAAATAGATTTAAAGAATTTAGTCAGCTGTTTCAACTAAAATGGTTGGTTCTATGATATGCAAAGGCATTAAAAGTTATAAGATTTACCAACAGGATGCAGCAACAAAAACTGTGATACACAATGAGAACTGTCTGTTTACAGTTATGTTTATGTTTTTAATTTCACGAATAATTTGAGATATTTTGTGAATCTTTAATAATTTATTTTTTCCTATTGTTTGGGTGAAGTGGTAGAACATTATGGCTATGGTAGATGTGTAATACTATAGTATACTGTAAATTTAAAGAAGCAAATTTTATCATACTTGTCCTCCCTCATTGCAAACCCTAAGCTTGAGTATAACTGTACTAAGCATTTTATACTTATAAAAAATGATTTTTATGATACAATTCTAAAAGTCAAATTACAGTTAAAGTCAAAAGTCAAAAGTCTAGCGCGATCGCGGCAAAATCATGAATATCTACCACGGTCGCAAAGGTAATCGTCATCTAGCGTGATCAAGGCAAAAATCTGTTTCTCCTTCAGTCACAAAAAACATGATCGCCGTCAAGCGTAATTGCGGCAAACTCATGAATATCCCCCGTGGCCGTACAACATAGTTCATCATAGTCATCTCCCGCGGTCCCGATCGCAGCAAAATCATGAAAATTCCCGACTTTAATGTCAAAATAAAGAATAAATCCCAACGTTTCAAGACGATTTGGAAATTCAATAGCCATTCCTGTTTTTCTTGACTACTAGAAACATGAAACCCTAAGGTATTCTTATATACCTTAGGGGTGAAGTACGCCTCCTGAGCACTGGGAGTACATTAGGGTACATACACAGGAGGGCCGGGATGTATGTTGTTTGCCGAGATGGTAGCTTACTCGCTTACTACTATGTGAAAATAATCTCAAGCTTGACGACCTACCCGCACACAACGGGGCCTAGCTGGTTACCCCGATGGGCCCAGGGAGCCTAGATGGTTTGAAATATAATTGCTACCCCAATTGTTGCATAGCTGGAAGCTAGGTAACCGGTTAGCGCACGGGCACAGTTTGCAGCCGCCATTTGCCTCTTTCATTCAGTCAGTACAGCAATGATCAACGTAGCTACTGGCATCATGTGGTACATTTATTTTGTGAAAGTGTTCTGCACATTTATTGTTGGGAAAGTGATCCGTTTCTGTCATATTGATGGTGTTGGATATGGGTTTGTATCAGAGGTAGGGTTTATCATCCAAATCTGGAACCAGGCCCACTCTGATATTCGAATTCGTGATGTTTGAGATGGGGAACGAAATAACGCAAAATAATTTTTCTTTTCCTTGTTCACAGGGTGAACACATGGTCTTCCATTAAATAACAAAAACCTCTTCCTGACCTCAATGATAGTTGAGACGCGATGGCCGTTAGGCCATTCCATTGAACAACAACATTTTACTAAGTCCTTCCATATTGAATGCCAACAATCAACTAAGGGAGTAAGCACATAGCGTCGTTTTGTGCCCCTTCATTCCGGCCAGGTACTCATCTAGTAAGCAAATAAGCTAAGATCCTGGCTGTGTATATACTCTAGAGTGATATTATTTCAAGTCAAAAACTTAGGTTTGTTACTTTATCTAACAAAATAAACCCCTCCTCGATCTTACATCTTGCTGATTTTACACAGTGAACAAATGCACCAGCCCAAACAATCTTGAAATATAGTGTGTACATTATAAGATCTACCTACATTCACCACCTACCTGCAATGGTTGGGAAACATTGCATTCATTGTCTAATAGGTTTTTTACTAACATACTATAAACTAGATTATCTTACCCAAACTTGGCAGTTTCAGGTTCGAGTTCAAGAAGTTCTCGAATCGGAGATTTGGGGACGTTCGTGCTAAATTGCTCTAAGGAAAAAAAGTTTCATGAGTTTATTGTCATTTTTAAAATGATACAAAACTAAAAACTAATATTTATTTTTCTCCTTAATAAATCTATATTTTACACTCTATACAATACAACTTAATCTGCCCAGTCAATTAGAAATACTATTCCACTTATCAAACAATACAAATTTTTTGATTCATGAAATATATAAAAAAATTCAATAGAGTACATGATAGTAAGATGTGATTTATAAGGGTCCTTGAAAGTAGAACTAGATAAAAGAGGTTAGATAGGCTGATCTTTACTTAAGAATAAGAAGGATAGCAGCTAGGCTTAACTTGAAGAAGTATAGGTAAGCCATAGAACATAGAAGAAAAGAGTGCACACAATATTTCATACACTGGGGAACTTTTTAAGTGTAGCATGTCCGATGGCCTACTTACACTTCTTCAAGATAAGCTAGATGCTATCCTCCTTATTATACAATTCAAAATCTTGACCTAGAGCATTTTCTTGAACAAAACTGATCTTTTTTAAATACAAATGGTTGAAGAGGTTTCACATGAAAGGAAAAAGGATATTTTGAGATTAGAATATTGGCCTTGTCACAGGATTAAAGGGGATGGATTAGCTAAGACAGATAAAAAAAAAGTGTAATATTTAAAGGTGAGATAGTGGTCTGGGGGTAAAGTACAGGGCTTTGATTCCTGGGTTTGAGGGTTTAAATGCCATCAATCACCAATGACTAGCTGCCCCAATGCTCTAGCCTAGCCTGAAGTAATGTGTACAGCGGTTCCTGGCTAGAGAGCAAGATTTTTACAGTCCTAAGATGTGAAGGAAGGGCTATAAATACAGAAATTATAAAATTATAAGAGGAATTATAGGGGAAGGAATGTAGTGGCAATAGTGTAACTGGCTAACCATACACTATTAGTTACGAATGTTCGCCTTGTATGGTAATTAATCACACAACATTGCAAACTGCTATCGCTAGTCAAAACAGTCTTTCACATTTTGTTTTAAAAGTTAGTAGTCTTTACATTGTACGGGAACATTTATTTTAACAACTAGCGAGTTGTGTTTGTTTTTGAATTTGAAAAGACGTGGATGCAATTGTATACTTAGTGAAATGCATCATATTATAATCTACTTCATGATGGATATTTATTGAGTGATGATAAAAATAACAGGACAAAATTATCGCTGAAAAGTTTATGATTGTAAGCGAACTTGGCTGATTTAAAAAGATTTCCAAGGGGATATTATTTCTTACAAATTCATAGGCGAATAGATTGTATAAAATTAACAGAAACTTAATTGAAGTGAAAATGCTTGACTAAACATACCGAACTCTGAAGCTAAGCTGGAATAGTAGTTTACGCAACGATTGCGTTAAGTTAGTCTTTACAACACAAGTAGAAAATTTCAGGCACGAGCCTTGGCGAGTGCCTTAAAAACTTCTACGAGTGTCGTAAAGACTATTAACGCGAGTTGCGTACACTACTTTACCTACGACCGTTTTTTTATTACTAACAATCTGGTTTTTAATTACTAACAATCGCTACTCATAACTTCTGAGGGAGGTTATGTTATCGTTTATTGTCATTGCCACTGAAAGTGTAGTACAGCAACGAATTATTGTACAATCAGCTGATTTCATGTAATTACGTGTTTGTAAAACTTCATTAAATATTACCTTACCTTTTTCAGGGAATAGTTTCTGCTAGTAGCATTCTTACCATAAATGCTGTATCAGGTACAATTACGGAAATATTGTATATTTGTTTGGACAACTGAATAATACAGTATAGTGAAACAATTAGTTGTTGGTATGTAGGTTGGTATGAAAATACCTTTGTTTCGATTTTGGTGGCAAAAGATTAGCACAAAAAGTTTGTGCTCTCATTTCCATCTCATCAACTTCACTTTCATTAACTGACATTTTTAAATCAGATTAATCAAACTTCCTTTAACTTACACCAACTTAGGTTAAGAATACGCGAGTATTAACAGGAACAAGTCGGATCAACAATTAAAATTGTCAACTGATCAGCTGATCAGCTGATAAGTTGACGTTCAAAGTATTACAATTTTACTTCTTTTCTCTGAATCCTTGAACCTCATTGGTCCGTTACCCGTGTTGTTATGAGAAAAACTATGCTGTTATGAAATTAAACTATGCTGTTATGAAAGTAAACAGATGTTAAGTGAAACTTTTCAATTCTAGGAACTGAACTGAAATGGCTACTTTAAAAAACGGTCGTAGGTAAAAAATATATTAGGCCTACCGGTATTGATTCTAATTCCTAAAATTCTTATGTTAGATAAGAACAATATTTACAATATTTTTAATATATTTTAACCATATTTACCTATCTCTGTCTTCATCATCCGATAGTACACATGCCATACAGCGTCTAGCGACATGCCGCTATCTAAGAATATCGCACCAGCTACTGACTCGAATACATCCCCAAGAGCTTTCGGCACCTCCACATCTTCAGCTTCCTCGCACTCTTCCTCTGCTGTGAGGTAGTACTGCAAAATTCATCAATCATATGATTACACAAATATTGTTATACATTTCTGTTTTGCAGAAAATGTCCCTGTGACTCAAAAAGTGCTCTGCGCACAGTGAACGGGTCCAGATTCAAAAAGATTACAAAAATAGCTTAGTAGTTAAGTTACTCTGAACATTTAATGCTTAAAAAGTGTCGGCATAGATTCGTATCATGCATTCTTTGTATTTGACTGAGTTTCTGCGGTTGTTGATTTGACAAGGGACTAAATCTATCTAAGTTATACTTACACATTTCAAGCTCAAAAACAATTGTTTGTTCAGGACATGTTTCGATATAAGATCACCATCGTCAGCTTCAGGTACATCTAATGCATTTGAGCTTTCTAATAGGAATTGTGTCAGTAATTTAGTTTTAATTATGTCTGGTAGCTCAGGGGCTAAAACCATAGATTTTAATTGTTAGATTTGCTCAAATGTTTTTTGGCGTCCATCTCCATATTTTTGTTTCTATTCATCACAAGTTGTGTTTAAACTTCTAACTTATATCCCTCAACATGGAGGGACTAGCCACACTTTACTCTTTATAACAATTTACTGTAGGTACAAGGAAATTATTGTAGCACAGGTAAAATTAAACTTCTATTTTGATTTTTTAAAACCTCAGGAGGACAATGATAGAAAATTTTATAGCTGCAATAAAATCTTGGTTCGAAAATACTTAACAATATCACTTTAAATTCATTACTACCAAGTATTAAAGGACATAATTGATAGGTATACTACTGTAAATTTCAAAAGGAACGTTTTTAAGGTCTAGAAAAGCATAGTATTTCTAAGCATGTCACATCACAATAATTGACGTGAATACATAAATCAGTTTTCCCCTTATTCAATCTTGTTATGAAGTTATATAAATGTTTACATATATGGCGAAATATTTAAGTCAATAAAAGAGCATGGCTTCTATCTTGAAAAACCAGGGTTCAAATCTAACTCATTACCAACAATTATGACAATGCCGAGTTGATTAGAGTTACCATGACTAAAGATCCATCAACTAGAAAACAAAAATGATTACTATCAAATGCTTTACTATGCTTTACACTACATTAAATAATTTCAAAACATTAAATTACTCTGAATATAATAAGCCTCCCTCTACTGAAATCAGGGTGTCCATAGAAGTTCAATTTTGAAATCCCTGTATTTCCCGGCCGATTTTTCACATTTTTCCTGGGGTTTAAAATGTAATTATGCCGACTTTTGGCGAGTAACCGCTTACACTATCAATAATCTAAAGTATGGTAAAGTTAAGTTCTTCAAGTCATATGTCACAGTAAAATAGACTCATACATTTTTTATCTCAAGAACAAGTAAGAATATCTACATGTGGTGGCAACAGTTTAAAAGCAATGAATTAAGTTTTAATGACGAATCTAGTAATTTACCAAACCCAATCTTAAAACAAAAAGCCGTTTTATTCTCTAATTGATAAAAGAAATTTTACATTAAGATTTTACCAAGTTAATAAATAATACCATAACATTCTGCATGATCATAATATAATCTTATATTATAATCTAGGATTATAATATAATCTTAAGATATATAATATATTATACTAACACTATTAATTTTTTTTTCGTTTTATAAATAGTATCGGCAAAAACTTAATTGTACAACAAAGTCTTAGTAAAAACATGTTATCGAGCATTTTTAAAATACTATAAAACAATCACCAATTCATTGCAAAACTATGAACGATTTAAAATTACAAAAGGAAAACATATATATTTTGTAACAGCTACTTTATTGAGCGGTAGCATACTCAAGAGTTCTGCGAAGCAGTGTCAGTGGCTGGCCGGAATTTGAGAAATCGATCCGCTAACTTTTGAGGTAAGCTGTAGGCTAAACGAAGCTGTTTATGAAAAACTTCCAAATGTAGGCCAAACCAGTTAATTTTTATCCTTCCCGACAACTTTGGAGAATAGTTGCTGATGAAATCGCAACTGATCAAAAAAATTAAGGATTCCATACACAAATAAAAATGTCATATCAAGAAACAAAACAGAAAATTTAAGTGCTTATTTTTTAAAAATTTTCTAACCTATTTATCATTGGCTTTTTCACTCAACTATGAATTCATCGCCGTGAAAATATTGTTTTGTTAATGAACAACAAAGTTTCAGAATTTTATCTCAACTCTATTTATTTTGCGGTGGGCTTGAAATGCTAATTAATATATGCACTCGTTGCACGCGGCGGTTTGGCCGGTGGGACCTATGATTAGTGAAGAAGTGGCTTCAAGAACTACTGTGTATTGGGTAAAGAGAAGGCCAGTCTCGATTATTCCTTGGTCGCTGTGACCCAACTGTTCAAGCGGTACCGTCGCAGTGCAACACGGATAAAAGTTTTAGATCTTTATAATTCAACGGAATGAAAAAAATTTCCAACAAAATTAAAATAAGAACATATACTTCCCGGGGCGGAAGATGACTAATAAATCAAAACTTACAAAACAGCAGCAATCTAAACAAAAACATAAAAATTTAACTTAATAAAAAAAGATTAGTTTAACCTTATGTTAACAACGTACAACGTATTTTTTAACGTATAAATAGTACTATATATATATATATATGAAATTATAGATTTGAGATTAAGATCATCAAAATGTTAGTAGGCAGGAGTAAAATGACACAGCACAGAAATAAGTATTGGTCTCTGGCCCCCAAGATATGCACATGTAATTCGTTCCATAGGCTTTAGCGCCGAGTCTACCCTTCCCTCTCCTATCCTAACTTAGCACACGTCACGTCGCTCGGCAAGCAGGTGGTTGGAGCAGTCAAGGTCATTTGTACCCCGCCACACCATGTCTTCGCTTTGACTCATCGCTCCCTCTCCCAATCACGTCACAAAATTACAAACACATTGGTTAGCTGTGTTTCATTATATTTTATCATTGTTGTTCGCTGTTCCAAATGTTTATTAATGTAACATTTTTTCATTGTTTATCAATAATTGTTAAAATCTGACTACTTTTAATTCTATGATAGGTTTGGTATATTATTGAATTCTGTGTCATGGTATACTTTAAAAAACAAGGTCCGAAACAAAAGACTGATTGAATAAAAAAGCACTGGGAAATAACAAAAATTATAATAATTGCTCCAGACAAGCCACAAATGGCTTTTATAGTTAAATTGTATGTGTTTTGTAAATTTGTATTTTTTTAAAAATAAATAAATTGAAAATATGTGTAGCCTACAAGTTACAAATAAGATTATAATCCATATTTTCTAGCCCCTGAGCTGGTTCTATAACTAAATTGAAATTTTACCTTTGTCATCCAGCTCCTGATATTATTATCAACTTGTTACGGCCGTTTCAGCATCAGTTCGGGAATGTACTATCCTCAACTGGCCTGTTTTCAAAACCCCGTTTTGACAAATATGTGTGTGTTTCGTGTATATGTTTTTGTGTTTTAACGACGCCTTTTGGCTGAACAGTCCGACGATGGCACAGTGATGCTGAAACGGCCGTAACAAGTTGATAATAATATCAGGAGCTGGATGACAAAGGTAAAATTTCAATTTAGTTACAAATAAGAAACTAAATACATAGTGGTATTCAATGATCGGTGTATCATAAAAAATTATAAATCGCCACAATCTATTTTCAATTACAAGGACCAGAAAAGCTTAACTTTTTGTTGGTTCGGTTTGAAGATTACAAGAATACGATTACTTCCTGTTAAAATAACATAAAAACAAAATTCCATTAACTGATAAGGAAATAATGTTTGCAGGTATCAAGAAATAAGATTTCTAGGAAGTAAGTAATTTTGAGACTGGGCTGTATTGCTGTATTTAGCCGACCGAACGTGAGTGTTGGCAATACGATCCAAGCCTACTGTATTCAAAGTATCCTTATCTTGGGGATAGAATATCATATAGCTTTTATTGATGTCTCATTTTATTTGTGAAAATTAGGCAAAAGATATGAGACGTCCTTTAATGTTTTATGACAATTGGTTGTGTTTTTGTAATTTGTAGTAAGGGAATTTTACCTCCTAAATATTAGATCACGCCGGGCGCTCAGGCCCATGTTTTGAAGTGGATTTCCTAGAGTAGTCCTAGAATCAAAACTAAGGCGCGACCTACATTGGAAGCGGCATTTGACGGTCTGGGCGGGACTGACCAAGTCTGCCAGAAACAAACACATGTAGCGCTGTCTCCCCTCCTACACTGACATTGATAGTAGTGTCGGGAAGGAGGAACGGGTCAGAGCTTGTCAGAAAGGAATCAAAATAGTTTGTTTTTTTCACCCTGGGTCAGACCAGACCCAGAGACCCAATCGCTTTGAATTTTGAAACTTTGACCGAGGTTGGTGCATAGTTGAGGTTATTTATTTTGTCTGTTTGTGAGATTGTGCTAAAATGATTGACCAAGGAAAGTTGATGGAATTAGTGCGTGAGAAAGTGGCTTTGTGGAACCAGAAAGACAAATAATACCACAACCTAAATTGCTGTCGAATTACATTTAATCAAAAAGTTCCTCACCCATTTTTCAAACCAAAAACAATAACAAAAAACTAAACAACAAAAATTAGGGTAAAGTTGCCTAAAATCACAAAATTATAAACAACCCTAATTAACAAAAAAGTTCTATAACAAAACAACAAGTAATAACATAACGTAGATTCATAGCATCTTCATTCTCTACAACTTTATAATAACAACATAATTGCTTGGCTATCAAGTCTGCTCGCTGTGTGCACTGTGACTGTGCAGTGTTTGTGAGTGAAGACCCAAAGGCCGTGAGACTAGACTGGCTGCAGTGTAGGAGTGTCCAACCGGCTCAGTCTGAAAAGTCAGGTGTGGTCTGGTCAGGTTGGCTGATCAGAAAAAATCTGCTTCCAATGTAGGTCACGCCAACCTACTCAAACAATTCATCCTTCGAGCGTTATCTTGTGGTTATTTTATCAGACAGAGGAAAATCGTTGCCAAATGTAATAGTTCCTCTATTGTATTACCTGATAGCGTCAAAAACCAATGTTCACGTATTTCAGACGAAATTCACATATAACTCAAGGGGTTTTCCCGATACAGAAAATTCCTGTATAATTCCCGTTTTCCCCAGTAAGTGGACACCCTGTGAAATTCAAACAATGAAATCATTGTGTTTTTAATTGTTATGTGTATACCTCTTCGCTTATGGCGTGGCTGTTCTCCTCTTGGATTCGCACAAATCTCTCGACAACTTCAGCCAGTCCTGGGCTGAGATGACGAAAGTACTTATGGAAGCCGTGACGAACGGCCAGCGAGGCGAAGATGGTATTATTGACTAACGCGGAGCGAAGGTCGGTCAAAGCTCCAGGACAGTGTTGTCTGGCATCTTCATACAAATGCCTTGTTATGAGGTAGTCTGTAAACACATCAAGTCATGGATTAAACTTCAAGTGTTTTATATTTACCTAGATCAGAAAATCACACACCTTAAACTTAAACATTAAAACCTTATCATTACAGGCTTTATACAGAGGGTCCACTTATATATAGTTCAAATAAAGTAAATGAATAGGGAGAACCTAAATTGTTTTAGCATTTTTTTATTATAGAGTAGTAAGACCTAAACCTGAGACCCCTTTATTTTGTTGTTGTGATTTCCCCTAAAGACCAAAAATACCATCCGTTTAAAGTCTGTTAGTATGATAACTCAATTAAAAAATGTCTGATTTTAATGAAATTCAGTGCAAACATATAGGCGTAAACCTAAGTCTTTTTTTAAGAATTCGTGAATCGGCTTGCTTGGACCCACAACCGCTTTACTGTTTTGTTTTGATGTTTCCAGAGGCATTTAGTAAAAATGTTATATTTGTTTACGTAAGGGCGTGTAAAAATTTACGATTTTGATGAAATTATGTACAAACATGAAACAGGGATTTATGGGGTGAAATTTTTTCCACTTTTGGCCATAAAAAAAATAATAATAAAAATTTTAATCCAAGCCATTTATTGAACCTTAAAAAAACCAAATAATTTAGTACCGGTATACTGAATTGAATAGCATTGTTGTGCGCTTGGTGGTAACAGGTTAAATTCCAAAAAAAGTTTACATATAAAATTGCCATGATGTTTTTAATGAGAATAACTTAACAGTTGTAGTGTGCTTGTTTATGGATATATTTTGATCAAATTTGCCAAATCTATATATTTCACACTAAGCTATGACATTTCACAAACAAATACAATTTATTGAGTTCCCTGTAGCTGCAAACCTCAACTCATTAAACCTAATATAATTTAATTAGGGAGTTAATATTTTTTCAGAGGTTGGCAGCCTCATTTTAAGCTCACATTTGCCTGGCCTTGGGTCTTTGTATGGAATGTATCCAGCAAAGCCAAAGATGATCTGTACTGATAAAATGTGGTGGCAGTGACCAGGATCCGAACCCAAGACATCGCTGCCTTGGGACTGAAGTCTGTGACGCTACCAACTGAGCCACCGACTCACCTAAAGCTATGAGATTTAAAATGTTTCTATGGTTAATTTGGTTTACACCTTCCCGGCATCATATAATGAATACAATTGAGAACAAAATACAAGCAAAAATACACAAGCCATAGACAATTTGCATCAAATACGTCTAAAACAAAAACATGTGATTGCTCTGGTCTAAATTTATGGTGGGACACAGTGGAACTTCATTTAAAAACCCCTCTCTCTAGAAGATATTTTTTAAGCTTTAAACTATTTTTTTAATCCACAAAAAAAATTTATGTTACATATTGTTTAGACATTTTTTTGTGTTGCAACATTGTCTACCGAATAAAGGAATAAGAGGGATAATGAAGCATAAAGATCATAGTTCACAATAGATCATTTATAAAAATCAAGCATTGGATATTATTGTTATTACCATTACCAACTAAGAAAGTGTTGCCTAGGTGCGCAATTTACCCCTAAAATAAATTAAGGATGAGTGTAGAATCAAATGATATGAAATCAAGGTAAAACAAAAGGAAGATAAGCCTATCAAACAACTGCGAAATGGCTGTATTTTGTCTTAAATACTAGAATTATTGTTTCTAAACAAATGGTTAAACCATAGATGAAAAGCTTTTTCCAATGTAACTGTAAAAAATATAAAACTAAGAGATGCAATTGAGTTATAACATCAAACCTTGAAGATAGTATAAGATCAAAAGATAAGACAGTTAATGGGGGGAGGGCATACGATACTAGATATTATGGATGAACATGGAATTTATTATTTTGAACAGGAGATCCAGAAGTGATAAGGACGGAGGGACTGGGCTCTTCAGCCATTAAGCAGTGTCTGTAATCTGTTTACTCCTAGATAGCAATTTTTAAGTTGTACCATCTTTTGTGGTTTGACCATCTCCCTTGCGAAATTAGTTTAGTTTTTGTAAGCATGAGTGCAGAGGAACAGACATGCCAACTAAACAGACGGTTTTATTAACCATTGTTTATGTATGTTTACGGGGAAAAAATTATGTATGATCTAAATTATACAATAAAGCACATTTCCATTCAATCATTTATTCATTTGTTGAGTTTTGTTTCTGTAATAAATTGAGGTTGTGCAACTTGTGTCCTTGTTTTAAGTAGTAAGTTTCATGAACTACAAAGTTCATAAACTTATTGATACATAGTTCTCTTATATATCCTCATTCTGATGGGTAAGTAAGTAAGGGATGGAAATAATATTTCACTTTACATTGAGGCCACTACTATGGACCTTAACACTTATTACATTACATATTGGCAAGCTGAAAGAAAATCTAAAAAATCTCAACTCAGTAATATGTATACACTACTTTCTCTCACCAAGAACAGCGTCTCCAAGAAACTCTAGCCGTTGGTAGCAGTCGGTCAGTCGGTTAGGAGAGTAGCTGGCGTGAGTCATGGCTTGTAACAGATAGCTCTGGTCACGGAACCGATAGCCCAGTTGGCGCTCCAGTACATCGTAGCCGTCCAGCAGCAACTCTAGTTCTCCTTCTGGGTTCGGCACATGCCGTAACAGTGGGGACTTCGGAGGTCGCAGATGTCCATATTTGATCTGTTGATATTTATAGTTTTAACTGAGGTTCACATTTCAGAAAGCAACTTTTACGAAGATACACACAATTACACATAATTTGTCTTTTATTGGACCTCATGCAATTCAGTAATTTAATAATCTCATTTTGGCAACACATGTTGTAGTTAAGTGGCTGTTGATCATACGATATTCCATCAACCATTCACAGCCCAGTCCTGGATCACCTAATTCGCCTTCCATTTGACCAAACTCTTACTCTACCTATAAGGGGTATAAGGGTTCACCTTACACGGCCTAGGTGCTATCACAAGCTTTCTACGATGTAACCAAAGTCTATTTCATTTACCGACATACTAGTTTGTTAAGATATCTCACTGGCAACATTACAATTACATCAGCGTCTCGCCAAGGCAAGGTAGGAAAATACAGAAACTGATGAAAACATGCTACAAGTTATAAGTTTATAACATTTTCAAGTTAAAGCTATTAAAGGCTTTAAGTTTTAAGTTCCTCCTACAAAAATACACCGTTTTTCTGTTTTGAAGCCTTTAGCAAATACTATACTCTGTTCACAAAATTTAGGCGGTTTTAAGGATGAAATCTAACCCCTCCACGTCCTGATCCTACCATCCAAACATAGTTTAACAGCTGAGATTTGTAAAAAAGTCAATCAGCTGCAACTTACTTTGTGAACGGATTAATGTGAAATAACTGGTAAATAAGGTAAGTGGTAGCATAGGTCTCCTTTCAAACTACAAGTTAAACGTGAAGGGTTTTTTTTTTTTTGTTTTTTTTTAGGGTGAGGAGGGAAAATGCTTTTACGCACACAGGTAGCCAGCCTGTAGTGTGAGACTCCTGAGATTATCACAGACTACTCACTAAAAAACCCCCTCTACTCTGTTGGACACAGACCTGGAATTGTTTGTCACATTACTTCAAGTCAGGCCAACATGTGACCTAAGCCCACAGGGCTCGCACCGTTTCTGGCATTATTTATTTTTTGACCTACACCGCATCCCGGTCGAGGTCAAGCTTCTTGGCGCGGAGAACACCCTGGATGTAAAGTGACACACAGGTCCAATTGTCCTCACCCTCCATCATCATCGGTATGACCGTGTCCACCGACAGCAGTCCTACGAACTGTTGAGCCTCTAGGCGGGGCCTTTCCCAATGCTGGCAGTGGAAGAAAGTGTGTTCCACGTCATCGGGAATGCCTGGGCAGTATATGCAATCGGGTGACACGGCTTTGCCCATCCTGAACAAGTACGACCGGAAAAAGCCGTGACCCGTCAGAAATTGGGTGAGGTAGAAGTTCACCTCTCCGCACCGCCGATTAACCCAAGGTTGGACCTGTTGTATCAGTCGCCTGGTCCAGAGCCCCCTTGTCTCCTGTTCCCAGCTCTCCTGCCACAGCTGGAAGGTCCGGGTGCGTTCCTCAATACTTGCCTGGTCCTCCCCACGGCGCTGATAAATTGCCTTCCTCTCCGCCGCCAAAAGTTTGACGGGGATGACTCCAGCAACCACCAGGACGGCGGGTTCGGACACTGTTCGATAGGCAGATGCTACCCTTAGTGCTGCCTGACGCTGCACTCGGGCGAGCCGCATCCTATATACCTCCTTATTGAGAGCGTCTGCCCAGACCTCCGCACCGTACAGGAGCACTGACTGGACCGCAGACATCAACAGCCTTCTGCGGCTGGACCGTGGACCTCCGACATTGGCCATTAACCGACTAAGGGAAGAAACCATTTTAGCGGCCTTGTCCGCCGTACGGGTGATCTGGTCTCGCCAGCTGAGCTTGCTGTCCACCATGACCCCAAGGTACTTTGCGGCACGAGTGGTTTGGACTTCAACGTTCCCCACCATCAAAGGCACGATGGTGTCAATCCTCTTTTTAGTCAGAATGACAATCTCAGTTTTGCTCAGAGCGAGCGAGAGACCATGTTCTGCCATCCATGCGTTAATGGTTCGCATGACTCGATTTAGTTTCAGCTGGGCAAGCTCAATGCTACGTGCAGCTATTAAAGCCGCAACGTCATCTGCATACCCAACTAGGACAGTTTCCTCAGGCATCTCGGATCTCAAGAGGCTGTCGTAGGCGACGTTCCAGAGGTCCGGGCCCAGTATGGATCCTTGAGCAGCACCAGAAGTTACATCCATCGTCCTGGAGCCTTCTGTAGTGTCGTAAATGATGAGGCGGTACCGGAGGTAGTCCTCTATCATGCGCATGAGGTATGCCGGGACGTGGAAAGTGTTCTCCAGTGCGTCAAGCATATCGCACCACCTCGCGGAATTAAATGCGTTTCGCACATCAAGTGTTACAAGCAGCACAACCCGACGAGAATAGTTGTTAAACTCCTCAGCTCTCATTACGGCTCGCTTTACCTCCTCAATAGCGTCAACCGTTGACCGTCCCTTCCTGAAACCGTACTGACGAGGGGATAGATTCCCTGCAGCAACCACGGCTGAATTCAGTCGGGAACGGATCAACTTTTCCAAGACTTTCCCAGCAGTGTCCAACATACAGAGAGGTCTGTAAGAAGAGGGTAGGTCTGGGTTTCCTTTTCCCTTCCCCACGAGCACAAGCCTAGCTGTTTTCCAGCAGAAGGGAAACTTCCCCTCGGCCAGACAGGCATTGTACGTGCTCAAAAGGATTTGTGGGTTTATTGAAAAGACTTTCTTCAGGGCCTCACCAGGTACCCCATCCGGTCCAGGAGCCTTGTTGTGCTTCAGGGACAGAACAGCCGCCTCCAACTCCTCGAGACTGAAAAGCGGTACGTCGTCCACCCTTCCGAACTCCCGCAATGGGCGCAGTGTGTGAGTCGGGAAAAGGGACTTTACGATCCTCTCCATAGAGGCCCCGTCCATAACGGAAGGTGGAGAGCGGGTGCCAAGCTTCTTGGTTACTATCTTGTAACCAAGGCCCCACGGATCGGAATCGACATCGTCCCTTAATTTCTCCCAGCAACTGCGTTTGCTCCGGTTAATGGCCCGGCGAAGAGACTTCCTAGCCACCTTGTAAGCGTCAGACTTAAGACGTCTATCTTCAGGTTCTCTGGCCCTGGTAGCAAGACGTCTGGCTCTCAATGCTGCCCGTCGTAGTTCTGCGATCTCGGTTGTCCACCAGTACACAGGTCGCTTATCGCACCGGGATCTCCTGCGAGGCATTGACTCTTCGCAGGCCGAGACTATCAGCCTCATCAATGATGTAACTGATGTCTCTTCGTGAGCCACGCCAGATGCAGCAGGTACCACTGGCTCTCCCCGTAGTATGACTTCGGTGAATTTGGCCACGTCCAGCTTTTTGGTGTTCCACCGAACGGGCACCTGCCGAGACACGGTAGCTTGTCTCTGATGACTATCCATGACATTAAAAATGATGTACTGGTGGTCACTGGCCGTATAATCCTCTAGGACTCTCCAGGCTCGTATCCTCGGCAAGAGGGACTCAGATGCAAGCGTGATGTCTGGGATCGTTCCCCTCATTCCGGGACGCTGGAAAGTTGGCGTGTTGCCCTCGTTTATGACAACAAGTCCAGCCCTGGCAGCAAAGTCCAGGATGTACTTCCCCCGGGAATTAGTGAGAGTCATTCCCCACTCGACAGCCCTAGCATTGAAATCCCCCGCCACGACAACGTGCCCGGCGGTATCGCGCACGCTCTCTTCCAGGCGGTCTATCTTTCCACGAAAGTCACGGATAGCCTCGTTGGGGGTGAGGTATACACTAAAGTAAGTGACATCCCCGCACCGGACCCAAACGAATCCTCGGCCCTTCGCGTGACTCCTTACCTGCACTTTAGCTGTATTACGAACCCAGAACGCAGCAGTACCAAGTGTATCGGGAAACCAAAGAGATGGGTCCCTGTCCCGGTACTGGTACTGTTCGCTGACCAAGAGCGCGTCAACACCGTGTTCGAGGGCAAGCTGACTGAGAAGCGCGTCAGCCGTCCTGGATCGATCTACATTGCACTGGAGGATCCTTATCTTCGTGGTTGGGCTTTCGCTTGTTGTAGTGCGCCTTTAAATGCACTGCACTGCCCAGACCCAGCTATATGTTTAGCGTTTTTATCATTGAGGCCTTTCTCCTTACAGAGGAAACAGGTCTCAACTTTACAGTCCCTACGAGTGTGACCCACCTCCCCGCATCGAAGGCAGTTCTTGCCTCGGTCGGGCCCTTCGCAGTTTCGGGAGGAATGGCCGAAATCAAGGCATTTAAAACACCTCGTTACTTCCACCCTCCGTCTCAACCTGCAATTAACCCATCCAACCCTCAAATGCTGGAGTGCCAAAACCTTACTGGCGTTTGCGTCTGCCATTTCGGCGACCGCCATCCGCTGTTGACTCCGGTTTGGTTTCGTGAGCCACACCCTCAGACTAGCCGTTTGTCCGGCAAGCTCGGGGACAGCTTTTTTTAGGGCATCAATGACGTCATCCTCCGTTGACACACAATCCATATCCCGAACCTCGACGGACGTCTTGGGTTCGAGAGCACGAACGGTGCCCTGACCTTCCACAGCTGCCTTTAGTTCGGCAGCAAAGGCGGCTTTATCTTTAGACTTACCCAGCTCGAGGAGGACGTCCCCGTCCCGTGTTTGTCTAATTGACCGTACAACCGTGTCAGTTTGCTCTGGCTTAGCCTTGGCCTTGATAACACCCAAGACTTCGGCGAAAGATCTTCCCTCCAAAGGCTTGACCAAAATTGCCTCAGTCCTGGGCTTTTTGGGCCGCGACTTTTTAGCGAGTGCCGAGCCAGGCACAGCTTGGGCCACGCCGGTCGACTGCGCCCTCACTGCCACATATGTCTTGGAGCCGACTTCCGCGTGCCTCAATTTCCTCTTCTCCTTTTTCGTAAGGCGCTTTTCCCACACAGTCCCAGATGGTGTTTCTACGACTGACCCCTTTCGGGAGCTACCCTCAATGGGTGTCGCAGGTTGCTGTGGCTGTTGAGGTTTCGCTGGAGCGGCAACTACGTCAGAGAAGGACCTAGAAGTCTGGGTCGCCTTGACCTTAACTTTAGGCTTTGCTGTCTGAACAACCTCTTCTCTTTTTGGAGGGCTTTCTGATGTAGGCCTCCTGCGTTTCTTGGAAGGTCGCGCATTGTCGTCAGGTAGGGACACCACCTTCTCGGCGATCCTTTCCATGGCCGCCTTGCTCACCAGCCGGCAGGCGAAGACAAAACCAAGGTCGTCCTCGAGCTTAGCCATACCATTTTTAACCACTTGGTTAACTCCTCTCTGCGTCTTAAAGGTTTCAAGCATTGCCTTTATGGTCTGCTCCATGTTTCGAAGCCGGTTTTCAATGTCATTTTCTGCGTCGAGATATTGCTGACGCAGAAGTACCATTCCCGACACTTCCAAATCTAACGCTGTTGTTAGGGATTCCTCCGGCATCCCTTCACCAGACTTAGAGGGTGGTCCACCGTTTCCTTCTCCACTTGTCAAGGGAGATCCCAAAGTCAAGTCTTTTGTACACCTGAAAGATGCAGGTGGAGGGGACGTCTTCACGCCTTTCAATGTTGGCGATCTCTGGACCTTGGAGCTTCGCCCGAAAGGGTCTCGCTCTACTTCCGACTTCTTTTCTTGCTCATTCGAGCTACTTATTAAAGATGTGTTCAGGGTATTTGTTATAAAAGCCATCTTGTGTTTACCAGCGCATCGTGCGGCAAGGGGCGGCCCGGAATAGTCAGGAATGGGTATACCCTCGGGGACAGCGCCCCTACCCCAGTTCCCCGAGGCCCAACCTCCGTTTTCCCAGCACCGGATACCTGACGTGCCGGGGGTCACCCGTCACAATGTAGAGCCCGACCTCTACATCCATGCCGCACTCCCTGACCAAGGACCGAAGTAGCTGGTTTCTCACGACTCACTGAGAATACCCATCGGCAGTGCAGAGCACACATCAACCCCTGCAAACACAACAGGGGCACTCCCAAGGACTCCCAGTGAGAGCGTCGGTCACCCTTTTAGTCACCTCTTACGACAAGCCCGGGAAGGCTGCGGTTCTATTCTAACCCCGAAACCGCAGGGGGAAAACGTGAAGGGTAGCAGGGAGGTATACAGGTATAAGGAGTTGACCAACTAAAAACTTATTCTTAAGATTTTGAGTGAAGTTAAACAAGAAATAGAGGTGTAAGATATCTGCTCTTAAAATACACTTGACATGTACCTGAACATTCTGTGCACTGGTGGATGAAGTGATTTCCTCCTCGGAAGGCAAAACTCTTATCCCGAGCCAAGACATGAACAAAAGTGCGCCCCGTGGTCCGCAAGCTATGAGGTAGGCACCTGGAACAGAATAATTAAATGTTACCAAAATCCTGGTTACAGTAAAACCATCACCCACACCTAACAAGGTTAACAGAAAAAGATAAGACGAAGCCAGACTAAACGACTTTGATTCAAAACTTAACACTTCATATCAAAGTTATACTTAGAAATATTTGAACAAGCAGTTGTACAATAGACAGGGTGATGCAAAAAGGAAGGTAAGATTTGAACTGCATAGCACTATTAAGGGGGAAGGGTCAGGTCCACTGCCGGCCGTCTGTAAGTCGATCATAGTATCCAATTTGTCGTGAGATGGTGCAGTGGACGGTTGAGCACCAAGTTTTTGCTGTCGAACATTTTTTGGAAACAGTGAATCTTTTATTACGGTGCAACTGTACACGTTTCAACAACATTTTGGTGTAGCCCGTAATGGACTGGTTAGTGGTTACTGATCGTAGATCAATAATATCAAGTTGGGTGACTGCATTTCAGACAACAGTGTCCAGCATGAGTGGTAAATCTACTGGACTTCCACCAATGGCAGTTTCTCCAAAAAACATAGTGACCATAAGAGCATCAGTGCATCAAAGTCCGCTACGTTCTTTTTACTGTTTTTAATTTTTTTAATTTTTATGGCTTTATTGACATAGCCAACTAGCAACTTTGTAGTACAAGGTTATTTTTGGTAATGGGGCATTTGAAAGTGTTCAGAAACGCAGGTCAATAAAAACAATTTATGTGTAAAATCATTTGCGTTACATTCATTTCAAAACTGACCATCCTTTTTGCGCCATCCTGTATTAATTCAAAATGATCACAATATGAGGTGTCAAATATTGTGAAGACTAACTGTTTGTCATTGTTGTGTCGGTAGGCTGGAAATATTGTTTGATCTACAGAAGCCTGTGTTGCCGATAAGAAAGATCGGTTGACTTAATTAAAAAGGGTCAGTTTTGTGTGTAGCTGTTGAGTTGTGAGTTGTAAGACAGGGTCCACAGGGGGAACTGGAGCCCATAGCCTTAGCCTTTTGTTTTAAAAATTAGGGTTTCTGTTTCTTACTAAATTATTTACACTGTTCCAGTCTACTCTACCTTTTGGTTGATATTGATGTTTACGTTTTTTGTATGTTTTGTGGGCTAACAATAAAGTTGAGTTATGTAAGTAAGAGCTAGGTTTAACTCTTGAGCTACATCACCCAAACCAAAGTAACAGTGGGTAAACCATAGTGGGTAGCCATGAGGGTTTTCACCATTACAGATGATGGAGGCTTGAGAAGTTTTAGTTTTTTACAAAATTTTGATTCTGGTACCTCTTTGACAAAATGAAATTGGCTTTAATTCTGGGGGGGTCCTAAAGGCCGTGTCACACGTAGGTACTAATCGCTAGGTGTGACGTAGTAAGTAGGGGCGACTAGCACTCGCTGGCAAGTAAAAATTCAGTACTGCGCGAGTAATAGTAAAAGTTATTTTATAGATAACAAAGGCATTTTGGGTTAAGTTTGAATAATCCTACTCATTATCAGGATTTATGGATAATCGGGAGTCTACGGCATTATTTTGTACATGAGCGATGATTGTACCTATAAGTGCTTCCACACAGTCTGCAATACTCTTGTCTGGAATGCTGTGTTGAGTTATCAGGTTATAAGGCACAAAGCAAGGTACGTCTTCTAAACCGTCCATCCCTTCTTCATCACCCATTGCGGCTAGACGTTCCTGAAAACATCATCCAAATTGAGTTGCAATAGTCAATCAACTACTAAATTACTGATTTCCTATAACAGTTACAATTATACCCTTTTTCAACCAATCCTCAAACGACCAACATTAGGTCAGATAACCTAAAAGGTAGATTAAAACCAAAAAAATTATGTAATCATGAAAAATGTAAAACTAAATGTATTATAGATATTACACAATTGAATTGCTCGAATGTATATATCAATACTAGTTTTGCAATGTTTCTTATAGTGTGTGCCACTACATTTTGTAAATACAGTTCAATACAATATCAGCTTTACTGGATACATTCCACACGCAGATTTTTAGTTTATGTATACAGACAAATGCTAGGTTAAAAGAGGTCACCAACCTCTTTATATAATTAAAGGACATAGGCCTACTGTACTTAAGTTACAATAAAATTATGCTTAAATGCTTAAATTATAAACATGTTTTTAGCCTTTCTTGACCTTGCATTTGCCCGTATAGATAGGACTTGGACGTGTACGTAAAACATACCCAAAAAACATGGGATGAGCTGGTACAGTACGGGAGTGAATTGAATATATTTAGTGGAGAGCAGCCAGACATGAACCCACGTCAAAGCAGAACATCACAATACAAATTTTACCACACCAAGTCAGGTATTAACCAGAATATAATAGAGTCGTGTCCACAAACGTTATTAAACAAAGCTAGACGTTTGTGGACACAACTTTAATTTATTACGGTGACAAGGATGGAAACAGAAGTCTATAGATCCCTAGAATAGTTCAGTTTAACTGCCCAATTAAATTTCATGATAGATCAATCAACCTTTGTTTCTGTCTGGACATAGCGTCTAATGCAATTAAAATGGCGTCTTACATTAAAAGAGGATAAGACTTGATTTTGTTTTTAAAAGGGCTAGTTTAAGAGAGAGGGCCACACAAAAAAGTATCTTTTAAGCCTCTGGTTCTTGCTTGGAAACTATTCAGTATTCATTGATATTTACATAAACAAACAAATCAAAACTTTTTTGTCTAGATCTATTAGATACAAACAGGATTCATTTTTTCATTCCTTTATTGTTTGGTATAATACTGTAATTTTCTACACATAACAAACGTGTTGGTTTTGATAACATAATTCCATTCATTTTAGCACTGACTTCTGATGGATCCTCCTATCCTGAATGAAAGAGTCTTCTGAGTTCTGACCTGTTAAAAATTGTACAGTGGTTTAAAGATTCAAACCTACACGTCTCTGCATTTACCCTGGATATCATATCCCTTACATAGCCTCCAACTGACTACATTTTTGAGTTACATTATTTACTGTTGCGGAAGGGGCTGATCTAATGGTTGGAACGAGCACTTTTGTTCTGAATGCCAGGGTTAGAATCCAGTCAATCACCAAAGGAGGTTAGCTACGTCATAACACTGGTATCTGTAAAGCCTACCTGGGAAAACACGAGTCCAGGAGCTAATAACTAAATGATAAAAGGATAGTTTCAAAAAATGATACTTCATCCTAATTATGACTTCTTCGGGAGTCAACTGAAGTGACAACAAATTTAAGAGCATCAACTAAGTCCTGAACTCTTAATTTTATCAGATAAGGTAGCTTAATTTAACCCCTTTTCAGAAACATTCTATAACATATTCAAATTTAATATTTTCTAGTGAAATGTGTTGAGGACTTATTTATAATTGAAATGAAACTAACTCACTCTTCTCAAGACACAAACAATTATAAACCTAATTTAAACAAAGGGGCTTTCACAGTAACAAAAGTCACTTTAAATCTACCTGAACAAGCGCGATGATCTCTTCTCGAGTCAAGTCTTTCATTGCAGGCAACTCTGCCTGGTTCCAAAGGGCTGCTGGAAGACCAGCCTCTGAAAATGACATATCAGATTCAGTACAGAGTTTCCCCCTAAGATTTTCTGCTTCTGTTGCAAACTGTTCATCCACTCTTTTGTTTTGGGGACCATATTCAATCAAATTAGTAATTAATCTTTTAAATTGATATTATTACGTAAATGCTCTGGGGAATGAAAATGGTTAGGGAGATATGGCTAAATGTTAATTAAAATCGTTAAGCTAAAATTTCACAAGAAAAACCTATATTTTGAATGAATGTGGACAACTCTAACTACAGGTAATTTCCACAGAAAGTGTATTTCTACATTATTTATATGAATCAAAGAAAATCCTGTTCCAAGTTTTAATTTTACTAGTGCACCACTCTTTCCACTTGATTTTAAATGGCTATATTTTAAATTAAACATTTGTAATTCTGTAGTAAGAAGTTAAAACACAACATATGTCACGAGGCATTTTCATATAGATTTTAGCGGAGAAAACTCCAATTAATTGACATCAAAGTTAACCAATAACTAAAATCACTTGAGTGTATTTACAACCAATAGTTTGAGAATCAATGGTTTTGAATATTACACTAAAACTAACTTTCCAGCTATCATAGCACAAAAATTATATATCCAAGAATGAAAACAAAAGCTATGTTTTGAGTTGGTACTGATCTATTACCAATAAGCGCCTTCTCCAGTTCTCGAGGTACTAAGTAGCAAGGAGGTAGCCAGTTGTCGTGAGGCTCGAACTTGGTGGCAATCATGCTTTCTCCAAACTGCTTCCTACGGCCCAGTCTATAGAGGTTGAGGTTGCTCACCTGACACATTCAAGTTCAAATATTAATCATAGCATTACAGTGGCTTTGTCACATTGGGCTCCAAATCAATACAATCTTATAGTTCCTCTTCTTTTAAAATACAAATTGATAAAATTTTAGTTGTCCTAAGGGTTTCCTGGTTTGTGGACCGTGAATTTTTGTTGTAAGATCAACTGAATAGGAAACTTTAATAGAACAAGAAGACAGATATAGGAAGCAAGAAGAGTTTAACCATTGACTGACGTACAACGTTCAATGTTTAATACGTTGCCTCACTACCGTTTCGAGGCTGGCTGAATCTGTTATGAGTACAGTTGTGGCAATTGCTATCAATTTGAAACGGTTGATGGGGTTTGGTACTGGTTGTTACTGATTGAAACTAGTGGGGTGCGTCTGTAGAATAATGGAACAGTTGGGTGGATAGATGAGGGTTGAGACATGGAAATATTAAATAAAATAATTGTATGATAAAGGAATTAGGAAGGGGTGTAACTGTCTATTTTAAAGGAAATATTTACCCTGAGGTTGATCGCGCCCATTGCCGTAAATACCCTAAGCCAGATTTTGATGTGCTGTGATTTAGTAATTTATAACATGAAAACCTTATAACTAAACCACTACCTGAAAATGTAAGAATTGCGTTGACGTGAATAACTAATAATGAACTAACTGTGGAATATGAAACCCTTATTGAAGTAATGTAATTTGGGAATAAATTACTCGGATTGACAGCATAGAATAATTGAACAATTGTAAAACCATGTGAATTTGTGACATTGTTTCAACAAGCTGAATGCCGGTTCCTTTTAAGGAGAAACCGATATTAAGTTGTAAAACTACATTCTGAAGCCCCTTGGTTTCCCCCCCCCGGCAACCCCTAACTAAAGGTTAAACTATCACATATTGCTAATTCTGACTACAGGTACCTAATAATTTACTTCTTATATCTAAATAAGAACAGTCAAAGCCAATTCCTCCTAACTCTACTGATTGCTTCTGATGTCTACCAATCGCTTCTGACTTTGATAATCGATCCTGTCATCCGTCAATGGGCTTAAAAGAGCATAACACATTTTTTAAACCTTTAGACCAATTTTGGATTGTTTAAAGTTCTGAAGCATTGGATTCTGGATTAGTAGACTTTTACCATAGATAAAACATACTCCTTAGTAGATTTCCCATCCTTATGGAACAGCTGAAGCCAATTTTATTGTTAGTTCTGTCCGGTGTACTGTAGATGTCGTGTTTTGTTTACAATTTGTTTATATTATTTTGGGGTTAGTTTCTCACGATTTGTGCCTCACAATTTGGTTATATAGCTAGTGGACAAGTTATTGTTTATGATTAAATAGTTGTATTTGGATAATTGGGGTTTTAAATTACTGAAATAGCAAGAAACAAATTGTAAACAAAACACGACTCTACAGTACAGAACTAACAGTAAAATTGGTTTCAGCAGTTCCATAAGGATGGGAAATCTACTAAGGGAGTATGTTTTATAAATGCTTTTACTGTACCTGTTTGGAACGTAGATGACTCAGTTTGCCCTCGTGCACTGCCTCATGAGCACAGTAGAGGTAGGTGGTGATGGCGTATTTGAGGAATGAGTCCCCGATGGTCTCCAGTCGCTCTAGGTTTATCCCGTCGTTGGCGTTTGACATGGTGAGAGCCTGTAGCAGCACACTAGGACTAGGACCCGGGTGGTGTTCCAAGTCAGGCTGACTGTCGAAACTGAACCCACCACATGCTTCCTCTGTAACAAAACAATCTTCAAAGGTTGAGTCACTGCCCTAAAACCTAGGTTAAACTTTTCTCACACAAAACTGGATTACTATACAATAAAACTTGACAGGTAAAAAAAGGGATCAGAAAAAAATTGAAACATCTAAACATTCCTGTCTGACTTTAGATAAGACTTATTCTATATTGAAAGATGAAGACTTTTGGTATTGGGTAGGACTACACACTTTGTGAATTAAATTTGTAGTTATCACAAACACAAAAAATTACGAGACCTTACCCACTTTCAGACAGAGACTTAACTAACACTAGTGAATCCATACAAGGTGTTTTTTTATGCAACCCAATATTTTTTTTTTCTTCTTTTTTTTTTTGTCCTAAGGACGCTAGGCACGAGCCTGGGATTGTTTTTCACATTACTTCAGGCTAGACCTAGGGGTTGCGGCATTATCACTTGGATAGAATCCATTGGTGACTTGGCGGGGATCGAACCCGGGACCTCAGGGACTGAAGTCCCGCGCTCTAACCACTACGCCAGCTCGCTCCCCCGATGCAACCCAAATTACAAGTACCATAAGTCACTGTTTAACGACAAAACAAGCTCGTATTTTGGTATCGCTTTATTTTTTTTATTTCATTGCCAATCCGCTGATATGCATTTTTGCATAGTTATCTATGAGTTTAAGTGTTATTGGGAATTTTCATTGTGAATTAGCATCAACCTGGCGTTTTCGAAAGCTCTGTTGCAGCATGCAAAAAAAAACCATATTAGGTCTTATTTACAATAAATTATCAATAACAATAAACCCCACAGATAACTGGAACAAAGCATTTTAGCTGATCGGCAACAAAGTAAAGGAAACTGGGATACAAAATATGAGCTAGTTTTGTTCCTAAAAAGTATCCCACAGTAGTTGTAATTATTTGTGTTGCGTTTGGAAAAAGAACACCATGTATTAAAATGCTATCTAAAATTTGAAAGGTTAAGCCGGGTTTTCCTAGGCGCGGAGTCGGCCAGCGGAGAGAGGAACGCGGAGAGCGGACTCAGCTTGTCTTAGGTAATTTAATGTTACTGTTTTCCTAGCAGCGGAGCGGAATGCCATGTTAATTTCAATTCCGCTCTCCGCGTTCCTCTCTCCGCTGGCCGACTCCGCGTCTAGGAAAACCCAGCTTTAGAAGACATTCAACTTACAATATATTGTTGGAAAGGAAAAAATAAAGTGGGTTTACCCTCTTGGGCCAAGAGTCTTGGCTAGAATAGTTACAAAGTCTACCACTAGACTGCAGCACTTTGAAAAAAAAAATAGGTTGCTAAGTGTGATTACATTTTTGTCTACATATTAACTTCAAAACAAATCATTGAATAGTTTTGAAAGCAAGTCTTTTTTCAAATTTTACTTATAAAAACTTTAAGTGTATGGTAACAGTTTCACTAGTTAATATTCAAAACATAATTTGATCCTAAGAATAATATATAAAACCTGTGAATACCACAAATTAAAATGATTATTGTCTAGTTTTGTTACACAGTATTTTATGACACTCAAACACATTAAAAATAGTACTTACCTGTATCAAAATCCTCTAATGAAATATTTGAGTCTGCTTTGGGAGTTTTGTTGATTTTCTTCACATGATTTACAGGAGAGTTTATTTGCAGCTGACTAAGCATTTCAGATGGCATTGCATAACCTGTCAGCTCAAACTCCAGCGTTTTCTCCTCCGCCACACTAGTCAGCTTATCCTTCCCTTCATCTCTGCAGATGACAAAGGGTACGTCGTGGCGCACTAACATCTCGCTGTTCTCGATTTGTTGCTCAATCTCTTTGGTCGCTTTGTCAAATCTTTCTCTCTCGATGTTTATTTCACTCTGAAAATTACCGAGGTTTTTAGTTTTTATTAACTAACTTAGTACAGCATATACAAAATCTATATCAAATGTAAGCCTTATAAAAAAGGCTTGCCAGCAGAAATTTTTATAGCACTTAAATGTCTTTTCTTTCCTTTTGAATCAGTAAGGCAAAACTTTGAACTGTAGGAATATTTAATTTTGTACAAAAAAAACTTACATATATAATTCAAAGAATCTTCCATTTACCATGAGTATACATTTTCAAATAAAACATACAATAAATAGATAGATAAATTAGGGCGATTTTTTTTAATATGAGTATAGCTCCGTAGTTCGAGCGTAGACCACAAGGCTCGCTGCTTACTGGCATCGTTTGTAAAGAGAATTACGATTTTCAGCTCTGTAGATGGTATTTACACTTCACTGTGTATGAAAAAAAAATTGAATCTACCTTTGCAGAATAAGGTCAGGATTTTTTTTACTTTTTTGATTGTGTAATCTTTGAAAACGCGTATTGCGATCACAATAGTTAAAGGTCCTTGGGCTCTATTTTCCGGATTGGTGATTGATCAATCTAGCTTTTAGGCCAGGCTTGGCTTGAAAATCAAACCATACACACTCCTCTATGTTGTGAATTGAGAACTCCAAATATCAGGTCTTATTTTTGTAATAATCCCAAGATTTAACCCTCCGAGTGTTATTTGTCGAAATTTCGACTCACAAACACTGTTTACGGTGAAGGCTCTATGACTGACAAAATCGGATTGAACTGGATCGAGTTAGGTATCGTTTTATTTGGCAGATTCTAAGCTTTCTCCCGAGGTCTGTCTCTAAGCGTTTTTTTTTTTTGAGCGGATCATAATTGTAGCAGACAGCTGACGTGCGTATTTGTAAACAGCTTGGTTAACCTCGCACCGATGACTGATGTGTTTTATTACGTTTATCATAGTTTTAGTGTTAAAAATCAATAGTAGTGATATACGTGGTGCATAATAAGAAGATTTAAGTGATTTTGAAGGGCTGGTTGATGATCCTGAAGAATTAGGTAGTGATATTGATGTAAATTATCAGCCAGATTCCTAGCTATGGTTAGGCTATGCATTCTTAGCTAAACGCTATGTATTGAAATCTGTTTTTTGCCCATAACTTATTTATTTGCAAATCTACTTCCTTATATTATTATATATTTGTAATCCTCATAAAATTTAGAACTAAGTGGCTATTTTCAAATATTTATAGGCCTATAATTTATACAATTTCATTGAGCGCGAACTTATTTTTTTTTTTGAAAATTTTCCAAAAAATTTGTTTTTACTTAAAAGATTTTTTTGAAACAAATGTTCCTTATGCTTTATGTATAATATTGAAGCCCGTGATTTTCCAAACAAAATGGTATATAGAACAGTATAATTAACATTGTTTTTAAGCTTCTCAGATCCGTTTTAATAAAACCTTGCAAATGCGCAAAAAATAGGCAGACATTAAGGCCAAAACTAGGGACACTCGGAGGGTTAAATAAGGTTTTTCTGACTAACCGTCATACAGGCTGAGACCTAGTCTTTTACTAACCTCCATGACTGTGCTTGTGGCGTTGGTGTCTTGCCATTTCCAGTCTTCAGGCTGCTCTTCTTCTTCCCCAAAATCATCATCTTCTGCCTCCGCCAGATAGTCACTCTTGAATGTGATTCTCAACCCTCGTCCTGTACTAGGTCCTTTCTCATTACTGTCACAGACATAACACAAGTCAGAAAACACTTCTATGGTTACTAACAGCTAAGACAACAACAATAGGGTTAATAGTGTGGCAGGCAATTGATTGGTGGGACAAAACTTCTCCCCAATGAATAATTACCAAAGTGATTAATCAACTTGAATCATTTTCTGACAACAATATGATTTCTTAATGGACTACAACACTACTCTGAGCCATTGTAAAGCACATATGTTCAATCTATATTTGCCCTTGAAATTAAAACCAGAATCATCCAGTGTTTTAACATAGTAAAGTTTATAAGTCATCAAGTATAAATAACAGTAGTTCGGTGGCGTCTTGGGCGGATAGACATTGTAGGTTTCAAACCAAGCGCCTGAACTACAGTAGAGCACCGGTTATCCAAATGTCAAATCCGAAATGTCGGTTAACGATCACCACCAAAATGGTCAAATTCAAATCTACTCCCGCCAATATCGGCTGGCAGTAACGCACACAGTGACATGGTGATTAAGTGCCGTCACGCAGGCCCTACACGTACACACATAACCTCACTTTGTGTCAGTGACAGTTACATCAGTGATCGTTGTAGCGAGAACGTGTCATTTTTTGTTTGCTTTTTTGACTTAAAAATGTAAGCAAAAATGCATGTTTTACCTAGTCTGACAAACTTAAAATATTAGATAGCCTAAAAAACTGAGTAAGTGGTTACATTTAAGTCGGTGATCCAAGGACTTTTGACAATTTGCGATTTCTAATTTGTACATAATACTGTGTTTAAACATTCCTCTACACTGATCTCTCAAAAACGATGTTTTATTCAAAATCCACCAATCAAACATTGTGGTAGATTAAGTAAACTTTGATCAATGGCTAACTATATGTAATGCTGAGTGTGCTATGCTTTATTGCTCTATTTACAGTAACTAAAGACAATCACGGTGATGTGGTAGGATATGCCAAAGATCTCGGTGATATAATATATCTTATTTATATATTTATATTTATATAATATATATTATTTACTTGTGCTGACGATCATAGTAGCATTACAGTATATAAACGTCTCTACAATGATTGTTAATGTTGTTTGTAGCTCCTATCATCCACTTTATGCCTAGATTGAGGGATTATAATCAACGCTCTACTGTATCTTATTACGGTCACCACAGGCTTGGCTTACCCATGTGACTTATATCCCTACCTACCTTTAGATCTCCGCACAATCCAGTAATTCTATGATTACAATTAGTTCTAGTTTTTTCATATGCCCACAGAGACGTAAGATCCAGAGGAAACATTAAATGGTACACTTAAGTTTTGTATAGCAAGTCACTTGTGTTTAGTGCAAATTCGATTGGTCATCCCCTTCCACTCTCCTCTCCTCTCTCACCATCACATACTACAGAGCTCAAGCTGCAGGAAGAGCCTGTGCGCTACAACTGCCGTTCAGGCTCTTCCTTGCTCAGTACTAGAATATTTCCGCCCCACTACTCCAGTACTAAAAGTGTAAGGTTGTTATATAAGCATGTTTCCTCTGTTGCTTACTACTCCGTGGTATAATTTACTCTGACAATCATGTTTAATTTAAAAATGTCAAACAAATAAAAAAAAAAAACTAGCAGAACACACCTTTCAGAGGAATGTTCCGTCATTAAGATTTCGCTGCTGAGGTCTGACTCTACATCTGAATCGTAGAGACACAGTTCGGTTCCACCAGGACCTTCTGCACAATCCCAACTGGTAGGGGAGCAGTACCTCACCTGAGGAGAAAAATATTTAACTTACGAGTTTGAATTACCCTTGAGCCTTCTCACTAGGTCGCAACCACTTTTACCCCTTCACACAAGGTGACTGCCAACCCGTGGCTGAGACATTCTTGATAAAAAGTACTCTGTTTGTTGTCGTATGATTCATTTATCAAGGTGGAATTGATTTTCTAGCTTTTTTCCTCGTCAGAGACTTTTCCTTTCTTTTTTGGTTTACCAACACATTCGGTAGACCTACCTACTTCTACTAATAAATTTTCACTTCTATCCAGAAATGTATTGCCCTATTCATCCATATCGTAAAGAGGCATTAAAATGTAAACCAAACAAAGCAACATAAATAATGTTATACTAAAAAACAGCTGCGAACTAAGAAAGTATCGTGTGTGAGTAGCTTCAAACAATTTGACATCAGTGACAGAAGGGTGTACGGGGAAGCCAATCAGACGACAAAACAAGCTGTGTGCATCTCCAAGAGCTAGGTCGCAGCTACCTGATGTGAAGGGCCAGGTATATTAAAATGGCCTGCTACGAGTTTGGTCACTTAAAAAGCTAGCAGTTCTTTGGCAACTGGGTGGTTGCCACCGGGGTGGGTAGCTTCGATCTGATTGTGTGAAGGGCTCCATAAGACTCAATGCAATTTACGGATCTAGTGGCTGACAAGTGGCTTCGACCTAGTGAGAAGGTGGTCTTTGATGTGTAAGAGAATTTGTTAAGAATAGCTAGTCTAGTAGTCATCGGACGATCATGCTTTCCTATGATTCCTAAGTCATTGTATCATCATTACTGGTGTAGTTCCATGAGTATTTTTTGTTCCCAACAGATAGTTTTGCCATGTCATTCAGCAACATTTTAACTGAATTACAATGCATTGTTTAGTCGGTTGGCAAACTTGTTGATTTATTCTTTAAAAAGCATTATCTGTATTTTTTGTGACAGTAGCTAACTAAATATAGGGCTTAAGTATATTATTTTTCTTTACAGGTAAACAAAAGAAACATTGTATCCGATATTATAAAATATATAGTACAGTATTTGAAAACAAACTTTTACTCAAAGTGACAGACAAAAACAAAACAAAAACTTACCATTTGCAAATTATCAGGAAGTTTGGCATTAGGGTCGAATTCATCACTAATTTCAGCCATTTCATTGGACCAAGTGCCAATTTCCAACCAGCCTCCATCTTGCTCACAACTATCAGCGTCGCTTTCATCAGTTTTATCTTTGTCAGCTGGATCATCATTCTCTGGTTCGTCTTCTATTTCTTTCAGCACTACCGGTTTGGGACTCGGTTTGGACTTAGACAAGGTATTCTTCTGATTTTCTTCTTTGGATTTTTTCAAGACATCAGCCAGACTCCATCCAAAATCCAAAGGACTCCATTCATATTCTGAAATAATATTTATTAGAGATAGTGAACAATGATCTTGAAATTGTAATCAATATTAAATTAATATAAAAATATTGAATTATCACAATACCAGCCCAAAAGAAAATGTCAAGGGTTTTTTCAAAATAAAGATTTTGGTTGTTAGGGCTATTGCCAACAAAATAAACATGACAACAAATCAGTGCATTTAGGTTTCAGTTACTTGAGGGTTTTACAAGAAAAAAAGATAGATTTGTGGTCAAAACATTTATTTGACCTAACCTAAGCAAAGTGACATAGCCTACTTTTACTTACTGAAAGGTAATTACTGTAACTATTTTAAAAATGTTTAATGTCTGGACAGATTAGTATTATTTTAAACCGATTAGTTGCATGTAGTGATGGTCAAAACCAGAAATTTTGAATCTCAAAACCGAAACCAAAACTTTAAAAATCGAATCCCGAATCTCGAATCTCAAAACCTAAACGCGAAACTTTTTTACTTAGCTGGTTACAAAGGTCAAGGTTACAAAAAATACACATAATCATAAAATGTTAAGTATGCAATCAAAACTGAAAGAGATCGACTCCTGACCGTGACATAACATAAATATGTGAATGTGACATAATTTTTCATAAACAACCAACAAAAAAAATAAATTAAACTTCTAACACCAACATAAACATGAATATTAGATTAATTAGAACATTTAGTGGTCAATATTTCTTTGTGTTTAGAAAATATTGATGTGAAACTGAATTGTACCAGTTATAGTATTTAAGATACCTTTTGAAGTTCAGGATAAAATTTACTTGTTTCACTACTGTTAATGGTGATGTTTGCTCTGTTGCTACCAGCTTGTTTGGAAACAGTGTTAAAAACAATAACAATGGCACAAAAAAATGTCAGCAGTTTCAAAAATAAAACTACCAAAATCTTCAATTTCAAAACTTTTGAATCTCGAAACTTGGTGATCGAATCTCGAAACCGAAACTTTCCTAAGTTTTGATGGTTTTGAGATTTGAGATTCGGTTTTGACACATCACTAGTTGCATGTTTGTTGGGAAGAAAAGAGATGGGAGATGGCCAAATACTCTTGTTTTGCTGAATTTAAACTGTTCACTTGAGATACAAAAACCTAGTTTCACATGTTGAACAGCTTTGAACAGGTTTAAAAATTAAGAAACATAATTAACCGAATGATTTGGAACAGTAATGTAGTTTTTTTATATTTTTGTTACATTCCAATTTAGGTCAGATAACCGACTCAACTGTATGTACATGTTATTACTTACCACTGTCTAGTGTGAGCTGGCCAAGTCCAACTTCACGAGCGACTGTCGTCCGTATCTCGTCTGCCAGCAAGAGAGCGTTGATGCGGTACAAGATACATGGCAGACACACTGCCTGACGCCACAGACTGGCTGGGAACGGATGGATCATACACAGTTCTGGAACTAGGATCTGCTTCTGCTCCAGATTCTCCCTTTTGGCTCGTTTGGTTTCTTCGCTGCTCGTTGGGAGAGCAACACCCTTGCGATTTACGTATCTAGTAAGAAAATCATCAGTGATAAAATGGTTATTGTCATATCCCTGAGTGAATATTTGATAACATCTCTGTATAAAATATGTAATTTTCAAATAATGGTCAAGACAGATGTTATTGTTTACTGTTTACATTATTCAGTTGTTCATTAGAAACTATATAAAGGAGTTTACTTTCAGTCACTATTCAATAAATATAGCTTTCCAGTGCATGTATTTCCAATTCAAGTCACAAGTTATGCAAACACACAAGTCTGGAACAAAATCTCAAAAGAAATTTATTTTTAAATCCATCCATAGTACTCTGGGTTACAACTGATTTAAGAGGTAACAGTTTAGGCAAAATTTAATTAACTCATTTTTTATCTAATGGTCACTTCAAATACTAAATTATTAAAATACTTTCATTATCTTAAGTTTTTGGTAAAAAATTTCTAGATTACTATTTGGGACGAGGACAAAATAAGGTGTGGGCCTATTTCAACCCAAATACGAAGGAAAATTAACAATGACTATAGATGAGCGGGGTCTTTTGTAACTTGGTAACTGATTAAGACTGCCATATATTAGAAGCACAATGATCGAGGACAGTTGTGTCAAGTTTCCAACCATCAAAAATCTACTCGTCTCAGAATCAAGGTGTCAAGCATTGATTAAACTAATAAACTACTTAGTACTTAGTACTTAGTAGCTATAGTAACTACCCAGTAGTAGCTACCTTGGAGTCAAGAAATTTAATCTTGCCGAGGTGTGATCTACATCTAGCAATGGCTGTTCACTGTTCTGCACTGTGATGCCCGCTACTTCTTCTGATAATACTCTTCAAACGTCTGGTAGTCTGAGCCTGCGGAATGAAGATTTTGGGTTCAGCTGGCTACAGATCTCAGCCACATAGAAATACTGAAAAATATAAAGCAATAGTTAAACACTGTAATAGCAACCAAATAAAAGGATCTGTGTGTGGGGGGAGAGGAGAAGGGAGACTGTTTAAGATGCAGTAGGGTTTGCATCTTTAAAAATCAGCTGTCTACAATTATAGAGTTGACAAGTTAAGCATGCGTATACACCAATGTGCGTTTTTCTTTTTCCAGTAACGGTGGAGACAAGAACCGATATATATATATATACATGTTTAACCTCAGGATGGCAAAACAACAATAATTAGCACCAAAATTAGTTGTCAGGTGTGGATTAAAATTAGAGGGATGTGGATTAAAATTAGAGAGACTTGATGTCGCCTAAGTTTGACAAAAGATAGCAACCCCTCAAGATGTTAAATGCTCTGCCTCAACTAGTCAAGATCCTTCCCACTGGGCAATTTAGAACAAGAGTCGGGAATTGGTTAAAGAAAAATTCTTGACTATTGTTGTAAAGTAACAGTATTTTCCATATCTTATCTAGCCAAACGTACCTGAGGCTGATCTTGGTTTCGATACCATGGCATCACAACAGCATCGTGGTACTTCACTGCATCAAAGACAAACATTTGACGTTCCTCGTCCGAGATGTTGTGGGGCATTTCTCCTCGTCGAGAATAGATTAGTTTGAGAAATTCCCAATCTACTTCAACGGTCATGTTGTCTTTGCCTGAAAGAAACAAAGCGATATATTCATAAGTATACAGTAGGCCTAATGTACTAAAAGAAAGAGTGTATTCGATGTAGTCTATTGTGTAATGGCAATTTGTAAGCTGATCTTATTCAGTAACAAAGCTACACAGATCATCTCACACCATCCTGCACTCATCTTTTACTCATTTTGGGTTAAAATACGCACCAAGGTCGCGTCCCCATCTCAAATAATTGATAATTGAATTGAGATTCAACTCTAATGCTTGATTCTTTAAAATTTACCTGAAATATTGTGCAAAAACAATGTCCACTAGGAAAATTTTGTTTTACGAGTTCAAAGGTCATATGTGAATGATAGCCCCTTACGTGCATTACCAAGAGCATTAGCTTGATTCCACACACCAGATGATGCAGCACCTACTTAGATTATAGAGCTAAATTTGGCTGTGTCACAAGACAATTGATCCTGCGTATTGTTTATTGATTTAACACATTCGCTGCAGTGGGTCCACCCTCCACCGGTGGATTCCGCGCGACTTCACTAAAGAGCGGAGGGTCCACCAGTGGGGGAGAGTGCCTTTGATTGTTTGGACTTTGGATGCTTGGTGTGGTTCAGCCACTTGTACAATATGGTTGGTTCGTTGCTGCATTGTTCCGAGAGACTGTACATATTCCACAATGCAGTTTGTTTGCGCCTTGGCGGGTGCGGAAAGGTCCACCTATGTACCCTAAGTTCACGTTATTATTTTTGTATTTTGACTACATATATAAATATTTGTATGTATATATCTTTGTTTTTTAAATTCTAAAATGGACTCTGTGAAATGGACTTGTATCGCACGATGCGCTGTAAGCGGCTAGCGGCGTGGCAGATTAAAACGCTACGGCAGCGGCAAGCCTATGCTATTTTTATTTTGCTCGAGGTGTGGGAGGTCCACCAGTGACTGATAAACTTTGACCTTCAAAAATCAACAATTGGAGTCTTGGTTATGACTTTTACCAGTGGTTCCCGACATTTAGACTTAAAAGTTAGGATTTTAACAAATAAAGATTTTTAGCATTTATTATAGTTATTAAAAACTTTAATAACTAATGAATGTGCTAACTTGTCTATTTAGACTCATGTATTTAATTTAATAATTACACAAGGTTGGTAAAGAAACAAAAAATCATTTCCGATAAAGAAATCAAAAACGCTTTTACGGGAAAGTGATTCGAAACAAAAAAAAATTTATGGATTATGGATATGTTATGGATTGAACCTGGCATTCTCACACAAAGTCCAAAATGCTATCCACTAGGCTAACATAACACCTAGCTTGATAATTACTTGACTCTGGGGTAATGCCCCTTACAAAGCCCCTGAACCAGGAGCTCTTCTAATGTACATAGATAGGGTTGGGCTGACCAAAACTTTAAATTCTTTTCCTGTTGCAGGTATAAGATTTTTTTAACACTTAACCTCTGCAAGTCAAAGTGTTAAGGATTGGTTGGTTGCAGACCCATTTTATTCCTTGCAGGAGTTTTTCATCTCAAAATGTAACACAATGAAGTAAACAAAAAATGAGAAGAGGTTTATTAAATGTTAACACTGCCTGCAGCTATGAGTGTATTTTGTTTTTTGAGTTTTGTACTTTTTTCCTATTTTGTAAAATTTTAATTTTTGTTCCTTAGCATGTTTTAGAGTTTTATCCATTTATTTTCCATGTAGTGCTTTTTGGACTTTCTGGACTTAAGATTGTGAGTCAGGAGTAAATGCAACTATGTTTTTGCTAGTTTTACTGACTTGGCCAATTGTAATTTACTGAAGCGCTCAATAAAACTTGAACATTCCCTCAACTTTAACATCAAAACATTTTCTATTACTCCCAATACTCCCATATATCTCATGTTGATGTTTCATCAAGCAGCCTTTTGTCATCTAAGTAATTAGACAATACAAACGTCACTTACCCTTTCTCGTGGGTACAATCATGTACGAGTTCTCAGATGCATTTGGGTCAAACAGCATGAGGTATTTCTGCAACCTCAGCACACTGGTGAATGTATAGTTGAGAAAAGTAGCGATCATCTCCAACTGTTCTTGAGAGAGACGAAGATCTTCCTGTCTCAACTCAAGGCTAACACGCACTTCTCCTGACCTTGTGAAGATTGGGAACGGACAAATCTGAAGGGAGAACAAATTGGTGAAAAAATACAAATCATCTTCAGCAGTTCATTTGTAACAGTAAATAAATACAAACTTGCATTTTGTCATAATCTCATGTTTTAAATCAAGTGAAGAGAGCAAATTAATTATTTCAAAGGCAAAATGAATAATGGGACGCGTTGCAGAAAGTCAACAGTCCCGGAAGATCAAATAATTTATACCTGTGCCGCTAGGTCAAAAACTACAATGTTTGCAGTGTCTGTAGATCAAAAATCCCAGTAAGTCAAATAGTACAGTCCGAGCTAAAAACGTGGTCTATGTTAAAGCAATTGACTTATTGGGAATTTGACCTAATGCAACAGCAGTTTTAATATAACGAAATAAGATAAAATATAAGTTCAGTTTCGCTGAGTCAACAGTGCCGGAAGGTCAAAAGTATAATCTGTTAAAAACAACGATAGTCCTCTCGACGCATGACTTCAATAATTTCGTGTTTTGGTGTACTTAAAGTTGTGCTAAAATTTTGAAAATTGGCACAGAGCTTCTTGGTTAGTCCTACTCGATGGCTATTTTGTTGTTGGAACTTTAAACTATTTACCGATCTAATTAATACAAATTGATATGTATGGTGAAATAGTTTTAAATTGTGATTTCTAACATGAAAAAGTTAGCATGCGAGATTTTTTGTTGTTTTTGGGTTAGAGAGGTTTCGTCTGTGGCAAAGTTGTAGCCAAAAGTGTGATGCGTAAAATAATTTTTTTTTGAATTTTTTACAATCAGTGGTTCAATAGATAACTTGGGTTGAAGAGGACGGCAAATTTAGCATTTCGCAACGCATGGAAAGAACTACATCGTACGATGCGACTGCTGAGTGGACTTTAAATTTACAGTTCTGTTCTAAGAACAAGAAAAAGATGAACAGATCACCAGTACATTCATATTATTTATAAAACATCTTTTTGTATTACCAGCTTACATTTTTCACTTATAAGAATACATCATAAACAGGGTGTTAAAAATAAGCGGGGAGATACTTTTCAAGATTCAAGATTCAAGATCTTTATTTGTCATTAAGCAATACAAGTATTACAATAGACATCGTCAAAGTTGTTTTTTTTTTTTTTTTTTTTTTTTTAATAATACATACAGTTATTTCCTGTTAGAGTAGGCCTAATAGCAAGAATGCACCAAGTGAGTAGCAATCACTCTTTAAAATATAACAGTTAAACATAATTAACTCTAAAATAAATAAATTAACAATTTACATGTCAATGATCAAAAATAAAATCTGTAAATATAATAACAATAAAATATTTAAATATAATAACAGTTAAATAATTAAATATATTAATACTAACATTGATGTTCTAAAAACATAGGGAACTAATATCACAGGCCAGATAATCGTCTATGGAGTAAAAAACATTTTCCTTAAGCCATTGTTTTATAATAGAAACAAATTGTTTAAAGGGTACAATCCATGCCTTTTTTGGCAATTTATTGAATAGTTGTATCTTCATACACATGTGGCTGCTCTTTGTTTTTTCTAATCTTACAAAAGCTAAATCTAATTGATAGTTATTCCTAGTATAGTACTGATGAGTTTCGTTTCTAGTTGTAAAATTTTTCAAAGACTCCTTAACATCTATTAGACAACAGTAAATATATAGATTAGGCAAAGTCATTATTTGTAATTCTTTGAATATTGGTTTACAAGACTGTCTTTGTGGTATATTCTTGATTGCTCTCAGTGCCTTTTTTTGCCATCCAAGAGCAGTCTGTGCACTGCAAGAGTTGCCCCATAAGGTTATACCATATCTTAGATGGGAATGAAAAAAAGCATAGTATGCAGTAATCAGCATATCTGCAGTAACACAGTGTCTTAGTTTTCTGAGAAGACAAACCACCCTGGCCAGTTTCTTACACAATTGCTCTAAGTGACTATCCCAACTTAATCTGCTGTCTAAATATATGCCTTTACCTAGTAATTCCTTGGGTCAAAATAAACAGAAAATCAAGGATAACATTTTTTCGTTTCGTTAACCAGATATCCACCATTTTGTATTTTTTACAAACAAATATTTATCTTTGCACTTTTCCAACCGATTATTATGAAACTTGGTATGTATGTTAAGGTAGGAGAGACCCATGTTATAATTTTTCAATTTTCAATTTCTTTATTCATTGAGAAGTATACATAATACAGCATTTGAATAGTGTCAAAGATTACAATTATTAAAATATAAAATACAAATTAAAAATAAATCTTAAATTAAAAAATACATCTCCCCATACAGATGCCTTCTTCTAGTATTCTTGAGGGAGGTGGAAAAATTCTTCTTGAGAATAAATTGCCATGTTTATTAAGAAATTTTTTAGTTTTGTTTTAATCTTTTTTGGATCTTTTTCATTTCTAATTCCTCCAGGGATATGTTTAAAAAAAACTTTTACCAGCAAATGATGGCTTTTTTTCATAAAACTTTAATCTGTGCCTATTTTGCAAAATCTGATTTTTTTTCTCGTTTCATATCGGTGAACCGGTAGATTGGATACATCGGATGAGGTTTTATTTTTAAAAATTAAAATTGAATCATAAATATACTGCCCATAAACAGTTAGTATGTTTAGCTGTTTAAAGTGCTCTTTTGCCGAGACATCAGAATTTAGTCTGAGCATTACTCTCACTGCTCTTTTTTGATGTTTTAATATTTTATCTAGATTGATTTGAGTTGTTGCTCCATATAGACAGATACCAAAGGAAATATGTGAATGGATATATGCAAAGTAAATGTTTTTCAAAGTTTTGACATCACAATACACAGACATTTTTGAAAGGGCAAAAATTCCAGAGTTGATTTTTGAAACTATTTTTTTTGTATGATCATTCCAATTCAAATTTTGATCTATTGTTAGACCCAAAAAGTTTGTGCTGGTCTTTTGCTCAATAAGTTGCGAGTCATACATTATTATTGGGTGATTGGAATTTTTATTTTGTGATGTTTTAAATGTGATAAAATTAGTTTTTTTGTTATTTAATTTTAGGTTTTGGCACACCAGATAACTGCCCAAATTTCCAAGTTCTAGAAAAGCAGAAATTTCCGTTTGTTCCAGTGTAGGAGAGGAAATAATTAAATTAGCATCGTCAGCATACAGGCACAATTCACTTCTAGGTCTACATACTAGGACACTGCTTATGTCCTTTAAATAGCACAAAAATAGCAATGGTCCTAAAATAGACCCTTGAGGCACTCCATATTTTATTGTTTTAATTTCTGAGGCAGTTTGAATAATTTTATTATTTTTTAATTGAGTAATTTCAACATATTGTGTTCTATTACTCAGATAGGAATTAAACCATTGCAATGCATTTTTAGTTATTCCAAGCAATTTCAATTTATTCAATAATATTGGATGTTTTACACTATCAAAAGCTTTAGATAGATCCATGAATATGCCAATTGTTGTTTCACCTCTATCAACCGATTCAATAACTGACTCTAAAAATCATACTGCTGCAGTGACTACCGACCTTCCAGGCCTAAAACCATACTGGTAATCATCAAGTAAGTTAAACTTTTCAAGATAATCACTCAACTGATTGTAAACAATTTTTTCATAAATTTTGGAAACAGTTGGAAGAAGTGAAATGGGTCTGTAGTTTATTACATCTGTCTCATCGTCTTTTTTATGCAGAGGGATAATTTTTGCCTTTTTTAATTGAGCTGGAAACAAACCAGAAATGAAGGAAGAGTTTATCAGGTGAGCCAAAACTTTACTGATATTATGACCTACTTTCTTAAGTAAATTAATAGGTACATCATCATGGCCGCTAGACTTTTTGTTCTTTAGCGATTTCAATACGTTTTCCACCTCCTTCTCACAAACACTCTTAAGACTAAACTTAGGTTTCAGAAAGACATCTTGTTGAAAACTGGATGGGATTTCATGTGTTACATTTGAATCCCATTGGCTGTTATTAGGATCTAGATCTTCCACCACATTTAAAAAATATTCATTGAAGATATTTGAAATTAATATGGGATCCTCAACAAGATTTGTGCCTCTGTAAAGAAAAAAAGAAAAAAAGAAAAGGGTTTCCCCTTTCTACTACTTTTATATATTTAAATATTGTATTTAAATATATTTACTCCTTGCAATGCTCTTTAATGAATTCTTTACAAATGTTGGTTGCCCCTAGGTTGGAAGAACTCTAGAAAATAAAAATATCAGACAGAGCTTTTGGCAGTGGAAGCTTGATGTTATAAAAAATATGTGTGGGCCCTGCAAAATATAAATATTCCCCAAAGGTCCTTAGGGGACGCCCTTGGTACTGTTATGGTTCTTCCAAAAATGTAATACCTTTAATGAGAGCAATTTATCAGTCTTAATTCTACACTGAATTTACTTGCTCACTACTACACTAGTGTTTAGTGTTGCACTTAAAAGGTGAATCTTTTGTAGTGGCTTATGATTTACTGAATTACCTTTTGTTTACCAATTAGATACTATTGCATATACTGAATTACCAAGGTTATTGAGAACTAAAAAGTGAGTAACAATTTGATTTATTAAGCAGTATTTAAGATTTACAATGATTTCGGTTTGACAATTTCTGATTGTGTGATGTAATATAAAATATGACCGTGAGTGATACAATCAGACTGAATTGTTTTGTTTGAGAACGTTGAATGGATTTATCAAAGGGGAATATTTGGCGCGGTTTCACACCGATCTCGAAGGTGTCAACGGAGGAGTGGTTTTTAATTTAATTTGAGATGACCAGTGCCAAGCAAGTCCTGTTCGTTGGCCAACGATGTAAATATGAAGGTCGATTCTCGAAGGTCAACTGATTAAACAGTATTGCGTTTAATCGTAATAATATTTACTGGAACGTCGCTTATTGTTTTATGGCTAATTTGGCACTTTGGCGGTTCATCTATATGCAAACTGGCACAGCCTCCGATAACACTTCCGGATTCAGCCGGACCAGCTACCTAATCCCTCCTTTGATATTAATTGATTTCCCAAATTTAAATACTGATTGTGACACTCTTTGACGAATTGTACCTTTAATAATGACTCTGTGCAAAATTCAAATACTATATAAAAATATTACAAAGCAACTCTGAATTACCCTATAAAAACATTTTCATCTATTTATTCTTAATGCTATTGTATTACCACAGTCTAATAAATAAAGAGGATTGTTACAATATGAATGGATATGAAAATCAGCGAATTGGGATCGAACCGGGGAACATGTGCTTATTCTACATGAATTAACTAAACAAGACAGGAAAATTTACAAAGTATGCGACTCACTGAAATTTAAATATATAACAAATAAATAACACAAATTACTTACAGTTTGGACGTCCACAAATATAACACAAACAAAGGGATCAGGATGAGGAAATGTAACTAGTCGGTATTCTACAAGATGCGATCAATTGAAACTCGTGTGAACGTTTGAGAAATTTTCAAATGGCGGACCGCGTTTGGCCGGTAACGAACTTTTGCACTTTTTGACAACAACACAAATTCTAATTTCCGATCGCGAGGCAATTATATCCCTTAGGGATATAGGCTGAACGACTTTAAGGAAATTTGAGATTGCCCGACCAAACGCCGCGAGATGAATTTAATTTGCACAAGCGAAAGTTTTACCGAACTAGTTACGTTGAGATTTGGAGAGGAACTGATACTGCTGGAACCAAATGACCATCCGACTAGACCTTATCCCCTCTACTCCTTTAGTGCGTGGTGCATTCTGGTCTATACTGATCTATTGTTCAAAACAGCTGACTGTTCTTCGCGTTAACTTGTATTGATTTGTTGCCTTTTGCAACAAAATCGGTACAAAATGCCCCCTAGCAGAAAAAAATGATCCGTGATCGGCCTAGGACAGTCCAACCTATCGTACTACCTCGGAGCATTTTTGGTCTAGCCGGTGGACCACGACGATACACATAAACACAATTACAATTTACAATCAACAATAAGGCAACAACAATTTAAACAATGGTAACAACAATTTTTGAAATGGACTCTTGTGACAAAGGGCCAGTATTCACCACACCTTAACACCACGCAACGGCGTTTCGCGCACAAAAAAGACACTATGATGTACCACCATGTGATAATCAGCAGAGCGTGATGTCAGAAGCGGAGAACAGCTGGGCTCGTAGTAGTCCATTGTTACGGTGAGTGGCATTGTTGTGGTGAGTGCATTGGCTCTAGTAGGTCAGCGGCCCAACAGCTGATGGTAGGTGAGGCGGGGTGACGCGGTCCGCCATTTGAAAATTTCTCAAACGTTCACACGAGTTTCAATTGCTCGCGTCTTGTAGAATACCGACTAGTTACATTTCCTCATCCTGGTCCCTTTGTTTGTGTTATATTTGTGGACGTCCAAACTGTACGTAATTTGTGTTATTTATTTGTTATATATTTAAATTTCAGTGAGTCGCATACTTTGTAAATTTTCCTGTCTTGTTTTGTTAATTCATGTAGAATAAGCACATGTTCCCCGGTTCGATCCCAGTTCGCTGATTTTCATATCCATTCATATTGTAACAATCCTCTTTATTTATTAGACTGTGGTAATACAATAGCATTAAGAATAAATAGATGAAAATGTTTTTATAGGGTAATTCAGAGTTGCTTTGTAATATTTTTATACAGTATTTGAATTTTGCACAGAGTCATTATTAAAGGTACAATTCGTCAAAGATTGTCACAATCAGTATTTAAATTTGGGGGAATCAATTAATATCAAAGGAGGGATTAGGTAGCTGGTTCGGCTGAATCCGGAAGTGTTATCGGAGGCTGTGCCAGTTTGCATATAGATGAACCGCCAAAGTGCCAAATTAGCCATAAAACAATAAGCGACGTTCCAGTAAATATTATTACGATTAAACGCAATACTGTTTAATCAGTTGACCTTCGAGAATCGACCTTCATATTTACATCGTTGGCCAACGAACAGGACTTGCTTGGCACTGGTCATCTCAAATTAAATTAAAAACCACTCCTCCGTTGACACCTTCGAGATCGGTGTGAAACCGCGCCAAATATTCCCCTTTGATAAATCCATTCAACGTTCTCAAACAAAACACTTCAGTCTGATTGTATCACTCACGGTCATATTTTATATTACATCACACAATCAGAAATTGTCAAACCGAAATCATTGTAAATCTTAAATACTGCTTAATAAATCAAATTGTTACTCACTTTTTAGTTCTCAATAACCTTGGTAATTCAGTATATGCAATAGTATCTAATTGGTAAACAAAAAGGTAATTCAGTAAATCATAAGCCACTACAAAAGATTCACCTTTTAAGTGCAACACTAAACACTAGTGTAGTAGTGAGCAAGTAAATTCAGTGTAGAATTAAGACTGGTAAATTGCTCTCATTAAAGGTATTACATTTTTGGAAGAACCATAACAGTACCAAGGGCGTCCCCTAAGGACCTTTGGGGAATATTTATATTTTGCAGGGCCCACACATATTTTTTATAACATCAAGCTTCCACTGCCAAAAGCTCTGTCTGATATTTTTATTTTCTAGAGTTCTTCCAACCTAGGGGCAACCAACATTTGTAAAGAATTCATTAAAGAGTATTGCAAGGAGTAAATATATTTAAATACAATATTTAAATATATAAAAGTAGTAGAAAGGGGAAACCCTTTTCCTTTTTTCTTTTTTTTCTTTACAAATAAATGGTCCTGTCCGGGATATAAACGGGATATTAACAGTTTTATTTTATTAAGGTGTTTTTGTTTATAAAAAAAGATTCATCTCGATTCACCCTAAAATTTCAAAATTTAACACTTAACTACAATATAATATACTTTACTACACCACAATATTTACGTATCACGATAAATCTTTAACAAAATAAAATGGTAACATTTTTAAAATCCAAAGTAAATTAATATAATCTTTCTTTTTTGAAAAATATATTAAAAAAAAGGAGATGGTAAAATAACAACAGGCGAGTTTCGATCTGGGTGTTTCAGGTTTGAATCTAGGAGGATTTAACATTAATAAGGTAAGGAGGATTTAACATTAATAAGGTAACATTAATGTTTAATCCTCCTAGGTTTGAACTGATTGAGAGGAATACATGAAACCGAAGGGGGGAGGTAGCAACAAGTGCACTAGTATTTACTAGTGTCCAATTACAATTTGATGGATTTAACCAAAACCTTTTCTATTTCACTTATTTTCAGCTGTTAAATTTCAAACGATACGTTTTAGCGACATCATTAACGTTATTATCATCATCGTTTGAGTTTGGGTTTGCGGCAATGTATTTTTATGAATAAAACCTTTAATTTGATACCAAACTTAAACAGCTGTGTCTAAGGATTTTGTCGGCCTTAGTCACAAACAGGACAACAAGATCGCTCCACTCATCCCACACTCATCTCCATTCATACTTGGCTTAAAATGCATACATTTGTATGGTCGCCATTTCAAAGCAACATGGCTACATTATCAATGACAAACGTGGAAAACCTTTACGAATGTGAGTAAGTCCGAAAACAACTCTAAAAAACAATAAGCAATAAATTTCAAGAACCGTTGCTTATATCATTGGGTATACACGTATGTACTGACGTGTATACTCAATGCTTATATCGAACGAATGTACATCGTGAGAATTTCCATTAGTTGTTCCATTTAGTTGTGTGTCCATTAGTATAATAGTTTAGTTGACTTTTAAAGTCAGCGGAAATTGTGACCGTTATTACCCTTGAAATAATGTTTGTGTAGTATCCTACCAATAGTATCCTAATCCTACCAATGCTTATAGAATCATACGATTACAAATTTTCTGGTTAGAATATGTCGCATAGAGTGGTGACTACTGTATCTTTTTGGTTTGCTTGTAAAACAGGATCAACAGAGATTTTCCATCGACTTAAACAATACGATACTCTCAAATTGTTTATTGCTATAACAAACTATCACACAGTTTGATGAATATTTGTGTGTAAACCACATACAGTACACCTGTATTCTATCTATTTTTCCTTTTATTTTTCCAAGACTTTATAGAAAATCACGCATTACGTGTTCAGTGAAGAAAGGCTGTATCCCATGTGTTTTATTGGTAAAGAAGTAAAGAAGAACACTGCTTCAGGTCAGAGCATTCAGTTATCATCAGCAATTGTAATTCCCGAATCAGTAACTGAATCAATAGTCAATTATGTTAGTGTTTGTTGATTATTTATAATGCACTTTACATGCTCCATTTGATAGTTTATAATAATTTACTCGGAATCTATAAGACACCTTTGGCTTGTATTAAATATTGGGTTGGGCCGTTTAGTATTTTGAATACAATAGGGCGGTACTCGTCAAACAGTTAAATATTATTATTTCTATGAATTTAATGGGTAACTTTAAAGATTAGGTGGAATTTCTAACAATACTTCACCGTAATCAGCAGCAAACATAAATAAGGAATTCCAACTATTGCAACAGACGCTCTGACAGCCCGTCAACATAAGACCTGCAGACGGGTCAACGAATATGCTGAAAAAATAACGAGATAAGTGAGTGTAAGACTTTATATCCGGTCGTCATACGCCACGAGACATTCCGTCAGTGAATGGGAGGCCCACACAAGGGTGAAGATCGATAACGCGCTGCATTTGGAATGGAATAATTTGCACAGGTCCTCGAAAAGTACTAAATTCTCGAGACCCGAAAAAGTCAAGTGCCCAGAATGTCTTATACACACACAGAAATTCAAGTCCTCAAAATATTGCAATAGTGTATTTTCGTATAAATTCTTGATACCCGAAAAAGTCAAGTCCCCAAAATGTCTTATACACTTAAATATATATGAATTTGAACGGATGGTGTTTTTGGCCTCTAGGGTCTCAAAACGAAAAATTACATCGGTCCCGGGTCCAGGTGTTGCCATGAGTACTACGGTAATAGCTTATTCCCTATATGCGAAATTCGCTAAAAACCTAATAATTCTATAGAATAACTAACTGTACCCGCTGGCTTTGCCCCGTTTAAGTTCGCTGAGCTCACTTGCCTTGGGGTTAACTTGCCTCCAGGTTGAAGTTCGTTTGAAACGCTCACTCAGCTTTTGGTTGCAAATTAGCTGTTGTCATAAATTGTTTAATTGACACAGTTGTTAAGATTCATTAATTCCTTTTAAATATGAAAAATCATAAGGTTAACATGGGAAACTCCAGAGCCACTGGGGCGAAGCTCGAATGCCCTATCATAATAAAAATTACTCAGTTTTCCTATTTAATGCTCAAAGAATCGGTGTATCGAATTTCAGCCTCCTAGGTAAATGGGAAGTGGGAGAATTAGTGATGATGAGTGAGTGAGAGTGAGTGTGTCAGTGAGGGCTTTGCCTTTTATAAGTATACATAGCACATTCAACCAGCTGTTAGTTAAAACAAATTATATTGGACTAAAACAAATCGATGATAAAAAATAATTTGAACATCCTACTACTGTATTTTACTATGCATATTTAATTAATCTGCCATCCTCGTACCGAAGAATTAAATATATCAATGGTCAGCATTACACATAGTATAAATAAGCCAACCATAAGTATGTATTTGAATTTTCTTCCAAATGCTGAATGTTACAGCTGTTATGTTAAGCAAATTATATTGTACTAAAAGCTAGCTAGAAGCATTGACTTATTGGAGAAGGTTAGCATCGGCTGCTAGACTTTTTAAAAACTAAAACTTAATTTATAAAAAACTGGGACACTAATTTTAAATTATAGCTTTGAAATTCCCTAGTTCTCAAAATTGTCTTTCTTTCAACACAAAGCTAATGAAAATCCATCGTCTGGTTGATTCAGAATCGTGAAAAAACCCCATTTACGTTTTAATAATATATATGATAGTTTGGACAGGTTTCAACCCTTCCGAGGCGTAATACATTTACACAGTTTATATGTAGACTACATTATAACTCATAAAATAGTTCTACAATTAAATGGATCTCCTTTTACAAACGTATATAATAACCAGAAATTTTCAGATCGTCCTTGCGGGTATTTTATGCCACAAATTTTGACGAAAGGCTATACCTATTAACAGTGTTGACCAAACAGTTGGCAAGAAGCATTAATAGATAAGCTATGTACCAAATATGATAATTTTAGCTCTATTCTAATTATGACAAAACACGAAGTAACTAAAAGCGAGTTTTGTTGGTGTAGTAAGCGTTGCAGGAGGTCTACTTTACACTGAATCGATGTTCACTTTTATTGCTTTTGATCTTCCGGCACTGTTGACTCAGCGAAACTGAACTTGTATTTTACCGTATTTCGTTATATTCAAACTGCTGTTGCATTAGGTCAAATTCCCAATAAGTCAATTGCTTTAACATAGACCACGTTTTTAGCTCGGACTGTATTATTTGACTTACTGGGACTTTTGATCTACAGACACTGCAAACATTGTAGTTTTTGACCTAGCGGCACAGGTATAAATTATTTGATCTTCCGGGACTGTTGACTTCCAGCAACATTCCCTGAATAATGCAGTTTACTTTCTAAAGGTTGTGCTGTTTAAGACAGTTATTAGGCGATAAAGCTTCTACTTTATAATAAATTAAACTAGTTGGTTATTTGATCTAAACCATAAATAGTTATTTTGGCTAACTACCTCAATCAAGATAACAGTTGGTCAGCATAATTGGATCTTTGGAAGCAAATCCTTCAAATAAATCAAACACTAGGGAAGTGAAGCCTTAAAGGAAATGACCTCTTCAGTTACCATTTATCCCTCTGATGGATCATAAGCTTTAAAATTACACGTTAATCGTAAAAATCGGTTTAGTAAGGCAAGAGGAAGAGATTTTACAGAAAACCCTTATTGTATTAAGCATTTAGTTAAACAATAGTTCATCTAACATCAAATTAGCAAACTTGAAAGAACAAACTAAATAATCCTTTGGAGATACAATCTTTGATACCGGGGTATTGTAGTAACCCTAATTCAAGAGTAAACGTTTTACATTACAGTGGAACCTTGATAACAAAACCCTCAATAACAAGTATCATTTTCAAACCCCCTTGAATGTACTTTACCTCTAATCACATGTTGTTACAAACCTCGATCAGAAGTCAACCTTGATAATAAGTCTTATTTTATATAGTCCCTCATAAGCTGGCTCTTGAACCATCGCTACTAGCCTCTAGTTCACAACGATAATGTGCCCTCACGCAGGTTGTGTCAACTGTCCTCGCGACCCACTTGAAGGTGCTCAATTACATGAGTCAACCCTGTGAGTCAACGGAACTGTATGCAGTCCGCTCTTTTCCTTACCTCCACCCTCCCCCGCCTACACTGCACGTGCTAGGTCCAAGTGCCAGCTTACACGTCACAGGCTATAATCTCCATGTGTCGTATTACCAAGGTTCCATCTTATTATGATATTCAGGTTAAAGTCGTGTCATATTGCTGATAAATTGAGCTAATAATAACCGTATAATAATAATATCACTGATTCAGAAGAACTCACGTATTTTGCCCTAAGAGGAATTGACCACTTTCAGGCTTTTAGACATAACTATTTGAGTTCCACTTTCATTTTATTTATAACTATAGATTTGATGTAAATTTGGTTCTAAAACAACCGATATTGATGTAGAAAACCCCCAAATGACATGAAAAAATTGTTCTGCAATACAGGGAGTATACCTTGGGTATTGGCTTCATGGTTAGGATCCCAAAGCCTTGAGGAGAATCTTCCGGAGGGTGCAGCTTTCGCCCTCTTGTGTTTTGTTCTTCTGGAAGAGGACATGTGAGCAGCATCTGCAGCTGGTAGAGGCGCGCTCCCTGACCTACCACAGGCCTACAGTTGCTCAGGGAGCTGGCGATCTGCAATCAAATATCCAATATAGTCATCTGAGCTCTAACAATTGGGTTTTACAACAAATGTTGAATTGTGCGTTTTAAAAGAAAACAAATAGTTTAGGAAATACATTATTTTTATAATCATCAATGTTTAAGTACACTGTGGCCGACTGGAACAAGAGGTTTTTTAAATGGCGAGTATAGACGCGACTTTAATTGTTGCGAAGGGAGAGAGAGGTCACCGATTTTCGACTATGATTGCCATTTGAGAATTCATGAAGAAGGGGAAGGTCCAACACCGTATGTTTTCCTTTGATGCATAGGTGAGAAGAGAAGTCTACCATGGCGAATTTTTCAGGTCCACTTTCAACTTCGACCCCATCGTATCATTCCCATCTTTAATACAATTCTGAGGAGGTTTACAAATTCCAGAACCCTAATGCAATTAGGGACGATTAACGAGGAAGTAGCAACAATAATTAATGGTGCCATGAGTTGCTGGGACAAGTAATGAAACACTTGTAAAGGATTGAAACCCGCATGAAAGAAAGTGGACTTAACCTGGCTGACAGTTCCATATGTAATGGAAATGTGACAAGTGTAGCCAACTATTTTAAGTAAGTAGTGTATTTCTTGAATGGGAAGAGTTTACAAATATTTAACGTAATTAAAGTTACAATTGACACAAAAACAAAACGAGTGATGTTTTTTTTAACTTCCGGTCTTTTCCGATCACCCTTTATAATAACTAACTGAAGTAACTATTGCAACACTGTTAATGTATCAATTTGTGACACTATAGGTCATGTTATTATTTTGTTCCCTCCTTTTATCACATTGAATTCACACTTAAGGACACACAGTAAATTCTGAATAATCCGAATTTTTTACCATTCAAGATTAACTCAGTCCACATAACATGGATTTATCGAGGGGTGATGTTGAGTTGTGCAGGTCGTTTTTAGAATTCAAGAACTAACCTAACTATTCGGTGAGTCAAGCATGTGGTTTGGTCAAAGGTAGTGTTGAATTTTACAGTTTACAACTTGTATTGTTCCACAAAGCTGTATAACTTTTGTAGTAGTTAGGGAGTACAAGTCAGCTGTTGCAAACTCGGTTGTAAACTTTGATTATAAACAATCCCTTGTATAGAAATTATGTATCGATTGATTTAATCTGTAGTAGCTTATTTTCTTGTCGATTGTTTGAGTTGTATAATGCACGCTAACACAATTGTAATAAACAAAATGATTGAATCACTTACTAAACAGCTGCTTGTTTGCACTAGCAAAATTAAAACAAGTTGGAAGTCATTTTGAGAGGTTATATTTGCATGAAAAGTATTTTAGTTTTCTAAATCAGTTTGTTGAAAAAGTGGATGCAAAAAAGTTGTTGAAAGTGGCTGAATCTGTGAATAATGTTGCGATATGACGAAAAATGTAGTTCATCACTTGGGCAAAAAGAGTTTTTTTCAATTATCGCTCATTTTCTCAAGTGAAATTTTAGCTCGTGTCAAAAAGAGTTACGTCCTAGTGATGAAATATCTAATTTTCCTAAACAGGGTCCATCATGATTATTGTTTTTGAATAAAACTTAGATATTTTCAACAGTTCAGAAGAAATCTTATAGCAGATTTTTAAAAGTTGTCCATGCAATCAAGATCAAGATGCTCATATAAAGATTTTGTGTTTAGGTATGGTTTCACTAAATTTTTAACACTCCCTTAAACGATTGTTTTTTAACACTTGAACAAACCATAAAATTTTTATTTTAACTTCGAAAAAAAACAAATACCTTTGGTGTACCGTAGCTCATTCTATTGTAGAAAATTAAGCTTGCTTTGGTGTGTTATTCATGTAAGAGCACTTCTAGTGAGTTAGAAGAATAAATTTTATAAAAATAACAATGATTTTGACATTTACCTTAATATTTACACTACGTTTCTTTGTGAAGGGAAATCTCCAGTACAATATTTATACTTGCTAATGATTTTTTTTACTTGCTACTTGAGGTGGAATTTAATCTACAGGGGGTTCTAAATTACCGATTTGAACAACTACTGTATTTATAAAAAATACCTTGAGTATTTTCAATAACGTTTTTGGGGTTGCAGATTAAATATATCTGTCACAGCAAACCTACAGACTAAATATATTTCTAATTGTTTTCGATTTAGGGTTTAGAGCATGTCTGATAGGGTTCCACATTCATTGAAGTATGGTTTTTACTTAATTTTAGTTATGTTTGAGGAACATCAATCCTGAGGGCTAATAAATTGGACTGTGGAGCTTTACTGGGTTGCCTATGTTTCTATGCTGGTGGTTCAAACTCTCTTGGAGAATTGCTTACTCTTTTGTAATAATACTGCCTCCTCTTGGTTGTCCCAGGACGAGGTTCTAAAGAGTCAACTGGGATGATTTCCTCTTCGTCATCGTCTTCTTCTAGACTTGTCAAGCTTTCCTGGAAAATTAAATTTAAAGGTAAAAAGGTGGGTCTAGTCTACCAAAGGGTTACAAAAACATTCATTCACTTATAATAAAACTCTTATTAGTTGGCATCTCAACACACATAATTTAATGTTTTGAGTAGTTACTATTGTAACATGCTGCTGTTAGGTTGGGTGATATTTCAAAAGGGTTTGGAACAAAAACTGGCTTAAGGCAAGGCTATATAGTAAGTCCTCTCCTGTTCAGATTGTTCAAAAACGATTTACCAGGGGTGAAGAAAGGGGGCTGCAATTTCAGTGACAAACGAGTAAATGTATTGATGAATGCAGACGACATTGTACTGCTGGCCACCACAGCAACAATGTTACAAATGATTAGAAACTTGTGGTGTTGCAGTGCAGTTTGAAACATACAGTAAATCTGTCAGAATTCAGAATAATAGTTTTCAGAAAAGGGGATTAAATTATTCGGTTATGATAAAGGTGGTATAAGGGCAATCAGATTGAAGAGGTGAACAGTTATAAATATTTAAATATTTACTACGACAATGTTATGGGAAAACATTTTACAGAGAAGAAGCTAAACAATTAGGCAACTAATTTAGCATGGTAAGGGTGTGACGCTCGCGGTCAATCAGCTGATCGCTGGAGAACTTGGGGGAGGGGATATGAAGCGCGGGGAGGGCATCTGAGTCGTGTTCCGGATTCAAGAGGGTGTGGACGGACTTCAATGGTCAAGGCTGGACTCCATCGCTGAATTGACAAGTTATCAATCAATCAATCAATCAATCAATAAATCTTTATTCAATACATACAACAAGTGTACATGAATGTGTCATCAACCTAAAACTACTTCACATGATTTCACCTACTTCCCTACTTGCTTAGTCATACAGTTTTTTTGTTACAGTGTTCAAAACTTTCTAAACTATAAAATTCGCTATCAATTAAAAACCCCTTAAGTTTATTTTTGAATTTATCCTTAGTCTAAGAGATTTACGAATATGTTATAACTTTTCAGAAAAGGGGGGATTAAGGGCTTAGGAAACTAAAATTTATTTCAGCTTAATATGTAATTTATACTTTTGAGCACACTCGTACCCTTAAGGTACGAGCAGAAGTTTTCATTGTTCTTTTACTTATTAAATTAATAATAGATGCATTATTAATATTAGATCATCAAAATGGCTGTGATATGGATGTGGTTTGTGGCTCAGTAATTAATTTAAGATCATTATTATTCAATTCAGAATGTCTCTCGCAACACTAGATTGATTATATTGAGCCTTAACGATCCTATGGGTCCTGTACCATTACTATAAATTATAGTAACACGCTTCTAAGGCTGGTAGATGACGTTACTCTGAAAATGTAAATAATATTTATCGAAGCTGTTTTCAGAAGTATTTTACATTACTGTGCTCTGTTAGAAATTGCTCATAAAAATCTTATAAAAAAGATGTTGCTGAACATCACTCCTAATTATATCCTAACCCTGTATTCGTTTTGAGAAGTTATGCTTTAATTAACAAATTAATGCACCTTAAATTTTTAACATTTTCTAATTTCCCAGTATTTCGCTTACCGAAAGTTACTGATGAATCTGTAATTGGAAAAAGTTTTTTGGGCCAAAGTGTGAAAATGTTAAGGGCGGAACATGGTTTGGAATATTGATTTTGGAACAGAAGATGTATTTGGGTGATTGGTGGAAAAAAATTAAGGCAGAAAGGTATACCTGGGGAATTGATCTGGTTGGCAGGGCATATCCCAATGTCACCAATCACATGTTGCCGTCGACCTTGACCTAGGGCCCAAGAGTTTTCCCACAGATAACAACAATGTGGGTTTTACCTAAGGGCCTTTAAGGCCTAAGCAGAGCTTGTTGATCTGAATTATAAACTAAGAGTTCGGAATAAAAATCATTTTCGTAGTTTGTGCAATTTGTGGGAAATTAACACCACTTTTCATTTTGTTGTCATTTGCAATTTGGTTAAATTAGGGAGTATTAAGGGGTACACACAATGGAGCGGTATGGCGGAGCAGTAGTGGTGCGATCTTCGTGGCGTGATTTAGTACAACGAAAGCAAATGCAGGCTGTCACACTGGAGTGGTAGCCGTATACCCCCGCCCGTACCACTGCACCGCCGAGATGCAGCATGATCCATTTCACCACCCACCAGGGACAGCGGTGCTGATGTGACGAGCCTGGCATTTGTATCCAGGACTCCAACAATCAATATGACAACTGAGCTCCTGATCGAAAATGTTTATTGGCACTCAGTGCTTTACCAACTAGATCACCGTGAGTTCAAGAACATAAAGAAGAAAGATTGGATGTGGGCAAAATTTCTTCTTCATCGTCTGATGTACGGTAAACATATTTATAACTAACAACACACCACACTCTTGTTGACTGCGCACTTATAAATGAGGATGAAAAATTACTGTGGCTGCCGTCACCACTGTGGTGAGGAATTGCTTCGGTATGAATGCCTCAGCGATACGGCCGTGGCGATGATGGTGGATGGGGGAGATGAAAAGACATGCTGATACCACCACCGCTCTCACCGCTCCAGTGTGTGCAGGCCTTCAGTCATGAAAACAAAAGCTGAACTGGGAAGGATACTTAGAATACAAGAATGGTAGGGACTGACGTAAATTGGGAAATGTTATGATAGAGGCATGGGGAGAGGGGGATTATTACTAAAGCACTAAGTTAGTGTATTGACTTACCTTTCCAATGGGCTGCATATTATCATCCAATTCTTTAGCTTGGTGGAGCACTCGACAAGTCTCAAATGCAGCTATTCTCTTGGCCATCACTTTACTGGGCATTGGATGTCCCTAAACATAATTTATTTCACATTATTATGGTAAAAAGAGTGTCTTCAGCAAATAAAATAATAAACAATGAAAAAAATCCCTTCATAACTAACAAAATCTTATACAGGAAAACATATTTTTATACATATAACAGTTCTTAAATAATATAAAGTTATACTGCAACAAAACTTGTTTTATTAAACAATAGGCCTAATTTGTTTTGCTTACTGACAGAAGGCTATGGCTTTATTAAGTAGGTCGGTGTGATCAGGGGGTCAGTTTTGTGTGGAGTAGTAGTGTCGTGTACTAGAGTACCGGGTTCAGGTAAGACAATGTTAAGGGTTTTCAAATTCGGGGTTTATGTTTCAAACACTGTGTAATCTACCTGCTGTTTGTTATTAATATTTGTATGTATTGCGGGCTGAAATAAAGGTTTTGTAAGCGAGTGCTGAGTTTGATTCCTGAATCACGTCACCCAAAGTAGCTCAAAGTAGTAGTGGAGGGAGGTAAGCCTCCAGTTAGGCCGGAGGTTTACCACTGTCACATAATCATTGCGCTGCATAAGTGGTTTCTTTTCCTCCAAGGACTTAAGTACCGACAAATGAAAGGCAAGCCATACCTATATTGTTCTGAACTATTATAACTAGGTATAGGTAAATCATTACAATAACCCTAATCCCAAAATCTGTTCTGTTAACACGTTCACTGTGGATGACAAGTAATCTCGTAACCGTTAGCGCTTTCCAGTGGCGCCGTTGTTCCAATGAGAGGTTAGCCACTGGCGTGAGACGTTGTTTTGCTTACCGCTTATTGTGCCAGTGTTATAATTCAATATGGTATAGTTCGTTTTCTGATCCGACTATTATATTGATTGGTGGTAGGGACGGTTACAAATTTATTGTAGTGTGGGGTTTAGGCTTGGATCTAATGACATGCAATAGAATAACGTTAATGAATGTAATATAGCATTGTGGAAGGAACATAACCTCAAAATTGGGCTTGACCACTTTTTTGTGTTTTTTTATGGTGTATCCGGGTAATTCATCCCTACATTTCCCCTCCATTTGACAGTACTGAAAGCCGGCTGGTAGTTTTGGTTAGTGCTGCTATCTGTTGGGGTCTGCCATTGCCAAGTCGCATTGAAAGTGTTAAGCTTATTTTTTTTCTGAATATATACAAATACCACCATGGTTAATCCAAAACAAGGCTTTCCTTTGATTATTAATAGTCTACAGTGACCTATTTCTTTTGTAAAGATCAATGGAAATAAATATTTCTTATTCTTATTCTTATTATTGACAAGTATCGATTAATCTAACCATTGATCAATAATCTTACTAGATTTGTGTAAGAGGTGGCAGCGCCTTTTAAGCTAGTATTTGCCTGTCCTCAAAAGATTCTAACAACTTGTACGTGAAAAGTCAAGCAAATCAAGCAGAGCGCCGATACAGTACGAGGATGAACTGTACGGATAAGTATTAGTGGGGTACGACATCGCTGTCTTGTCACACTACGAATGAGCCACCGACTAACCTAAAACTTTATGAGTTCATACAAAATTCCAGGGTGCAGCAATACTCTTTCAGCCTGTAACTGATAACAAGCCTCTCTCAGAGTCAAAGTAGATATCCTGACCTAGTAAATGATGGAGAGATTTCAGGTAATCATAGTGGGGTAAGAACTATGATAATGCCCAACAAGATGATTAAGCTATCAATCCATCAAAAACGGCAGAGATAAATTTGATTAGGACTGGAAAAAGGAGAAAATATCAGAAATTCACATCATCTTAGTAGAAAGAAATGCAAAGCTGCTGGATATGACATTTGATGACGACTTCTCTTGGAATGACCACTCTTACAACCTGACTAAGAAGCTTTCATCTGGGGTTTATTTGGTTAAGAATGAAGTTAGGCCTAGTTAAAATATATAATAATAATTATTAGTGAGTCGGTAGCGTCACGGACTTCGGCTCAAGGCAGCGATGTCATGGGTTCGGATCCTGGTCACTGCCGAAAACATTTTATCAGTACAGATCACCTTTGTACTGTACCGGCTCACTCCTTGCTTTGCTGTATACGATCCACCACGGGCAGTTAGTCTATGTGTAGGGGCAAATGCATATGGACTGCTTAAATAATGCTTAGGGCCAGAAACTGTTAAGACAGCATACCACCCTATAATTGAATCACATGATAAGATATGGATTGATTATATTGGGGGGAACCTCTAAAACAAACCTAAGTAAAATCCTAGCAATCCAAAATAAAGACTATTAGGGCACTCTCCAGTTAAAGCTTTAAACAGTTATGGCCCTATACATCCTTGCAGTTGTCATGTACACACATAACCTGAACTTCCCCAGGAATTACGATTTCCACTCCTAATACAACACAAGATCTACTTGTTTCAGTCTTCCGGTCTGCCATACATCACAACGCAACCAAAAAACCCCTCCTTCATTGGACGAAGAATCATAAATACATTGCCAAACATCCTCAAGAATGAAACAGGAAACAAACTTAACCAACAACTGGACTGGTTGGCAGAGTGGCACATGAAAAATCTGTCACCTCTGTAATGCAAGAACTTCTTATATTTTTGTGACACATTTTCATTCCTTTAACACATTCGCTGCAGTTGAGCGATGGCCGGCTGCGGCCACGCCCGTTTTTTTACCTGCCAGCGCCCTAGGTAAAACTAATAGTAGCACCCCTTTGCAATAACAGGAATTCCGTGAGTTATGCTTGAGTTTTTGAACCGGGAATTATGCGTGAATTTTGTATTCCTACCAGGAATAATTAATTCACCGCGATTGTGCATACCAACAGTGGCGTATCCCTGACCGCGGAAGAGATACACACGGCCGCAAGGGATGATCAGAATATTTTGCCGCGATTGCAGAATACGATGATAATGTCTACACAAGCGTGGGATTTGATCACAATTTGTCACGATCTTGCAAAGCGATGATGATATCTACAGAGCCACGAGGGAGATCAGAATATTGCTGCGATTACGGAAGACGACGATAATTTCCTGGACCGCATGAAACAGTCAGAATTTTGCCGCAATCGTTGGAAAAAGATTATGATCTCCACACGACTGTGGGTTATGATAAAAAAATTTACGCAATCGCTGGAGACGATGATAATGCCCACACGACCGCAGGAAAAGATCAGAATTTTGCCTTATTCGCGGAAGACGATGATAATCGCCACACGACCGTGGGAGATGGTTAACATTTTGCCGCTTTGTCGCAATCGCGGGAGATGATTAATATGTCCACAAGCCAGCGGGAGACAATATAATGATGTCTTCACGGCCACGAGAGATGTTCAGAATTTGACCACGATCGCGCAAGACGATGATAATATCCACACAACCGCAGGAAAAGATCAGAGTTTTGCCTCATTCGTGTTAGACAATGAAAATCTCCTCACGACCGTGAGATGTGTTCATATATTGACGCGATCATGGAAGACGATAATTATGTCTACACAACCATGGGAAATAGTCAGTATTCTTCCGCGATCATGGCATATTTCTACAAAATTCATGACAAAAACTACCGTGGTAATTAAATAGTTAACATTTTGCCGCAATCGCGGGAGTCAATGATGTCACAGCCGCGAGGGATTATCAGAAGTTAACTGCGATCTCATGCAAATACAACCACCAAATTTATTTTTCCAATTTTTTGGCACCCCCAGAAAAACCAATCGTCTTGAGCCCTAGGCACATGCCTATAATGCCTATTCGGTAAATCGGCCCTGGCTGCGGCCGGTGGCTGGAACAGTAAATGTGCTGTGTGGATTAGTGTGTGAAAACGTTTAAATTTAGTTGTATTTAAATGAGAGGAATGTCATGGCAAGTACTGCATTTTGTTGTGGACATAATTTTACAAGAACCCAACAGATAGCGAAGCACTAAAAAAAATGCTAGCAGGCCCTCAGTATTGCCAAATGGAGGGGAAAAGCAGGGACAAAGTACCCGGATATACAATAAAAAAATACTACAAAAGAGGCATCAAGCACAATTTTGAGGTTAGGTTCCTTCCCCAATGTTTGACTTTTGTCAAATTGTGGTTATTCTATTTTATGTCACTAAACCTAAGCCTAACCCCACACTAGACACAACATTTTGGAACAGTCCCCACCACTGATAAAATAGTCGGATCTAAAAACAAATTATACCAGATTGAATTTAAAACTGGCACAATAAGTGGCAAGCGACACAATGTCTCACGGCAATTGCACAACCACCTCCACACTGGATCAATACCTTAGAGTTGGGAGTGCAACGTAGTCTGTCGTGTGCGCCAGTCCTGCTCTATGTTAAATAACATAGGCCGCAGTCAACGTGTTAAAGAATCACAAATGAAGAGAATTTATTGTGTATTGTCTATCGTCCACAGCTGACACAATAAACCGGACATGTCTACACTGATAATGAACAGTGTTGTACGACACAATCAGTCAAATGTTCAAATAGTTTGTGTATTAAATATACAGTACTAGCCTACAGCCTTTTTATAATTTTCCGTCGAAGGTCCAACCTACTAACAAAAATTGTATAAATCAGTGATCAAAGACAAAATGGTTTAAATGTAATAGAGCTTTAATTTTGTATAAACGTTATCTAAATAGTTTGAGCATTATGACAAAAAATATTGTGCATTAAACAGCTCTAAAGTATATTTACATTTATAATCCTCTTTCGTTTCCACTTTTATCTTGGTCTTAAAGTAGTACTGTATACTAATAAAAGTAAGCTTAGAATAACACTGCTTTCAACTAGATATGTGTCAAACTGTGACGTTAACGTATTGTAACAAACCTGCAACGTTAAGGTACTCTACACTTATTCAAAGTTAAATAATCTTTCTAGAATACCAAATGATCAGAATGAACATGAATCATCAGGATATGAGTTATTATTAACTGCAGGCACCTGAGTAAATACAGTTAAGTGCACTTAGTTTTATGGCTGAACATAAAAATTTCACTGATTGAGATGATTGACAATGGATTGTTATACTGCAGTGTTGGCAAGAAAAAAAATAACACAACAAAACTTCTCTAAGTACAGTAGAACCTCTATTAACCGACCATTGGCACTGTGAGCATGACAGTTAAGCGAATAGACGGATAACAGATATCCTGTTATAAACCTGTACAGTAAGTAGATTTAAAAGGTTAAGGAAGAAATTTAACCCTGGTCACTAAGCTCAACGTCGTCAACTGCGGACGGTCATGTTCAATCACAATAGTGCATATACTTTCTGCCTTGCACAGCGTCAATTACAACATATACTGTAGCAAGGAGTAACATTTAAAAGGGGACAGTTGATCGAGGTTCTGCTGTAAATAGGATAGAACTAACCTCAAAATTGTCATCAGCTTATTCACGAAAATGATAAATTTATGAGTATGTTCAAGCTATTGTTGTATCCAAAGTAGACATTTTCTGATAATAAGACCTTTATTTCATTGAGACTATCGTAATTTGTTTTAAAGTGACGAATTAGAGGGCTCTGATATAAATTACACGATACTTACAGTTATGTCCTGTTTGACAGGTGAGTTGATTGGCAGTCTGACTGTGCAGTAGTATGTTGGTATGCCATGATAGTCCATCTCATGAACTGACCATAAGGGTGTCAGTCGGGTAAAGGTGTCACTAGGTAGTTTGGCACAATACCTGAAATCATATTATACAGTCAATCAAATTGTACTGTGTAACGTGCCTATTTTGAGGGGGGTCAAACTAGCCTACTCCTATGTCTAGCCTATCCCTAGGCATAGCCTACCAGTCCTAACTAAGGTTATAGGTTAGAAGGCTAACCTTAGTTATAACTTCCATAGTAACTAAAGGCATGATACACTGTTGTGTTTGGTAATAACTAAGTGTAGAACGAGAGTTATTAATACTGTATGAGCGTGATATAAACCTTATACAGTGTTTTATAGCTTATTGACTCACCAGCGATGTGTTTCACAAGCTAGGGCTCAACCCGGCTTGGTACTTTGAAGAAACTTTCTACACTTAGTAAACCCGCAGATCATGGCCTTAGGCCTATAATCCGTCTCTAAGACGTGAGGAAATGCGGAGTGAATAATATAAACCGACAACTTGAAGTTAAATCTCATTGTCGTGTGAAACAAACACAACATAACCTACAGTCAACAACAACAACAAGCTCGAGTGTTGGCGGCTGCAGACGACGGCGGCCGGCTAGCTTTTTTCGGGTTAAGAAACAGCAGACGTTCCTGATCAGCTGAGCCCCCTACTTTGCTAGAGAGGGGAGCGAGAGGGATGAACCGAGGAACCCTCAGACGGCAAGTAAGGAAGTTAGTTCCTCACCAGCAACTACCACGACAAGTTCGAGTTAGTCCCGACATCGTTATTGGTGAAGCATTAGTTAGCTCGCGAGATACTTCAAGTAAAATTGTAAGTCTTGTATTTCAATAGATATAAGGCATAAGGTAAACCGAGTTAACTATTGCCAGGGTGTAAAATACTAGCATAGATAAAACATACTCCCTTAGTAGATTTCTCATCCTTATGGAACAGCTGAAGACAATTTTATTGTTAGTTCTGTACGGTTTAAGTAGAGGTCGTGTTTTGTTTACAATTTGTTTCCTGTTATTACAGCCATTTAAAACCTCGTTTAACCAAATAATACGATCTAATCATAAACAATAACTTGTCCCCTAGTTATATAACCAAACAGTAAAGCACAAATCAAGAAATTAACCCTAAAATAATAGAAACAAAGTTTCGTCGACACTAGCGCCTTTGTGTCACGTACATGAACTAGACACGAAAAACGTGCTTCAAAATTTACAATGCGATGAGAAGTCTACTTGTGTTGGTTAGTCTATGATACTAGTTTTTAAAATCAGTTTTACTAGATTTTATATTTTCACTCCTGTTAAACCAATGGACTTAGGCAAAGTTGACTTGATCACGATGGTGTGTTAAACCCATAACATAACGAATACAATATTACGAGGCCAGTGTATTTTTAATCCATTTTTAGTAAGCCCAAAACAATTTAATCTCATCATACAAATCTATTAGTAGTAGCCAGTGACTAGTTGTGCTAGTTCAGCACGTCCCGATCGGCACGCATGGCGTGTTGGTAGTAGTGGCCTTAGGCCTGAGTTTTACGTTGTTTTATGGTTTCAAACTACGTGTTTGCCATAAAGATGTTAGAGATTAATGGAAACCAGAAGTGGATAGTTCGTTTCGGCCTTGGTTACTCGTTTTAATTTTCGTCTTAAGTAACAAGGCATTTTTATATTTCCTTCTGTCTGGTAATTTAATCTCTGATTATTTAACGATGTTTGGTTAGTGTCATGTGAGATAATCCGTGACTAACCCTTTGAGTATTATTTCATGCTTAACGATTTAAATGTGTTTTAATATTTTGTGTTATGAGTTTACGACAGGTGATGAGATTGTTTTGGTGCGAATTGGATAGTTGGCCTATGGTCTGGGACTGGCGAGTCGGCGTGGACTCAGCGTGTCTTCGGCAGCTGTGGTAGCGTGTTGAACCTACCTTTGGTGACGACCATGGAGTTCATCGACGCTTCAGCAGCTGCGGTAGCGTGTTAAACCTACCTGGACTGACGAGCAACTCACGACACTGGAACCAGCGACTCGTTAGCGGACGGAAGATTGACGTGGAGCAGTCAGCTAGCCTACTACGAGTCTCGAACGGCTGGGGTTGTGTGATAAACCAACCAGAGGAACTCACATCACGCTGTTGGCCAGCTTCGGTGTTCTTCGATTGATTTTCCAGCGGCAGTTGTTGCGTGATAAACCAACCATTGCAACGGAGAACAACGGTCAGCGAGACAACCGGGGCTTGGTCAACGTGTACCCAACGAGTGTTGAACCGTTGTGGTGGATCTTGGCGTGGTGTAAATGACTATCCACATCGGGGGTGGCAAACGACAACTACGAACGGACGGCCACCACGCAGCTCACTGCGGCGGACGGGGCAGTGACACATGTCCGTGTGAGAAACCGGATACTCAGGACGTCAGCGACGAAAACGTACGAGTAGGTTCCCCGGCTGTAGTACCGATATAGGGCGCGCGGGCTGGAAAACCCAGGCCGTGGTGAAGACCAGGTGAGGAGGGCTGAGCCCCAGCCTACGACGAGTGGGGGGGTGGAATGCACCTCAGCCTGTAGCCGTAGTCAACGGGTGAGCTCGAACCCTATGCTACAGTGGCGGGTTGAGTTGGCTAAGTTAAAGGTACCGCGACATCACGAGTCTGTGTGCAGAACCAGACAGACACCCAGGACGTTGACGGAGACCGACGGGACCGAGGACTACCGGCTGTAGTCTCGATTGGGGCCACGATGGACGCCCAGCCTGCAGTGAAGGCGTAGTAGCTGCGACGCTAGGTGGGTGATCCGAACCCCGACTACAGCGGCAGGCGGAGCTCCCCAGGTACCGCTACGACGCTGGGATCTGTGTGTTGAGCCAGATTCTCCTGGGGCTACATGTGGACATGTAAACGATTCGGGGATGACGACTAACGACAATGGAAGGTCTTCACGTCTCACTGCGGTGGAAGGGGCAGTGACAGGGGTCCGTGCGGTGAGCCGAATTCCCATACAACGACGAGAACGACAGGGGTCCGTGTGATGAGCCGGATTCCCATACGATAATATCGACAAGTTCTGAGCAACGCACAGGACACGTATACGACAGGAATTACGGATGTCCCTGCAATGAGCGGGACACTCATACAGCGGCAGAGACAGGGGTCTGTGCGATGAGCCGGATTCCCAGACGACAGCACCGACAGGGATCTGTGTGAGAAACCAGATGCCCAGACGACAGCGGCGACGGATGGGAAGTATGACCCGAGTCTGCAGTAGCATCGACGGTGGTCACAACAGACCCCGCCTGCAACGACGGCCAGGTGAGGCCGGATGAGCCCCAGCCTACTACGAAGAGTGGGGGGGGGGCGGAATGAGCCTCAGCCTGCAGCTGTGACGACAGGAGGGCGACCGTGGACCCTAGGCTACAACAGCAGATTGAGCCAACCCATACTTGGTGTGCACAACCCAAGTGCCTGGCTGGATGTCGTGTGCTGAACACGAAGACGATTTCGGGGGTGGCGACTAGCTTCCATGGAAGGCCACCACGTCTCACTGCGGTGGAAGGGGCAGTGACCGGTCCGTGAGGATTGATCCGGACTACGGCGACATCTGTGTGATGAACCAGATGCTCGAGATCTCCGACGCTGTTAACCTCAGCCAGGGCGACGGCACGGCTGAGCGTGAAAGTAACATCTTGACGCGAACCCTGGAAGGCCAACCCAAATCTCCGTACTGAGGCCTATCCGGAAACTAAATGTGCTGTATAGCACGTGGTACTTAAACCTGGCATGTAAACTAGTGTTATATGTTTCAGTGTGGAAAATTACGTCACAACTGAGAAATATACTTCATAAAGATGTTAGACATTTCCTTGACTGTGCCATGCATGTAAACCAGTGTAGCATTCTTATAAGTTAATCAGTTGTCATAAATATGAATTAATTATAAAGGAAAATGTCTGAAAGGAAGTGATGAAGCTTTATGCAGAGAATTAGGATGGAAAAGGCTTAAATCAACACTGAAGGACTGCTGCAGCTAAATCAAATTAATGAAAAATATGTGACTTTAACCCTTTAAGTGCCATGCAACGATATATCGTTGCTTACTCAAATCTCTAAGGGATATAGAGAGGAAGGTTATTTTTACAAAAAGTAGCAAAACGGCCATTGGTGACCTGCATGTTTATGGGATACACTTACAACCACTGTTTTTGATAAGTTGATAAAATAAAGATTTGTTGAAAGTAATACTTGTAAAATAACATTCACTCACTTCATTTATGTTCTTTATTTTACATTAAAATTCTTGTACTAATTGTTTTTGTTCTTTTAACATATGTTTCTAATTTAATCTTTGTGTCTGTACAGTATAATATGAAAGTGTATTAGGGTTGATTATATATATGGATTGGGCCTTAACATACCGCCCACCAAAAGAAACATTTTCTTTTCAATAAGGAACAATTAAGAAGTCTATGGTAAAGGGTAACACCAATTTTTTCGATTAGTTAAATAAACAGAACACTAACAGAAAAAAATCACAAAACTGTGTGATTAAGTAGTTACTGCATTTGCTTGAGCTCGAGGAAACTGATGACTTGTTCTGCTTCTGTATGAAAAATTCACTACCTTTTTTATTCCAAGTATGATGTTTAGATGTATTGTGTAGCTTAGGTCTGCGAGAAAAAGGTGGGCTAGTGTCTATGCGAGGTTTAGCATTATAGATCCGGCGATAGTGACTGGAAATATTCTGATACATAATAGTTTGAGCTACACCATTTTTTGGGTAGACTTCGTAGTTGTTCATTCTTTTCATAGCTTTGATCGACGAATTCATGTTCCCATAAGACTCTCCAATCTTGGGATCTTCGTTTTAAAACGGGAGCGGAACTATGTATCTTCCTTCCTGATCCCGTTTTACAGCATTACAATAGGTCATCTCACATTTTTATTTTTCAGGGTTAACTGATGCATGGACTGGGAACTTTTTTAATTCGCAAAAACATCTAAGTTGATCGTCTAGAGGATGTTCAATGGTTGCAACATTGGAAACAATAGATGAAATCTGGTCATATGGTTGTGTTTTGCCATTAAGATCAATTGGACCCATCAAAATATATCCGAAACTACTGTGGTAAGGAACGGGGTAACCTTTGGGAGCAGGCATCCGCCCGCCATTCATTACCTTAGTGTACAAGTCTGCATCCAACAAAAATTCAATTTTTCCTGGTGCGTCAAAAGTAGGATCTGCAAGTTGTAAATGTTTGTATTCGTCTTTGATACATTATGGAAGGAAGGTAAAAGGCACGATACAACTCCTTTAGTAGATAAAACAGTAGATTCTGCAATACCAGATACATGTTTATTGAATTTCTTTAGAGGAAGGCACAGGCGCTGACAACAATCTTTAGTTATAAAGAAGTCTGAGATCCAGAATCAAACAAAGTTCTAACTGGTTGGAATTGACCTGATCTATCCTTTATATGAATTAAAGCAGTTCCTAACAAAACTAAAGAAGACCTAACACTGCTGCATGCATGCAAGGGACTTGACTTAAATTTTTCAGCTGGTTGAATGGAATTTTCATTAGGACCTACTTTATTATTCTGCCCTACCCTAACCTGAGCCTTGTTGGTTAGGCCAATATCATCATTATGTAGTAAACTGTTGTGTCTTGCTCCACATTTAAAACAGCTAGTTTTTTAAGTACACTCATTTAGTTTATGCGAGGTCCGTAAACAATTAAAACGTTCTCTCTGTGTGCAAGAAACTAAGCACGTGTGTGTTGATACTTTAGTGCATACCTTATTCATAAATGTGTTGTTTGTTATATGCTATTCGCTATTTATTATTTATTATTTATTTATTTATTTATTTATTTATTATTATTTATATGCTATTTATTATATACTTAGTTCTTGCTTTCTGTAAAAGTAGAGTTTTCGTTTTTCCTTATCAAACCTAAACAAATCGCCATGAATCAAGAAAAGTTGAAGAAACTTCAGGACCAAGTGAGGATCGGAGGGAAAGGTACACCGAGAAGAAAGAAGAAGGTTGTTCATGCTACTGCTGCAGCAGACGATAAGAAACTTCAGAGCTCTTTAAAGAAGCTTTCAGCAAATAGTATACCAGGTATTGAAGAGGTTAATATGATTAAAGAAAATGGAAGTGTTATTCACTTCAACAATCCCAAGGCCCAAGCCTCATTGGCCGCCAACACATTTGCCATTACAGGACATGGAGAAAACAAGCAAATCACATAAATGTTACCAGGAATTCTTAGTCAGTTGGATTGACAAAGCGATTGGCTACAAGTGTTGCAAGCAGTGGCGCTGGTGGTAAAACTGCCATCGAAGAGGATGACGAAGTTCCTGAGCTGGTTGAAAATTTTCAGGCAAGCCCTACAAACACTATGTACAGTTCGGCTGAGACAATGACGATTTTGCAGCAGTCGTTGGAGATGGTGACTTATTGAAGATTGGATAACAAAAATTTCAACTCAGAACCTTTTTTCATCATACTCATGTGTACTGAAACATGAAATTTAACCCCACATGATGTCATCAGAATGAATATTGGATAGAACCGTTCATTATGCCGATACTAGCTGACATCTTTGCATTACCACAGTACTTTTGCTACATTTCTCTGAAAGCTTGTAGCATTTTTGCTACATGTGCTAAATACTACAAGAAATTTTACAAGCATTTTGTGTTGTGTACTTGTTTTTAATTGACTCTTTCTCCTTCCCATTAGCTTGCTATAACAGAAAAATCCTTAAAACTTAGACCCTTGAGATCTATCTTATATACTCACTATACATTTTAGCAATTTATATTTGGTCTTGTGTCTAGCTAGTATTTAAATATACTGGAAACTAATGGTAGAATATAAAAATACATGTTTTACGTTATACAAGTTTGATTCAAGCACTGTACTACCTTATCTCATCCTTAGGAGGAACATTATTAAAATTGAAATGTAATAGGTCTTGTATGAAATGTAAAATCTTTATAAAGTTACCTATTCACAAGACCAATGGCTGAATTCATCGTAACAGGAGTGGTTCCCGGACAGAAGGTTGGAACGCAGTTGTTGAATTTGTCTGCCTCTATTTCTTCTCCGTCAGACGGCTCGCAATTTGTGCAACGAGCCAGCAGCATCTATAAAAACAGGAAAGTTTATGTGAAATTTTGTTTACACAATAATAAACGGCTTGGGCGTAAATGTTTCTCTCAAGTGTAGCAAATTGCCACTTCGCCCACTAGTTACACAAATAACTATTGTTTATTGACTCCTATCCTTGGTATGGTTGGTAATTAAAGAATATTCTATATCCTATTTAGCTATACAGGCTATCTAATCTTAACCTCTAAGTTGTTTTGAGCAGATAGCAAGAGGTTATGGTAGCGAACAAAGTGTATACAGGTTTTGTAGGATACATTTAATCCTACTGAAGTCTCCTGCTTCACTTTCCAAGAGTGAGGTTTGAGTTTGGAAGGAGAAGCTTCTCGTACTTTAGCCCAAAGCAGTACCACAACCTCCCCTCTGGCATAAAAAAGTATGCCTTGTCATCCTTTAGAATTAAGATAAAAGAATTGTACGCTGATAGTTGATTATTGTTATTTATACTGTCTTGTTTCTGTTTTGTTATTGTTCTATTTATTTATTTGTTAGTTTTGTTATTGTTATTGACGAAAGTTGTTATTTAAAAAAAAAGTTGTACTGTGAAACGCTTGATAAATAAAGAATTTGTTTTATTTTATTATTTATTATTTAACCTTCCATCACCTATACTGTAGTGCTTGAAGAATATTCAGCATCCTATTTAACTTTGTAGGCTACCTGGCCTTAGCCTAAATGGAAATTATCATAGCCTGCAGTTTTGTTGCGGTTGGGAGTATAAGAAATCAAATTCTAAAAACTAACAGCTCTAAAAAAAAAGGGTAATAGAAATTGCATATACAATTGATTTTTTAGAACCTAAGTAACCTTTTCAGCAACTATTTCATTTCAACATAACTGATCATAAAAAAAAATATTTTAACACAATCTAGTTTAAAGTAGTATTTAATTTCCCTGACTTTACATTATTTTTTTAAAAAATTCCTGACTTCTGGCCCTTTTTAAAAACTTCCCATGACCTTCCCTGACCCTATACCTGTTTTTCTGACCTTCCCGGTCCGTGGAAACCCTTTAACACTTTCAAAACTCATGATTTTCTAAAACCAGCCTGATTTTGGCTTGAGATGTGAAGTAAAAAAGTCTGGCCCGCAGAGTGCTACAGATAAGTCATGTTACTGTGGGGTGGAAACTTGGACAATAACAATGAGTTAAAAGTAGGCTAAATACAAATCTAAAACTGTAAAAAATTAAGTATAAATTTGTGTTCATTTAACTCAATCTTTAAGTTATTTTGCTTGTTTTTCAATACAACTGAACGTTTCTAAACATAATATCACAAAAAAGACTATAGTTTGATAATGCCTGAAAACGCATGACAATGAAACCAAAATTGTTAGATTTGGAAGAGGAGCAGAAAGCAGAAAAACATAACAGAAATAGAACAACAAAAATATGAACAGGTTGGTTCCTTTAAATATTTAGGAGTTAAGCTACTGTTGAAAATAAAGCCCTGCGCAAAATCGTTCGCTCTACTAAAGCGGGGATTCAGTACATGGAGGACTGAACATAATTGAGAACTAAGAGACCTTTTCAAGAAGCTTGGTATAATCACAGAAGCTAAAGCAGGCTTTGATGGACGGGCCTCATCATTAGAAGAGACGTAACAAACACAATACATCAAGTGTGGAATTGTGGTCTGATGGGGAGAAGACCACGGGGACGACCGAACAAAAGATGGAGGGATGAAGTGAAGAAAGATATGGCCAGAATGGAAGTCAATGAAGACACCGCAAGAGACGGCGTGGAGGCAGTGTGTTAGCGAGGCCAAGTACCACTTAGGGTACAAATGACCATGGGAGTAAGAGTAAGTAGTATTATTGTTTGATAAAAACTTAAACAGAGGTATGTAAATCTCAATAATCACCAAGTACAACTAACTTACCCTCTCAATCTCAATAAACTGGGCAAGGTTGGAGATGAATGTGCTGCGGCTTTGTTTCTCAATAGTCATGATAAACTGAGCGTCCTGCGCTCTCGCTCGTCCCCTGGACTGAGCGTAGGATCTGTAATGTTTTGGCACGTCGTAGCGTATCACCAGGTTACACTTTGGCAGGTCGATTCCTTCCTCAAGGATTGATGTGGATATCATCATGTTACACTCTCTCATTCTAAATCTGTAAATATAGCATTAAAGATGAAATATCAAGTAATGTTATTGTTGTTTAAAGGATGTTACATAAAATATTTCATTACTATAGGTTTCTTTACCCAAAGACTGGGTAATTGTGGATATAATACACTTCCTCTTACAGTAGACTCCCTCTTATCCTGACTCCAGGACTGAGGCCAGTCCGGTTAATGGGTTTTCCGGTTAAACCGACGTCCCCAAAAACTCGTTAAAACGGACCGTTTACTGTGATATTCAACTCAAATTTAGGAGAGCATTGTATTTAGACACGTGATCACTGGTCTCAAATCTTTCCCAAGAGAACAGTCGTTTCAGTACCGCCCACTTCCTGCCGATCTAGTCCGGTTAAACCAATGTGCTAATAAAAATTGTCTGGTAACAAACAAAAAAAATTGTTCGGTGGAAGATGTCATTTCCGCCGAGTGTAGTCCGGTTAAACCAATGTCCGGTTAAAAGGTGTCCGGATAAGAGGGAGTCTACTGTATCTGGAACACTATGATATAACGGATAATCATACTTGTCTTTGAAAAAATAAAAATAAAACCATACAGGAGAAAATAAAGATACACGTTCAAGTAAATTTATGATCAGAGAGAAGTTACTTATTATCTCACCAAGAATGAATCATGTGGATTTTGATCAATTGTTTTATGCTTGATTTAAAAATAAACTTGACTTACAACTGTTTTTAAACTAAACCAGCATTTTCAATTAAATTTGTATTATCAAAATTATTCACTTTCAACACTCTTAACTTACTTTACTGCACTAGTGTGGTAAAGTAACGGAGCAATGGGGTTGAAGTTTTACTACCATAATTAAAGAGCCGTAGGTAAAGTAGTGTCAGCAACTTGCCTAACTTGTGTTATAAAGATTATATTTAGGTGATTGTGTAAACTACTATTTTCTAAGCTTAAATTTTATTTTTAGTCACATATGTGTTATTAGAGTACTGTGATGATGTGGTGTAGTATGAGTGTAAATGAAGATACCTGGGCCCTATATATCTTCCTCTAACCACTGCCAAATCACGCACATTTCCTGTCGTAACCCAACTCTATTGCAAGGAATTGATTTAACTCGTCAAAGTGCACAATATTACCTTAGCTGCCTATCACAGCCAGCTTTTAAGTTCTTAATGTATCTAATTATAATATAATGAACAGAGAAATATATATATGGACTTATTCTAATTCGTGAAAAAAGGTAACTAGATTTAGCAAATTGAATTCTAAATTTGTGAAATTCATTGCCAGACCACGACCATTCGAGAACCTAATAAATTATTGCAAGGAATTGATTTAACTCGTCAAAGTGCACAATATTACCTTAGCTGCCTATCACACCCAGCTTTTATGTTCTTAATGTATCTAATTATAATATAATGAACAGAGAAATATATATATGGACTTATTCTAATTCGTGAAAAAAGGTAACTAGATTTAGCAAATTGAATTCTAAATTTGTGAAATTCATTGCCAGACCACGACCATTCGAGAACCTAATAAATTACATAATTTAATTACTACCTACCCTAGCCTACACCCTTCCCCAACCCCTACGAAGCTATCTAGACACATTCTAACTTAGGTACTTATCCGGATTAGATGTACAGCTCGAGGCGGTCGACACTACACTACTGGTCTCTTGGCTCGCTGTGCGTGCCTACCCGGGCCGACTGCGCGCGCATCGTCGTCACGTGACTTGCGCTATTGTAGCGATCCGCTACAGTACCGTACCGGTACTTTAATGTTTTATTCTGTGCTAAGCTAATGCTGTTTAAGTGTGATCTTAGCACTTAGAAATTGCAGCTCCACGAAGATAAGGCGGCAATGTATGTAGTAGTGATGTGATTTTATATTAATTAACCGAATGTTTTCAGTTACGGCACAGTGTAGGCAAGTCATACAAAAGAAGACTCTAAAGGTACAGACTTTTATACCTCAGAGAAGATAATGACATTAACAGAACGGTTGAATAATACAAATCCTAAATATAAATTCTACTTACAGTACTGAATGTTATGATAACTAACCTTTTTAACACTTCTTCTTGTTTGCGATGTTCTATTTCTGCCTCCTTCTGTTCTTTGACAGGGTCCAAAACCTTGCATACAGTGAACTGTGGTGAGACGAATGAAAAATCAGGATCACATTTCTTCAATTCCTGAAAAGTTCATATGAAATCTCGAGTTAAAATTACAGAATCGTCAGTAATGCAAAATCTTCCCAGTATTAATTACAGCAGTAAATTTTACTTAGAGATAAACCTAATGCAATAGAAAGGAGGCAATAATTTCCTGTTTTGTATTGATTGTATTATTACAATGCCAATAAATCAAATATATTGTTAATGAATGATGGGGCTTTCCCCAAACGGCCCAAACATAGATGAGTGTAATCTCAGTTAGCTGTAAACTGCAGTTTAAACCAAGGATGGCATTCCCCACTGATTTGTGTTGTGTTTAGTTTAACCTGGATTCTCTTTGCAAGCAACTGTGTTGGCAACGCTGATTTGTGCCATTTTTGTGAAATGTTAGCTCTACTTTGAAGTTATCTGGTTATTTTTCTGTGTTTTGGATGTTTTGACTGTTATTTATTTAGTTTATTTTGTCTCAGTCACACAATAATGCTGACATTGAAATACACACTCGTAGGCTACTGTCAATTTAACAACTTGTGTTAAGTTCTAACTTATACTTTAGGCCCAAAGTCTTTGAAATCACTTAAAATAAAATATTAGGGAATCAAAGGCTAAACTAGTTAAGGAAAAAGAAGTAGGCCTAAATGTTTTGTTGATATTCAATGTCTAATTATATCCAAGACACCAAGACTACCTTGATGGTTCTTTTATGAGTTCAAAATCCAGCCAATTCCATTTTATTTGCAAGCAAAAATTAATATCACTACTCAATAGACTCATAAGTTACTAAAACTACAGGTACGTTAATTCTAATGCAACTGAAAATGACACAATATGACCATAAAAATAAGTTGATGGTTATAGGCCTCAACATTAATTTGTATTTCTTTCCTACTTTACATTTGCTGATTAAATCAAAACAAATTAACACTTATAATGCCTGGTTTTTTCTACAGTTGCAAGTTGGGGTCTCAATCCCGCGATCCCGGCCGATTTTTGATACCTAGAAATCCCGGGATTGGTGACTTTTAATCCCGGGATTAACGGGATTGCAAATCCTATGTTTATATTGATTTTTTTGTGAATTTGAGGACTTTTTTCTTGAGGAAAACTAATAAAAATTGTCCAATAACACCTGAAACACATATACTCTTTATTTTTAGGACGATTATACAAAATGGGATAAGTAGGCCTAATGATCTTTTTGATTGGAAAATTTAATTATCATTAAAATCAATAGGCGAACGAATGTAGGCCTAAATATATGTTTAAGTTTTTAGACGATTTGGATTTACTTTCTGTAAATGTTATTACATTAGTTAGAACTTAATTACAGTAGGCCTACAAGTTATTTTTAGTTTTACTGTTGACATTAAACGTAAACAACGCAATGCGTGTAGCAAACATAACATTGCAATCGGAAATTTAAGTATTATTTTCATTGATGCCATAAAATATAACTATTAACACACGATTATCATCTCATTACAGTATTAAGATTGCTTATATTTAGGGTCTATAGCTTTATCTTCGTATTTGGTTATAAGTGTGGTGATTAAATTTCTTACAATCTAAAATTACGTTTTTCATACACACGCTACTACATAAGCAGATGGTTTATTGTTTTACAGTATCTTATATTGTTTTATTGCTGTCAGTCAAAATAACATTTTAACGCTGCTACTCGTGATTCTTCCCATTTTATCTTTTTCTCTTAGCTATCTTTAATCTATCTATTAGCGTGACGTATCTAGGCTACGTGCGAGTGCGGTTGCTCGTGATTTTTTCAAATGTATTTATTATATTCTTTGAGTGACATATCAACATTTATACACTGTAAATAAGAAATACGGGCGATGAAAGTTCAGCGTGGTAATATTTATTTACTTAGAAAACGGAAACATTGCGCAGTGTAACACTGGTAAGGCCAGTTTAAAACATTAAAGTACTCAACGAGTAGACTTCTCGCTCATTTAAAATGGCTAAAAAGTTAAAAAATTTTATATTATATATCCCGGGATTGGCTGAGACGAATCCCGAAATCCCGGGATTGGATTGAAGGCCTGGGATTGAGACCCCTAGTTGCAAGCCTGTGGCTAACAGTTTTTTGTGAGGCCACGATACTGATCTAAAACAAATCCTATAGGCCTACTAGACATTTATCAAAACTTTAAGACATTCCATAGCAAAATACAGTATCAATCTAGCTTCTCATTCACAATTTTGTTTCAGTTGAAATTTTTGATTCATTTTAGGTTGTTTGTAAACATACAAAGATGAGAATGAAGAGTCAGCCAATGAAAGTTTAAGTTATTATTCTTCTCTCCTGGTTCAACCATAGATCGCCAGGTAACCAACTTCACCTGGAGGGTCAACTTGAACTTAGTTTAAACTGAGAAAGTATTTTTGAGAAAGTGAATCTTGGGTGTGCATCTAGAGCTAAAACCAAGATCCGAGTTGAAATAAATTTGGGGAAAGCGGCTCTAAGAATGTTAACCTCAACTCCACATATTAAATTCAGACCTTTCAAATAAGTACTTACGTTAAACAGATAGAAGAGAATTTTTGCTGTAAACGAATCTTCTACAAAAATAATAGCACACATGTTTTCAGCATCTTCTTGAGAATTAGTTTTATTGTTCCGATTTCCAGCGTTACTCCTTTTCTGGAACTTCCATCCCCTTCCTTTTCCTCTCCAGCGTCCACCCTTGAAAACTGACTCCGGTTCATCCTGATTCACTTTATTCTTGTCTTTCAATTCTGATCTACAGATTGGTCCATTATTCAGTTCTTCTGTAGAGCTTATTCCATTTGTCAACTCTTTACTCTGAGTGTCAATTTTATTGTCAACTCTTTCACTATTTATCTCTAAATTCTTTATGCTGCCTACATTATCTACACTAATAAGATCACAGTTTAGAGTCCTACTTTCAGCTTCTTTACTAACAATTGACGATTCAGCCAAGTTTTTGATATCACTGGATTCTTCGTTAGTTGTGTTTTCTTTGGTTTTAGCATTACTTTCATCACACAGCTGCTTATTTACATCATCAGAATTGGCCACATTTACATTTTCTTTTGGTTTAAAGTTCTTCACAATTTCTATTAATCTTAAAATCTTCGGTGAGGAATACTTATGAATTTTATCCTTTTCATCAATATCTTCTTGCATGGAATCAAAAAGGGCCCTGAAATCAAAGAAAATTAAGTTACCCGTAGAAAAACTGAGGATTTACAAAACCATCGGTAGACTTATCCTACTTTACCTGGCTAAAATCTTTCCACTACACATTCTTTTGAAATGATGAACAAACTAAATTGTGGAACAAATATCATACAGTGTTTGAATTGTTCTATCACGAGGTAGAATTGTACTATCACGAGGTAGAATTGTAAAGCTACTGCCTGCAGACTAAATGCAATTTTACTGAAAATATTACTGTTTCTATAAAAAAAAACTAGAACACCACAGGTGCCGAGAGATCAGAAATCATAAATCATAAATTCTTTATTGTCCTTAAGTAAAACAATTTTGCAATAGACATGGTCACATATTATGGTAACCAGTCTGACTAGATTTAAGCTAATATCACAGACAACAACAGGTAAAAATTTAAAAGTAAAAAGAAGGCTATAGACTGGGTGGAGAATATACTAAATAAACTATTAAAATATCAAAACTTAACAACTTTTATAAAAAAAAAAAACTCTTTAATGACATAAAAAGGATGTTCAAAAAACCAGTTGTATAGCCTATCTTTAAAAACCAACTCAGGCAATGCTCTTGACTCAGAGTGCAACACATTGAATACCTTGTAAAGCTCTCTGGCCTCTACTCCTCTGTAGAGGTAAAAGAAACTTACGAAAAACTTTCACCAAACAAAACTTACTTCAAAGGGGGAAAAATGTAGCTAGGGTAGAGTACTCTCTAAATGGAGGACCTCTAGGATCGTGGAATAAGTGAACACCAGTGCAGTATGATACTATGATTTAATAAGTCTAACTAAATGTGCACACATAAAATAAGGACATAATATAAAGAGTTAATAAAGAGTAAATAATTGTTACACAGCGATATAATAATAATTGAGAATAGCAAAAACACAAATACAATTGAAATTATATGATTGAATATTTACACCCTATGTTATGAGTTTATTATCTGTATAATGATATGAAATGAAATATTTCCCTTGACACTTAAATGTATTTAAAATATAAGTTGTAAACACTTGCAATGTCCTATCCTAAATCAAACCGATATTTACATACAAGTTAGTTCATCCTTCTGATATTATATACAAACTAAACAAACATTTAAAATACGTGTTTAACACCCTGATTTTTAATTATTTATACATATTTGAAATTGTCTCTTTTATTATATACACGTCTATATGTAGTCCAACTAATAGGTTTATTTAATTTGGATTCGATTTGAATCCTGTTTATTCAAACTTCAAATGGCTCTAGTTTAGGTTGACCCCTTTTAGTTTAATTAAGGGTTAATATTTATATGAACTTTAACGTAATTCTACTTCATTTACTCTAATTATATATGTTTACTTAAATTTACTTTATCTTTCTTATAGTTTATTTATTTCATTTATATATAGGTTTTGTTATATTTTATGGAGTTTTTCCCTCACATTTACGTTGTGCACACTAGGACCAAATGAGTGAAGATATTTTGACATACCACAAGACGAGGCAGTTGGGCGACAATTGAAAGGTTCCCCGGGGCGTTCCTTTGGTGCGGGCGTAGACTCCGGGGTTGCTCGCCCGGGCACAAGGGTTGATCCAAGCGTAGTCCTTCCTCTCATCGTCGGTCGCTCGTCCTGGGCCGTCCTCTTCGGGTCCTCGCTTTGGTCCTTGGTAGCGTGGTAGTGTCCTGGTGGCCTTGGGTCTTGAAGATAGCCGTGGGGTTGTTGTGTCCTCGTGGTCTCGAGTCTGGTCGGTATCTTAACAGGCGCTTCAGACTAACCTGCTAAGTCACTGTCCCTACTCGATCCGGGACTCCCGACGGTTTCTTCTTTGAAGTTCTACTTCTTCAGACCTCTCCAAGACTGATTCACAATTTTCGTCTCCAAGACCTCCTTTCCCTCCTTCAATGTTTGGTTCTTCCCCCGATGACTTCGGGAAACGCCTACCCTCCAATCATCGGTGGAATATCTCCGATCATCGTCCTCATTGGCTTCTCCCCTCATGTCCAGCCTCCAGAGGGCGTGGTGCTGACCGTAAGTAAAATAATTTCTCTATGCATGTATAATTTCTTGGAATCGATGGGAACAATATTGTTTCTCGTCGATTGTTCCCATCGGTTACAATTTCTTCTACGATGCATTCCAGATCGAAATTCAATCTATGCCTGGCTTGTTCTCAGCCAGGTCTTTGCCCATGAGAACGTGACTTTAACCTGGGATCTTGCGATCATCTTTACTTTTTATTTCTATGAGGGGTCAGCGAACGTTTTCTATTGTTCGTAAAGAGAAATAATTTAATAAATTAAATTTAAAATTTCCATATGTTTATAACCTTTAGGCCCAGCGCACACGGTGTGACTGTTTTACAACAATTGTTGCAAACCAGTTGTGTCTGAAACCAGTTTGCAACTGAAACAAAACTTCTGTCCACACACGGTGTGACTGTTTTACAACTACAGTCGCGTCTATTGTGTAATTATTGGAGTGTCAATTTAGTGCAGTTAACGTTGTTTTAAGGCCTTAAATGCGCTTACTACGTCAGACATAGACTTAGAAGACGTTATTAGCTATAATCAATACAGAAGACAGCGGTACTGAGAGAGCATTGGGTTCACCCTTATTTGAGCAAGAATGTTAGTACTAGGCTGTGTGTAGCAGCTACAGCTAGTCGGATAGGAAATTATAAACACTAAAAACACTATACGGCCGTCAAAACACCACCAAATACCACAAAAACACCCCGTGGTCTCGTGCAACTGAACTCTGCAACGCAACTGCAACGTCAGGCCTACGGTTGTATGTGACTGGTTTCAAACTTTTTTTGAAATCGCATACAACCAATTGCGTCGTGTGCGCCTCCCCACTGCAATACATTGCCGAGGTCACAAAACGGTTGCACGCGCAACTGGTTTGCAACGACAGTTTGTAAAACAGTCACACCGTTTGCGCTGGGCCTTAAGCTCATGATTATATGGTTACTGGCACATTTACTTCATCTATGGACGGAATTTCAAGTAGAGAGTTAGATCTAGTGTAATGAGAATGGAAATCTTTTCTAACATCCAAGTCTCCTAATTTTAATTTAACATCAAATAAACATACATATATGTACGGGTTAATGACAGTCAATATCCTAGTTTTGATAAACAAAGGTCTAAAATGGGCTTAGATAAGCTCATGATTTGTTTCAAGGGCTTAGATAAGCTCACGATTTGTTTCAAGGGCTTAGATAAGCTCACGATTTGTTTCAAAAAGTAATATGAAGCAAGCTTAGCAAGCACATGGTTATGTTAGCATTTAGCAGGCAAATTGACAGAATCAGACCTACCCTATTACTTTTAGAAATTATCAATCTACAGTAGAACGTCAATAATCCGGATTATTTTGGAACGGACCACATTCGGATGATCAAATTATCGGGATTACCGAAATTACATTAAAAAAGAGCTAACACACTCGCTGACTAAACAAGTTTTTAAAAATTGTATATTTTCTATTATAGAGTACGTATATTTTCTATGTATAGTAAAGCATCTAAAAGAGATGAATTTGAAACATTTTAATGTTTAAGCACAGTAGAACTTTGATAAACCAGGAGGCGGATCAAGCTTGGTCAACAGATATCCCTAAAATAACGTTACGTAACCTCATTATCCAACAAAATTTTTAAAATTGCATAGTAACACGTTGAGTGCGGGGGACGGGAATTCTCGTTCCGCCGTTCTTGCACCACTGGCGCGGGGCTGGAAATGTCGTCCTCCTCCCATAACAACAGCCATGCTTCAGTGTGAGCTCAGTACATCGATCTCCATTACAGTCTAACCTTGATATAACGAACCTCGATATAACGAATTCCTTGATATAACGAATGTTTTTTAATCCCCTAGAACTCTCCATAAGACACAATGTATATTTTACCTCTACATAACGAACAAACCATAACAACGACCTTGATTTAACAAATTTTTCGTGATTTTGGCTAAAATAAGACACCTCAATATAACAAATTTATCATTGTCAGAACCTCTACATTGCTAATTTAACCTCTGCATAACGAATTGTCTACGTCTTTCCCTCGATATAACAAATCCCCCACCCAATTATTGTTTTGGGAAAATCTGTTTCTTTATCAAATGAAATGGAAAGGTCACGTCATCGCTTGCGCTAACATTCGTCTGCTCCGTTTTACATCTTTGTCTGCTGTCGCTGCGCGCGCTATGTTGCAACTGAGAACTGAGAACTGATTTCATTCACTGAGGACTGATGACGACGAAATGTTTAGTCAGCTCTGATTGGGCGATATGGGATAACTATGGTGAATTGTACAATTTTTGGATAAAGAGAAACCTAAGAAAGAATATAAAAACAAAACCAAAGAGAAATAATAGCAACATCGTTATTTTAACATTCCTTTTACGAGTGTTTTTATTATCCTTAAGTTGGCTATGATTATACACTTTTATAATGACTTATCTAATAATTTATTGTTTTCAATACGATTTGTTTCAACTAGCAACACCAATGCTATAGTTAATGATTATTATTGACATTCCTCTTTTGTGATAAATCAGTACTGTACTGTAAAGCACGGGTCACACTAGGCTGTTCGCCAGCCGATGGTGATCAGCAGCTGGCACCAGCATCTCCGGCTCACCAATCCAGGCTGAGTCAGCTCAGTGTCAGCTGCGAATTTTGTGGTCACATTAAGCTGACAGTCGCGGCTTCTTTCAATTCGCCGCTGATGCCAGCCTAGTGTGACCCGTGCTTAAGTAGCCTACCGGCCTATCGCGAGCAGTAGCTTACAAAACTTTCTACTGTTTTGTTTTGTTCTATACATGGTTTATGACTACGCAATACAGTGTTTGGCTAGGTTTTAGGAGGGTTAGAACAAGCTGTGATTTTAAACTTACAGTTTTTAACTGTACCAAGGTCAATGCCATTGTCATGATTGCGCAATATTCAAGATCCCTCCCCTTTATTATGCCGGATAATTTAGGTTCTACTGTACAACGTAAACACTGTACTGTAAAGTATTGTAGCCTATGCTACTTTAATTGTGCTGTATTTTAATGAGGTCAAATCCCGACCTATATTGACCGACGCTGGTTCTGAACCTCGACTTAGCGAAATTCCTGCAAACCTAACCTCTATATAACGAACCTCGTTTTAACGAAATCCTTGATATAACGAATTTTCAGTTTGGTCCCTTCAGATTTGTTATACTGAGGTTGGACTGTACTACAAATGGGGGGTGCTATGTGCTGGGTTTTTGGTCCAGCCGCCCGGCTCTCCCCCCACCACCTAACGTCTGAGGTGTCTCTTACAAATTACTTCTAAAACGTGCTATATCTCTGTTTACAGTTGGTTGGTTTTCAATTAATTTACATAGTAGTAATCTCCATGAAACTGCGGAGGAGATCATGGTATGGATTTTTTATGCCAAAATGTTTCGGTTGTAGATTATATTCTATACTATACTAAACAGGGTTTGTTGCTGTCACTTTTTTAATTTATAAATCTGTTATCTTCGCTAATGATTAATTAGTTTAATTTAGCATACACACTTATTGTTGTATAGGAGTCTGAAGTTAGGTTATTCAGATTTAACAGGAGTTAATTATTTAACTAATAAAATAGGCTACTATCAGCAAACTTGACCATTGTCATATTTATTCCGATTAACCCTTTTACCGCCACGGGCCGATTAGATCGGCCTTACGATATGTTGTGAAGACCGCCAAGGGCCGATCTCATCGGCCTAAACATTGTATTCGAAGTCCGCCACGGGCCGATCTCATCGGCTCTGCAATGTCGAGCGAACCCCGCCACCGGCCGATCAGATCGGCTCGGCGTATTTTTGATATTGCGCTGTTATTTTTACTAATATACTCGTAAACTTCATATTACTATAAAACCTAAGGACCATTCTAGTTGGTTCCGCAGCGTAAATTATCTAAAGCTTTTATTATAGTATCCCAACAACACAAATGACATCGATCAAGTGGGCCGTGCCATGAGCAGACTGGCGATTGGCGCCACGCAGTCTGTCGCGGCTTTTACTGGCGCCAAACAGTCTGCAATGAGGTTTTGTTTACTATTACATGTTGTGATGTTAGTTTACTTTATTTAGTGCGGAAAACATTATTTAGAGTCTAGTTTTGTGTACGTTTTTGGTGTAAAATGAGTAAAAGACCGTGTCCGCCGTCACCACTTAGTGAAAACGCTATAGTAAACGAAATTCTAGCAAGTGGATACGACGTCGCTAGTGACGATGGTGAGGTGAACTCATTAGATGACCTGTCCTCTTCCTCAGATGAAATCTTTGACGACACAGACGAGGACCCAACCTACGATCCAGCTGAAAGACCCAATCCTTTTAGATTTTTAACAGATAGGAATAGGCCTAGGGTTTTAGATTTAGATATAAATGCTCCAGGGCCTTCAACCAGAGAAACGGTTGTACAACATAATTTCAACCAAACTGATGTTCACGAGCCTACTGTGAGTTATAGTAGTTCTGATGATAGCGATCCTGATGATCCCCCAATGCCCAGACCTAATAATACTCCACAAATGCTTAACGGACACGTAAATCGGGAACCGAGGGGCAGACGTAGTCAGGGGAGGGGTCGTGTTCGAAGGCCCCAGCCTGTAGGGCCCAGGAATAATCACGATTCTGACAGTAGTGAATGGGAGGAGGTTGAAGACGGTAACGATCATGAATTTCCCGCAACTTTCAACTTTGCTGAGTTGTCTGGACCAAAACACTGTCCACCCCGTAACTCACGTCCTTTGTCATATTTTTATTTGTTCTTTACAAATGTCTTACTAAACACTTTTGTTTTGGAAACTAACAAATATGCAAACGAATTTTTAAGGTCTCAACAAGGCAACCTGTCCCCTAAAAGCCGCCTAAGATCCTGGGTAAATGTTACACTAGAGGAGATGAAAGGATTTATTGCTGTGATCTTAAACATGGGCGTCATTCGAAAACCAACAATAGAATCGTACTGGTTTACCGCATCATCATCAAGTACCCCATGGTTTAGTAAGATGTTTAGCCGGAACAGGTTTGAAATTTTGCTCAAGTTCTTCCACATTGTTGACAAAAACACCTTACCAAAGCTTGGGGACCCAAACTACGACCCATGTGGTCGGTTTCAGTGTTTAATAGACCATTGTAACAGAGTTTTCCGAACGCATTTCACACCATATGAAAAACTATCAATTGACGAATCTTTGGTGGGAACTAAAAAGAGGATCTCATTAACGCAGTACATCCCAAAAAAAAACACCATAAATGGGGTATCAAACTTTGGGTCCTTTGTGACGCCGACACCAAGTACTGCTACCAATTTTATTGTTACAAGGGGGCCAGATATGAAACTGAACGGGCTAGGATTGACCAGTTTGGGTTAGGATACACTGTCGTTGTAAAACTCCTAGAAATGGCCAACTTGTTACATAAGGGCTTCCACATGTTTTTGGACAATTTTTTCGTAACGAAAAAACTTGCAAGATACCTTTTTTCAAACTCAACTAATGTAACTGGCACAGTTCGAATTGATCGCAAAGGAATCCCCAATCAATTGCGTGGGAAATACCCAGTTGGGAAAAAGGTATACGTACGGAAAGGACCCCTTTTGCTAATGGCCTACAGAGAAAAGGCAACAAACAAATCTCAGTTTATTGTCCTTTCAACTAAATCAGTGGCAAGAAATGTACGATACACAATCCGTAGAAGTGGGAGGATATTAATAAAGAACAAACCCCAAATTGTACATGAGTATAATCATGGCATGGGCGGCATTGATGGAACAGACCAGATGCTTTATACTTACCTTGACGAAAGACGATGCATGAAGCACTGGAAAAAGGTGATTTTTAACATTTTCGGCCGAATGATGCTAAATGCATACGTCCTATATAAATTGAATACTGACAGACCAGTGGACCGCCTGCAGTTCCAAATTGCAGTAATCGACCAATTAGCTGAAGAATGGCTCTCTGTTAAAAATGCTGGGGTAAATTTAGGCGGGGGTGGTGATGGACCTATGAATAAGAAAGGATTTGGGGTAGAAAGGCTCGATGGTGCAAAGGAGAAGATATGTTCGGTCTGTAGCGGGAAGAACGACCCAGAAGGGAAGAGAAGGCGTAGCAAAACGGTGTGTGTGAACTGCAAAGCCGGATGTCACGTGGCTTGCCTCCCACGCCACAAGTGTAAACCGTAAACAAAAACAAAACACCGTGTTGTAAATATGTGTAAATATTATATAAAAGTGTTATTTTTAACTATTGTATATTTTTAATGTTTTGACTGTGTAACCAAAAACTAATTTTCTGTGCACATTGGATCATTGGGACAGCAGCAATAAAGGTAGGCTTACGATATAACTTTATTTTTTAATGTTTTTTCTGGGTTACAGTTACAAGTAATTGTTATAAACAGTGTTTTTTATATGTAATTTAATTTAAATGTTATTTTGAACACTAATAATTGCACTGTAAGAACCTAAATGGTATTATTGTCACCCAACAATACGAAACTACCAATGTTTTACAAAATTCAAGTTTTGTCAAAAATAAACAAGTTTTTCTTTTTCTGTTATATTTTTTTTATTTGTAAATATTTTGGCTTAAAATTTTAACTGTACTCTCATAAGATAATAAGGTTTAAGAAAAGTTATAGTTATTGTGTGGAAACATAATACAAATGTTCGTTTTAAAATTTTAAAATCAAAATTTTATATAAATATTTTTTAAATTTTAGATTTTTCTTACAGTAACAATAAAAAAACAATGTATATGGTTTACAAATTATACATAGACATAAAGAACAAATAAATACGAACAAAATAAAAAAAAGATCATAGCTCTAGCTATTGTTTCAGCTGAGTTATGACCGTTTTAACAGATGTCATCAAATCAGTCGATTTTACAGCGGCGGTTTTTAGGCGTCGCGCCAGCTGACGGGTCGGCGACCTTCGCGCGGTCAGCTGACTTAGCGCTCGGCGGCCTTCACGCGCAATGTTGCATTCGTCCGTGGCGGTAAAAGGGTTAAGTACCAAACAAGCATTATAAGGCTTAGAATAGGTTATGGAAAAAACGTGTTTTATACAAATAAAACCATTTAATCATAAAAAATGTATTTTGTTATAATACTAATTTAAGAAATAGTTCTAGTGATTTTTTAAGTATTAATTTAAGTAGTTTTTGCCCAAGGCCAGTAGAGCTTAGATTTTTGTTGAGAGTTTTAAATTTTGCCTTTTGGTGTGGATTTATTTTAAAGAATAGACATTCAATAACTTTGATCAAAACTTCAAGTGGGGGTTCCCCCAGCTGGACTACATCTTCATGACCTCTGAAAATAGTTTTGGAATTCTTCTGGCCTGCCATGTTTACAACAGGATCAACAAAATGTTTCCTTTGTAATATTATTATTAAAATTATAATGGAAAACCTAACTAATTTGGATTAATCTTATGAAGGGTAAAACAAACCTCCCATATTGACGTTCCGGTTTTTCTGTAACCTATTTTTTATTCCGTTTTTAATAAAATGATTCACATAGTGCATTCAAATTAATTCATTCAAAAAAGCCATTTCTTTATTCTAACTAATATTTTATTCCATTTAAACTTTTAAAACCCATTTGGCATTAACTCAATTTTAATTCTCCTGAATAAGGATTTATTTTTGGTACAGAGTGGTTTGAATTTAGTAAATAAAGTGAATTCAAACAATTGTAACAAAAATGGTGTTTCAAAATTAAAAGGTAACAATAAAATAAGTTAGATCCTTTTCTTGTTTTAAGAATGTTACAATGAGGTTTTAAATGACCCTAAACTATATCAAAACTTCCGTAATTTCATGACAAGTGCAACGGTGAACCCCGCATTTGAATCGAGCAAGTATCAACAAAGATACAACAGTTTTTATCAATAAAAAAACACGTTTGTCCCAAATAAAGGGTGTGGGCAAGGTCCACGCGTTAGGTGGTGGAGGAGCGCCAGACCGATACAAGTGTATTTCTGAGCACTAGGAGCTCAGCCATGCACGGGGAACATTGTGTCTGATTGCCGCGTATTGTGCCAGTTTTATGCTTCAATCCAGTATATTATCGGTGGAAGGTATTGTTCCAAATTTAGTGTAGTGTGGGGTTTTGGGCTTGGGATTTGTGAAATGGAATAAAATAATGATAACCATTACTGTAGTAAAAGGGGATAACAGGCAGTGCAGTAATCACCGGGGGATATCGCTCCTTTCAGTGTCAGGGAAAGTGTATTCCAGAATCAAGACTTAGAAGGCAGATGGAATACAAAATGGAAGAGTTTCAAAGTGGGTTCAGACCCAACAGATATACACAGGATTTAAAATTCACAATGCACATCCTCAGTGATAAGACTGTTTGGTATTTATTCTGTATAGGTGCCTCCAAACAAATTTTTAATTTTGATATCCTACTTTATAGTTTTTTACCTCCTGAATCCAAATATACCATTATTTTTCACCGCTGATGAATATTTCTCAAGATATCGCCGTAGAAACATACTTAACATTACAATAAACAAGATAGGATGGATAACATTTCAAGTGATTCTGTAGTCAAATAACTTAATGTTCACTATAATAGGAATTTTGTCACATTATGGAGATATAGATTGACTGGTGGACTAATTACATGTAGAAAAAACACTCCAAATTACTATTTCAAAAATGCAATTTGAAGTGTTTTTCTCAGGATTTTAATTTTACAAAAACAGTCTGCAGGCAACATAAACTAACAACTCGATACATTATAACCTAAACTTTACCTTCCTAATCTAACCTACCTTCAAAAGACTTAATGCAGTCACCAATTCACATAAAGCACGACCTATCACCCTGACATGCCTTTTCTGGCATCAAAAGGAGTTTGCTTACACATTCTAGAGGTTTGGTTAGGTTATGTTATGTTAGAATAGCACCATTTTATCATGTAATTTCTAAACGGCGAAATATAAATTAATAAATCATTAATAAGGATAAAATACTGGTAACATTAATACATTATTAACTTATTGGTCTTAGAAAGTGTAAGTGTAACTTTATCAGGTGATTTTCATATTGCAGAATCAGAGTTAGCTAATTTGTCACTTCCATTTGCTTGACTATGATTGAAAACAATCAGCTGGTTGGTTTACTTAACACATAGGCCTAGTTCATTCCACTTGTAAATCCTAGCTTGTTTATTGTAATGTTGTATATTATTACGGCGATATCTTGAGAAATATTCATCAGCTGTGAAAAATAATGGTATATTTGGATTCAGGAGGTAAAAAACTATAAAGTAGGATATCAAAATTAAAAATTCATTTGGAGGCACCTATACGGAATAATTACCGACTGTTTTTAAACCTAGCCTTATTAATTCAGTTCTCCAAATTGAAAAGATTCACTTCACAGTATTATTTACTTATGTTACAGTATTGTTTTGTTACTTTACAGTACAAGTTTGGAACAATGAGGTCCAAGAATTGAGAGAAAATAAGTAAAATTGTAATACTTAGAACGTCAACAAAGCCTTACATTGGAACCTCGATAACAAGACCCTTGATAACAAGTAAACCATGTTAACAAGTGTTCATTTTTAAACCCCCAACAATTTATTCTACCCCTAATCACATGTTATTAAAAACCTTGATAAGAAATCAAACTTGATAACAAGTCTAAGTCTTATTTAATAATACCCATGAGAGTCTTGTTAACGAGGTTTTACTGTATCAGCATTATAGGACCCCTATTATACATGTATACTCAATGTTACTAGTAAAATAGAAGTAATTAGTGAAGACTTAAACCAGAAACAAGGAAGTCAAAAGTTGTTAAAAGGACTGACTGAGGACTAAGTACATTTCTATCCATCAACCAGTTTCTATGTGTGCTACCGACAATTTATTACACATACTTTCGTTAAATGTTGTATTTTTTTTTTAAATAAATACTTGAGTTTAACGGGAGCTAAGTGTAGTTTAACAAACTCTGTCTTTTTGTCTTTGTGTTTTATTAATCTCCTATCCCCTATTCCCTATTCTTATCCAGTAAAGGAGAACATTAAGTTTAGACCGGAACACACTCTGTAAATAGCTCATACAACTGTGTTCCATTTGAGTTTAGAAAATTACAGCTGATTCTTATAAGTGAGATGTCTTCTTGGTATACAAAATAAAATTAATAATAGACATATTTTGATAAAAGAACATGTTACTAAATTGGTTTTCTACATACTTGAGGGATAGATATCAAAGGATTAAAATTATCAAATTTGGACATACTATAAATTCTAATTGGGAAAAAGTTGAAGTAGGGGTGCCTCAGGGATCAATATTGGGCCCCTGTCTATTTCTTATTTATGTAAATGACCTACCAAACGTGTCAAAGATTGATATACATATTTTAATATGCTGATGACACAATGCTGTTATGTAAGGGACCCAATGTTGAATCCATTCAGCACACAGTAGATACAGAATTGGCCGCTTTAACCCTAGATCTGGCGGTCATTTTATTGGCCAGTGGCGGGTATATTTTGGCGCTTTTGTAGTGGTATCATATATTTTGCCACAGAACATTTATTTGTGAATATAAGTACACACATATATATATTTTCTGTTTCAGTGGTATATTTAGAATATAAAAATATTTTTTTCTTAGCAATGCGTTTAGGCGTAGTAGCAAAAGGTTTGCTAATTTTTGGATTATGCAAATTATAAATTTCAAAAGCAACCCACAAGAAAACTACAAAATAATTTTTTTACACATTTTATCTAAATGTAAAGGTTGTGTGAAATATGTTTCCCTACGTAGAAATACCAATGTAGGCTATTTTAAATACTCATAAAAATAAAATTATAAAAAAATAAATTCTACATACATATTTTCTTTTTTGAAAAACTACCAAATTTCTTTTGGTCACGTAGGAAATAATAGAATTCATCAACAAAAAATAAGATGATACTGTACAATAGGTAATAAAAGATCTTTTTGAAAATATATAGTTATATTTAGTTGAATTCTAAAATTTCAGAGAAATTGACGTTGGAATGTAAAATTTTGAAGATTTTTTTACAAAAACATAGTTTTTATGACATTTTTAAAAACAAGTAAAATTTGTACAATCAACCTTATAGATTCAGAGGGAATTGTAGGGAATTTATTTTAGTTTCAGAATATGTACTAATATTGTATACAATTTAATTGACAATCACCAAAAACAGCTGTTTTTGTAGTCAGGTGACCAAAACTTTCCACCGCCAAAATCTATTTTGAACTCTCTAGTTTTTCAAACTATGTTTCTCGCTACATAATACTCACTCAATAATGTTTTATGCATGAAAATGAATCCTCAGAATCTCATCTTTCTAATGGTATAAGATTTATTGTGTTTTAAAACGGCTTTCATATTTTAATAATAGAAAAACCCGACCCATGTCCTCTTGGTCTATAATAGACCAGCGCCACTGAGAACTCACGTTTTAGTGGTCGAAAATCGACCAGCGCCAGATAGAGGGTTAAGTGACTGGTTTAGAGTAAATGGGCTCTCCTTGAACATGGACAAGACTCAAGTAGTTAATTTTCGATCAGATCATAGAAATAGTTTAAAACAGACCACTTTTACAAATCATCAGTTAATGCCTGAGGAGACAGTCAATTTTTTGGGTATTCATATTAACAAAATTCTTGACTGGCTTCCTCACATTGACAAACTACGGAAAAAACTTTCTTCAGCAATATTTTCTCTCAAAACAATTTCTCAAGTTACAGATACTAAAACTCAATTAACAGTTTATCATTCATATTTTTCATCTTTAATGTCCCACGGGATACTTGTCTGGGGAAATTCTTGCCATGGTAAGAAGATATTTAGCCTTCAAAAAGAAGGCACTTAGAATCATAGCTAAAGTACCCCTAAGAAGTCCATGCAAAATCATCCTTCAGGCTTTTAGTGTTTTGACATTTTAAGACCTGTATATTTTAGAAGCATTATTTTGGGTATTCAACAATTTGTCCATTTTCAGGGAGGGTCACACAAACCATAGGTATAACACTAGACATAAGAACCTAATTAAGCCGACTAGCCATAGATTATCACTATTTGAAGCACCACCTCAATATTAGACCAAAATTGTATAACTTGATTCCTGATCATTTAAAAAACATCACAAATCCAAAAAAGTTCAAACAAAAATGTAAAGAATGGTTACTGACAAAAACATTGTATTCTTTAAATTAATTTTTTAGTGGAAATTGGGAGTGTTAAGTGTTGAAATTATTTTATTTAGATTTTTTACTATTTAGATTTAAGTATTATAATGCATTGACAAATGTCCTGTCATATTATGATGTAATGGCATTCTGTAAATAAATAAATAAATAAAATAAATAGATACGGCTTTAAAGATATAGTTTGGGAATATGTGGTCATCCTATAGTAATGATAATATAACAGTTGTGTTATAACTAATTGGCACAGTTGTATTTCCCTAAATTGTCTTAAATGGTGTTCAACCCTATTATAACCTCAACCTTTACAAACTGACATGATTGGCATACCTGATTTTGACTAGAAATGTCGACACCATGCAAAGCAGAAGGAAATTCCGCTCTTGTCCCACTTTGGGCTTTAACTTCTCTATTTGTATGAGCAGAACTAAGGCGGCTTTATCAGCACACCACGGACCTGTAAACAATAATAGAATTGTAATATCTCTAACAAATGTGGAGCTCAACCTCCTAAACCACTCCAATGTCCCGCCAAAAAGGTATCAATAGTTTAAGTTCTAAGCCAAGCCATTGTTCAATCCAAGACAAGACAATGTGCTTGCATGCGCGGGAGCACATCAGGTGAGTCAAGGGACGAAGTCTGAGTCTTGGGGGAACCTCAGCACAGTGAACATGACACACTACTAGACGATGGAGTAACTATAATGTGAGGTAGGGTGCTTAAATCCTAAGTTACTGTAAATTTAATCAATTATTCTTTTTCAGGTTCAATTATTAACAATGTCCAATTTAATTTCTAGTGTCAGCATTTCCATAGAAATATTTTTTTAATTAATGCTTCTCATTGTGTCCAGTCACCTTGGTCTGTAATTTGGTATATTCATTGAAATGTAATAGTATTTCCATAGTAAAAATTATTTAAATAGTGTTGGTAATCATCAAAGCTGGCTCGTTGGGACTATGATTTGTGGTAAGCTGTATCCTATGGTTAAATTTAAGGGATTTGGGAATTTAAGGGGAATTTGGGGGGGGGGTTTCAATGTGAATGATAATGTCGTAACACCCAATCAATCGACCAAATCATCACAAGTTGTAGCTAACCGCTACACAAAGTCAACTTAAAGTTGTTATAGTTGAGAATATTTTATATATTCTTAATGTCAGAGGGAGCGAATAAAAGTTACCGGTATTGATTAGATATACTGGAGAAAATAAAAAATTCAGTCAAAGTTTAAAAATGAACTACTAATTTAAACGATAATATTATTATTCATTTCTCAAAGAGAACAGTACAAGTGTCATAAGATATTTACAAGTAATTTGTTGGTTACATTTTACAAAAATTTTTCCTGCTTTATCTTTTAAATAGCTTTGTCTCGGTGTAGGAGGGTATTTCCAACAGTTAGTCTGTAAGTTTTTTCTTGAAGCTTGTTGAATAGGTCTCTTGCTTGAGGTGTTCTGGGATGAATTTAAAGTATGCAGCTCCTTTACTGGATGGTTTTTTTTCTCTGTTTACTTATGGAATGAAATGGTGAAATATGAAGCAAGTTTGGTGTTTTGATTGTGTAGGTCCCTATCACTGGTTTGTTAGGACGCTATTGTCCATTTTTTATTCCTTACAGGCAGCAGTCTTATTGCCTAATGCCAACTAGGCACCTGAATGCCTTCTTTTGATGGATGAGAACAAGTTTAGGTTAAATACAGTGACCCCCTCCCTCAGATTAAAAAAGTGTAAAAGACCAAAACCTAAATCCAACCAAAAGTCTAAAATAGATTCTCTATGAAATATTAACAAATGAAGTTATCGAATCAAATACTTTTCAATCGTGATCAGTACACAGTCTCATATTTAACAGTGTCAATCATATATTACGTACATACATCATTGACTTTGACTTGTCACCAATAAGTAGTCTAAGTTCAAAAATTCTGTATTTCAGGGAGTTTATGGTACAGTGTTATATTGAGGTTGTACTGCAAAAGTTCCATTACCTAAAATTTTATAAATCAATCACTGGGCCTAACAAAGGTTTATCAAACTAATGGCAACCATACAGGGTGGATGGTTTTTGAACATTATCTTCTAGAAAACATCACCTTACCCATTGTGGTGAGGATGTATTGATAGTCTGCGAGGATTTTCATTGGATCATCTTTTGGGTTTGGTTGTTCCAACCAACACTCTTCGAAAAGATCTTCATAGATTTCAGACGGGTCATAGCGATGGTCGTCCAGAAATTCTTTTATTTCAACCAGATGCTCTTGGAGGATGAGGCCTAGGTCTGTGAGCTCATAATCTCCACATTCCAAAATGATTTCTTTGGGTTTCGCACAGTACCTGAACAAAATTATGATTCCTTATTCATTGTATGATGAAAAAAATTAAACGAAAAATTGTTTATTTTTCAGGCAAAGTTAGGGCCACATGGCCCTTTCTTACACTTAACCTGACATTCATAAGTATATAGAAATAATAATACAATTGGATTACTTAAACATCTATCTAAACATAAACATATTTAACAATTTAAGTACATTTCTCAGAAAAAAAGAAGGAAAAAACATGCAAATTTACCAAAAAAACACATTTACACACTCTCGCATGCAGGCATCATCAAATGCGCAAAGAAACAGTAGCCCTAGGACACGCCAGCTGAGACCATCAGCTCAAAGCAGAGCTTCTTCTGTGCTACCACAAACTGGGAATGTTTTTCAAGTGTATTAATGTGCAGGGGTAGGCCGTTCCACAGACAACAAGCGGTAACAACAAAAGCCCTGCCATAACCTGTGGTCACATGATGAGGTATACGCAATGTGATCGAAGAAGAACGAGACATTTTTTGTGAACTATCCTGAGACACAAATTTAAAATTGTATTTGAAATATTTTGGGGAGCCTGTTGCTAATGGACAGTGGACATTATAGTGACGTCAGTGGGGTAACCAACCGTACAGAGTGGTTGGAGTTTAAGTTGGGTCGAGACCCCCGAGTCGTGGATTTGGGGCAGTGAGTTTGTGTCTGGTGGAGACGTCGACAAGTGCTGGTGGACAGTGGACATTATAGTGACGTCGGTGGTGTAACCAACCGTACAGAGTGGTTTGAGTTTAAGTTAGGTAGAGACCCGCTGGTGGTGATTGATGACTTTCCCTAATATTTTGGCATCAGTGTCGTACAATAATATCTAGAGAATTTTACCTGATTTTATTACAAGGGTTACAGTTGTAACCATGCTGTTTGCTGGTCTAAGCCTGACGGTAGCTAGGATTTTCAGGTGTCAGGAATAATATTAAAGTATATTCCTGATGGTTCTTGGCAAGTACCGACGCGCATATATTGTATTTTATTGTCTTTGAGGATTATTTTGCGTTGTGTTGTGCCACGAGTTAAATGTTTTACTGGTAGCTCTGAGGCCCGACAAACCTAGGCTACCGGATTTGGCATGTATAGTTGACCGCAAGTGGCCTGTAGGCTTGTAGATATTTTATTAGCCTATTAAATAGAAGCCCAGCTGATCAATGGCATGTTGATTAATTAGTAGTAGTAGTGTTTTTATTGGTTAAATTTATTATTGTCTTAATTTAACCTGAACAGCTTCTTTGTTCATCCAAAATGTTATCTTGGTAGCTTGGATATTGTAGTAGCAGATATTGGATATATTTAGTTAGTGTTTGGAACATATTATATTTATCACACTGCTACTAAGTAGCTCAATGATTTAATAATAGTGCAAGTGGCATTTAGTATTTATTTACTTTCACTTGGTATTTATTGGGACCAGCTACTAGGTGTTTAGTAGTTTAGTCACTCTGCATATAGTATACTCAGTGCCGGATTTACCACTAGCCACGGCCTAGGGCCGCAAGCAAAAGGGGGCCGCAGAGGATTAAAAAAAACTTTTTTTAAATAAAAAAATAATTTTCTTAACCATCAGTTTGCCACGATCACAGGTGACCATAATAATGTTTCCATGATTGCGGCCCACGGGCCACTGGAGATGTTCTCGATTTTGCCGTGGCTGGGGGTGCCAATGAGGATGTCCCTGTAATGGCTTCCCGAGGGGGATGTTTACGATTTCAGCACGGCCGTGGGTGACAATGATACACTCATGATCGCAGTCCACGGTGGATGTTTTAACACGACATTTCCGCGACCGCGAGTGTCGATGATGATGTCCCCGTGATTGCGGCCCGCGGGAGATGTTCACGATTTTACTGCGGTCAAGGGTGACGGTGATAATGTCCCTTTTTTGGGGGAATGTTCATGATTTTGCCGCGCTCACGGATACCTATGATAGCTTTGACTTGATTTAGGAGAGATGTCCACGATTTCATTCACGATCACGGGTGTCATTGATGATGTCCCCTTGATGCATAAGAGATATTCTCGATTACTTCCGCGATTTCAAGGAATTTCCACCACAGGGGAGGGAGGGCAGCTCAAGTAATTTGGCCCAGGGCCGCAAGTACCCTAAATACGGCACTGAGTATACTTACATTATTATATGGTATTATTGTATATTGAGTGAACTGTTTGATTGTTAGCTTGGGCATTAGAGTTGTGTATTGGATTATAGTGGCCGATTAGACCCCACCTGGTAATAACGGGTGTTGTGGTTTAATTTAGCAAGTTGTCGTGTCACCCACATTCTTTTAGGAACTCTGGGCCTAACTATTGGATAATTAGTACTAAACACAAGTTGCGTAGTCAGCAAAGACCCCCTAGGAGAGAGGAGAATCGGCGTAGGTCTGGTGATGATTATTACACGTTTGTTTGGTGACTTGTTTTTACTTAAATTGTGTTACTGAGTCTTTGCTGCAAAAAATGATTTTCCCTAAAATGGCTACATTACGTTTGCGGTGCCCTTGTCTTGAGCCAGCCCTATACCGGTTAGACCCGGCTTCTGGCATAATGGTTGCCTTATCACAGACCCTGGAATTTTACCCATACATTGTAGGCTGAGCTATCCTAGCCAAAAGTTTGTGAAATATTCATTGCAAAATTATGTGAGATTCAGTGTATACTATATAAAAGTTTAAACCAAAAAGAATATTCTTCTATAACAGCAGAATCCACCACAAACATAATGGTGTGAGTTTCATCAAAATAAAATACAAGAAAATAAGTCAGTTAATGCAAAACAGTCAAATTGGCTCATGGTATCCAACAATCACATGGCACTCAACACTATAGAGGGTCGTGGCCGTCAAAGAGTTGACAATTAAATCAGTCGGAACTCTGGATGTAGTTTGTTACCTAATGATGGAGATTAAATCACTAGCAGTTTCAACACTGCTGTGAAGAGTGGCCTCTAGTATTTTGATTTCCGCCTCTAGTCTCCCTGGCTCGGCTCCGCCGGGTCCTGGCATAAGAGGCGATGTGAGGCCCAGAACCTTGACACTGCCGAACTCATCCTTTTGGCCGAACAGTCTCATCACCTGGAACAGAGGAAATCAATTACAACCACCACAGAAAATATTTTTTCCTGAATTAAAAAGCCTTAATAAGTTTTCTTAGTTGTTAACCATGTTCAAAACTTTAAGACTATTATTAAAACCATTAACTTTTTCCGTTTCTAAGCTATGGTCATAAATAATAGATATAACACAAAAATACTGTAACAACTGTATATAAGATAAACTGATACTGGTGAACACAACCTAAAGCCTGAGCGCATTTAAACAAAGTTCATTTTGGTTTGGAATTTTTTGAGAATAGAGATAAAACAAAATATCTGTAAAGCATTCAAAGGAAAATGTGAAAGAAATATTTCTGTGACTACAATTTTTCTAATGGAACATGTATTTTACTTTTATTTGTATGTATTTTACAAGAGTTTTTATGTAAAAATAACTTTATGTGATTTATACTGGCTAAATAAAGACAATATTTATTTATTTATCTATCTTTCCTAAAGCTAAACACAACTAAAAAAAGTTCAGCTTCCAAAGGCTTGGTGTGCACCATAAGAGTACAGACAGGGGTGGTAGCTGCAGGAAATTAAAATGAAATTTTTGTTTGGATTTAAACTCGTTTGTAAGAAAACTAAACCCCAGTGTACGGAAGAATCAATAAAATCTTGAGTTGTACAAATGATCAAGTTATGATCAAAATGCAGTCAGTTTCTTTCCTTGGAACTGGGCTGAAGCGGTTGGCCTTTGAAGCTAAAATAGCTGTGTGTAAATGTGTAAATACAATTTAAGTACCAATTTTTTACACTAAATCTGTTTATAGAAGCGGCGTGCAGTCTATCAACATACAGGGTACCACCGAATTTCCAAAGCTCTTGGCACTTTAACGAAGATACTATAATTATATACTTAAGCCTGTAGCTAGTTATGGAATACCGGTACACAATAATTACAGATGAGTACCTCAGATGTAACAGTTTATTACTTATATAAGTTGAAATATGCACACTTTTGGATGTTTAACGTCACAATCAGCCTGTACAAGATGAGTTTTTTAGTCAATGACATTGTCAGATAGTTTTAACAAAATAAACATATTTGAACACTCAGGCGTTATGGTACCGTAATGAAAATTACAATAATAATAATACATGAAAGACAAGTTGATACATTCACGACCACGCCTTAAAGGTTAAGGACAACAGTGCAGAAGCCCGACCACGGCCTGATGCATAGTCAGTTTTACGAGAAACATAAGTTAAACAGCATACAATAGGCGAAATGCAGCCCAATGGTTGGACCTGGGTAGGACGACCAGTGAGCTAGATTCACCAGCTGTTGTAACGGTGCATTGCACACCGTCTCCAACCGGACTACTCATCAAGTGAGCGGTGTACACCTGATTTGTTCTGTGAGGTTAATCACTTTTTTAGTGTCGCTGTTAGATTTTGACGCTGAGAGTTTCTATTATAACTATTACAGTAGAACCTCGATAACAACTCTTTCATGGGGATGATTATGTAAGACTTTTAAAGATTGACTTCTTATCGAGGTTAGCAATAACATGTATTTAAGGGTCATATGAAATTAATAGTATTTGAAAATGACTCTTGCTATCAAGGGCGGCTTGTTATAGAGTGTCTTCCACTGTAGGCTACATACATTCAGGCTAGTTAGCCATTGCTTTAACATATAACAGGCCTACCACCAACTGTAAAACTTAAACAGTACCTGCTTATGATGACTTACACAAGGCCTACAGAATTCAACTGATATTTAACTTTTTAGAGGGAATACATGTGTAATTAATACAGTCTTACATAACTACAGCTATGTGGCTAATAATTTTGATTAAAATAAAATTAGGTTCAATCAAAATCATAAAATTATGCAAAATAAATTTCTATTTTACTTACATTTCTCATAGGGTGGTCCCCAATTGCATGGTGGCAGTCATCCAACACCAACAAGTTTATGTCCGACACCTTCAAACTATGGCTGGACAGGTGTTCAAGCGCAACCTCACTAGTCATCACAAGCACCTGAAATAAATAAAATTTGAATCGATTTTGGCTTTCACAAAATGTCACTTAAGTTATTTAGCTTTTCTCGAGGAAATCCAATGATTTATGTATTATAGGTCTTTGACATGAGTTGAGTAATTTTATTGAGAGGAAGAAATATATACTGATTGTAGTCTTTTAAATCAGTGTTTCACTGTGTTACTCAATTACTAAACGAGTTCCTTGCCGGAACTTAAAGTCTAACATCTACATGCCTAACACCTACATACCTAACACCTACACGCCTAACGCCACACATATTCACTACAGTAAATGGTTTTCATTCGTTTTGGCAAGAATTGATGAAATGCTGTTGCTCAAATGCAGCTTGGGTGGTTTCCTACTGAATTCTATTATTAGTACAGAGTTTATTGTTACAGCAAGGAAAGGGATAATGGAGATGATTACAAAGTTTCATTATTTAGAGCCTTTCATTAGTGTTCTTGCGACTCTGGAGGTGAACTGTGCAACTTGGTAGTATCACAGAGGAGTAAGATGTAACATTGTTTTAGTTTTAATGTGTTGTCCTTATTCTAGATAACCCAGCACACACTTCCAAAAACATCCCCTGCAGGTATATTGTAACTCGCATGCGAGTGAGCTGGTCTATTTGCTCGTCGCTCGATTCTTATTATTTATTTATAATGCCTGTAATTTATTCCTTGAGATTATATATATATTTACCCTTAAGACTGAATGTATTAACGAATAAAATGAAATGTATATGCATGTACACATGTAAAAGTGACAAAATGTCTCAGAGTAGAGCGTGGGGCGAGCTGGTCTAGTGGTTAGAGCGCGGGATTTCGGTCTCCGAAGTCCCGGGTTCAAATCCCACTAAATCCCCAAAGGATTTTATCTAAGAGATAATGCTGCAACTCCTAGATCTAGCCTAAAGTAATGTGATAAACAATCCCAGGCTCGTGCTGAGCATCCTAGGATACAAAAAAAATTGAGCGTTGGGCTTTGGTCCCCAAGATCCCGGGTTAAAATCCTGCCAATCACTGATTGCCTTTAGCTAGCCTATGTGATAACATCAAGACCCTCAAAACCTAGCCTGGAGTAGGTCTAATGTAACGGTTACAGGCTAGAGCATAGTGTCTATGATCTAAATATCACTTAAAATATTTACAGGGAAAAAGTATAACTCACTTGGTGGTGTGCTAGATCTATCAGCGCACTGTGGTCGGCATACTCTCCCACACAGAGGTCGGTTAGATGGCGGATCGTTAGGGCTGTCTGTTCAACAGAGCTCGCTGTGTTTGTGATAAAAACCGTTCTCTTGCCCCCTCTGTCAATTGGTCTAGATGGATAGAACATAAAATATATTATACAGGATAAGTTGTAAACAAGCTACAGATTTTACTAGTGATTAATAAAATCTAAGGTGATGTGAATAATTTTAAATTCAAGTTTTAAAGTTGTTAATAGTTTAGAAACTACAGTATACTCCCAACTATGCCACGATAATGAGTGATTGAGTTATTGTGGATAGTCAAACTCATGGATAATGCAAACCTAACCTAAAATTCCCGGAAAATAACTAACAATGTCTTTGGATGGGCATATTTTTCTTAATATAGTAAGCTTTAATATAGTGTAGAAATAGAACTTTTTTTCACACATGTATATTTAAAAAACAATTAGTGACAAAAATTAAAATGCAGGAAATGTAACTTATAAACTCTTTGGTTGTCCCTTATCTGTGGTCTGTGAAGCAAGCAACTGCAACTCTACAGTGTGCCTGCAAGATAATGGGTCTCCTCATATTAAACAACTTCATGGTGTCTACTAAACCTGGTTTGAAAAATTCAAGGAGTTTTCCAGGAGAATTCAAGACAAATTCCTGAATTTTAAGGAGCTACTATCGGAACCCGTTTAACTAATCGCAACCAGCTAATAAATGAAAATGATTATTATTAAGCTATTATTATTATTAATAATGATTATTATTATTTGAAACAAAACATTTCCAAAGAATAATATTTTATACAACATAATAAAACAGTATAACTGGTAGGTAAGGCGACACCAGTTATCATCTCCCGCGATTGTGGGAATATCAGTGAGCATATCTTGCAGTATCTTCAACATCAGCGACAAAACGTCACACCGTCAACGATCGCGGCAACACCCGTAGGCATCTCACGTGGTTTCGGCGACACCGATAATCGTCTCTCGCGATCGCGGCAATACCCGTAGGCATCTCACGTGGTTTCGGCGACACCGATAATCGTCTCTGGCGATCGCGGCAATACCCGTGAGCATATCTTGCGGTTTTAGCAACACCGATAATCGTTTCCCGCGATCGCGGCAACACCGTAGGCATCTCACGTGGTTTCGGCGACACCGATAATCGTCTCTCGCGATCGCGGCAATACCCGTGAGCATATCTTGCGGTTTCGGCAACACCGATAATCGTCTCCCGCGATCGCGGCAATACCCGTGAGCATATCTTGCGGTTTTAGCAACACCGATAATCGTTTCCCGCGATCGCAGCAACACCCGTAGGCATCTCACGTGGTTTCGGCGACACCGATAATCGTCTCCCGCGATCGCGGAAATACCCGTGAGCATATCTTGCGGGTTTAGCAACACCGATAATCGTTTCCCGCGATCGCGGCAACACCCGTAGGCATCTCACGTGGTTTCGGCGACACCGATAATCGTCTCTCGCGATCGCGGCAATACCCGTAGGCATCTCACGTGGTTTCGGCGACACCGATAATCGTCTCTGGCGATCGCGGCAATACCCGTGAGCATATCTTGCGGTTTTAGCAACACCGATAATCGTTTCCCGCGATCGCGGCAACACCCGTAGGCATCTCACGTGGTTTCGGCGACACCGATAATCGTCTCCCGCAATCGCGGCAATACCCGTGAGCATATCTTGCGGTTTTAGCAACATCGACAATCGTGTTCCGCGATCGCGGCAACACCCGTAGGCATATCTCGTGGTTTCAGCGACACCGATAATCGTCACTCGCGATCGCGGCAATACCCGTGAGCATATCTTGCGGTTTCGGCAACACCGATAATCGTTTCCCGCGATCGTGGCAACAAAAGCGGTAGTGTTTCGGTTAGGCGACGATTCCGATGACTGGGCTCCGGATTCCCGAAGGTTTGGGTGGATTCCTGGAGTTTTCCAGGACATTTCAAGGTAAGATAAAATTCCCGGAGGTTTCCCGGTTTTCCCGAATTTCCCGGAGAGTAGACACCATGAACTTGGGTCCTCGCTGTATAACAAAGCCTACATTTAACTTACAAAATATATCTTTTACTTAAATTATTTTGTGGTTGTAATTAATATGCAGCGTGATTAGCCTACTCCTGAATCCAGTCCAAAGTCTACTGTAGGTCTATCTCTTACAGTATTGTGTTTAAAAACCTATTTAATTATAATTATTTACGTTATATTATTACTTGTATATATTTTATATGGAAAATATATTGACCCCATGATGTAAATTGTGTAATGCATGAATAAGTTATACTGGTAGTTTGATTTGAATTGATATTGGCTTTGATATTTTACATTTATAGGTGAATTTCAACTAAATAGGTACGGTATCAACATAATTCGAAAATGGTGAGATAATAAAACATGTTAGGATGATACCATTGACTATTGGATACTGAAGTAGACGTCCCATCTATATGGACCAGCTGTAGCCAATTTTTTGTTAAAAATTAACGAAGTTGTGTGAGCCAGTCACAGAATGCGCTAGTGACTAAAACTCTATTTTCTACCTTATTTTTTAGTGCTGGCCAAGTTGATGGGTCTTAACAGTTGCTATAGCTCATAATAAGTAATTCCATTGGTTTGATTTGGTAAAAATATTGTGTAGTCAACATAAATCAGTAATTTAGATCAGCGCAATCTGTCGGTGGCTCACATCAACTAAGACGATTTCGGTCAAAAAGCTGGCTACAAATTTAACATGGAGATGGAATGTCTAGTTGTATTAATATTCAAAGGTAATACTCACCTTCTGATGGTGTTGGCAAGTTCTTGGATTAGTTTTAGGGAGATGAACACTTTGTTAGGCCCACTCCCGAGGCAGACAATAATGTTACGTTCTTTGGCAGCTGCCAGCAGCTCCACCTGAAAATGACAAGCAGTACGTTTGTTGAATGAAATTTATTTTGAAATAATTTACCTTCAAACAATTAAAATTGGTGTACACAAAATTAAAACTGCAGGTGCAGCACAGTTTCTAACTTAATCGTGTACTAAAACCTTAATTACTTATTTTTTATGAACCAATCCTTCGGATTATGAATGTAAAACAATGTAGGCCTAGATGATATAGTGATCACAGAATGAGTTGTAAATAATAACATATCTCAGACCAAGACAGAGGTAACAAGTGTTCGTCCACAATCTATTAGTGTCAAATTTTTTTATTGGTTTGTATTCAAGGCCTAATTGACCAACCCCGCAAATATGCGCTGATCAGTAACAAACGTCTTCACCAATTTTGATTGGTTTGAGGTTTTATCAATCAAGGTTATATGCCATTTAATTTACACAATTAACATTCATCTTACCTGATATTCTTTGGGAGTAAAGAATTTGGTATGTACGTTATCTGCATAGTGATACGCCATTACTCTTTCGTCTGAAACAGAGGAAGGTACTGTAATGATTAGTTGTTCATATATTTCTTCAGTTGGTCACTTTAATCCTACAATTTGGCTTCATGTAAGGCTTAGCAAGTAGACCCACCAAGTAGACTAATATTCTTTAGAGTATTAATCCAACTATTGTTAATATATTAGCCTAATGCAAAAGTGCTATTTGGCCAAGTCTGCAGGGGAGTACAATTTAACAAAGCAGCAGCAGAAACTTGAGAACACAAAACCTAAAGCACCAAAGACCAAATAACATTTTTGACAAGACACAGAAACCTATTTGATCTACAAGCAGAGGCAACCTATCTGGATAAAATCAAGGAGCGATTTGTACGGAACCGTCTCAAAATCAACAAAGAAAAAAAATCAATCCATGACGTAACCCTCCAGCAAAGTATAGATATTGAGGCAGTCAAACTGCTTGGTCGATTCCAAGCTAAACTGGTCTATCACATTGAGGGTATGGCTTAGATGAGTGGGTATAAAATAATACACGATCGTCGGTGCACCAGAACATAGTGAAACGGAGAGCGTAACTGGTTCCGCTGACAAGCTAGCCTCTCTAGGATGTTCTACCGAGATTTTGAGTGTTTAGTCGAGGATCGAGCTTCAGTGGCCAAACTCATAACATATATGGTTTGAATTGTAGTTTTATTTCATCACATCCGTTCTGTTTGGGACCATGAATAACCCTATAACAATATATTTAAATTGATAACGTGCAGTTATTTCTGTCAAAAGGTGGACTGACTACAATCTAATCTCCGCTCAAATGAGACTATAAGTTAAAAATATGGAACTTATCCAGTAAACAATTTAATTACTATTTTTCATGATAAGCTGTTTTTAGAAATGTTGTGCAACTTTATTATTTTAAATATTTAAGCAGTTGTATAGCATAATGAATGACCATTTTGCTGTAGGCCTATTTAACAATTTTCGCCATCACCTATTTATTTTTTTTTTGAAAATCTATACATTTCCCCCACTAGGATAAATTAGGTTTTATTTAACAGTACTATATATTCAAAATTACTGTAATCCAGCCTCTTAACTCGCTACGCAGTGCTCTTATGTGCATGTGAAGCGCTGCTACCATCGGGGTAAAAAACTCTCAGCCACCCTCTCCACTACACTCTAGCCTTGCTGCTACACTTTGTTTTCACCCTGAGGAGGCTTTGCAGGATCGTATGTCTAATGATAAGTTAAAACACCACATCACTCATCCCTACGTGCTCACGGTTTACCACTCATTTTTCCATATTCACATCAACTATGGTTTGGTGAGGTGGGGACATAGCCACATAACCTAGAATGTGCTGCTGCTACAGAAGAAGGCTTTAATAATTTCATTCTCAGGCATAACTGACCACTGAAGGACTATTTTAATGGAGCTTGGCATTCCCACAATTTACAGCCAATACGTACTAAGCACTTCAACCATCTTGAAAAACAATGTGAGAAGCATGCAGTACAATTAGGCTCGTCACACACTGCGTCCGGTCCGGTGAAATCGGATCAGGCATGCCGGATCAGGTAAATTCAAAAACCATTAATTCAAATGGAAGTGACCACTTTGCATTAGGTCCGGTGCGTCAGGTGCTCTCCGGTAAAATTATTTCGGTCGAGAAGCGATCTAGGCTTCAGGCAAGCTTCCGGCGCCGGAGGGCTCGCGCATGCGCAGGTGACTTTTACTCACCACATAGCAGCAGACGTGGTTTTTTGGTGATTGTTTATACCCTGTAAGTTTTGTTACAAAATGTCATTAGAAGAGAAATTGATTGTGCAAGTGCAGGAGCACCCTATGCTATACGACCCGGGCCACGAGGGCTACTACAATTAGTTATTGAGGAAAATATTTGGGAAGAAATAAGTGATCAATTTAATAGGCCTACTACTAACCCTACTATGATATCATCGTCACTGTCACTCATTGTTAAAATTAAATTTGGTTATAGGCCTAACCGACTAGTTGTTGATTATTTAAACACTTTTTCAACTGACAGTATCCGCTGTCCTCGCAGACTGGTCGCCGGAACTGGAACGCCTGATGCAGTGTGTGGAAATTTGCCGGATCCGGCGAAAAACGCCGGATCAGAATAAACCGGACCGGAGGCAGTGTGTGACGAGCCATATGGGACTCATAGAGTAGGCTCGCCGCAGGCTGGGTCACACATTGAACTCTTATTCATCGCTCGCTGTTAGGCTTGATATATGCTCTGTGTACCTTGATCAAAAGTAATTTAAATCATCACATCTGCCAGTGCTGCTTAAATTGTGAATATAGGTTATAACTTAGTTGCATATACTTTTTAAAAAAAGAGTGTAGACTAAATAGACAAACTATCCAACAATGTTGGTCAAGGATGAAGATAGGCCTACCGAGTATTCAAATAAGTAAGTACATGCATACTGAGAATCGTACCCAGATGTCAAATTCTATCACATGTTGTATTGAGGACCTCTGCTATGATAATCGCACGTGTCTGAGAACCTAAAACCATTTATCAACAGGTCAATGTCTAGTTTACTCCTAGCGGGGTGTATTAATCGGGTATAGGGTAGTAAGTATTGTGCCTAAGCATTTGAGGCTAGTGTTGTTAAAGTAGCCTATCCATCTGGATGTAGTCTACAGAGACGCAGACTTGCAAAATCCTTGAACAGTTTCCCAGTAAGACACAAGCAACAAATCAAGCAGTCGAACAATGCCTGGTTTAAGAGATTAGTACAACAGAGACTCTTGGCAACCAACTCCTAGTTAGAGCCTTATTACACGAGTAGCCTGGCGACACACTGGCTACCAAACCAAGTGGCCAGTAGCCAGAATCTTTCCGCCAGTGGCGACGGGGCTCAGTAGCCAAAGTTTGGCTTACGCTTGAGTAATCCAAAAGAATCAATGCCCCATGACAAGCAGAGCAGCCAGTTTCTTCGCTAAAGACGTCGCCAGGCTATCTCGTTTAATAAGCTCTGGATGTGGACAATTTTCTGAGGGAACCTTGGAGACGAGCCTTTCCCAATCCAAGATAGATGTTACAGCCTGCTTATACATTTACACAGCCCAGGCTATCAGGATCATCTGGTTATTAGCGACACAGCGGTATTTAAAGAATGGTAGGCCTAATTAAACACATTAGGGAGCACTTTCATCTATGAAAATCAATGTATTAAGTTACCGGTAGGCTACCTACTTAGAAAGTTCACTTCAAATGCAGGCCTACTTGACATTTGGAGAAATAATATTCCTGACTTAGTTAACTTATACAGGCACCAGAAATTGTGTTATTAAGTTAAACAAAACACATTGGACATTTAGGCCTACTAGCTAGACTATAGGCTACAATTAATTGAGCTACCAATTCTACTTGTTTGGGCAAAGTGGGACATGCCCATCACACACAATCAGACATTCGGCGTCCAGTTCTACCAGAAAACAAAAACGGCTGAAACATACTGCAGGCTTACCCAACTTATGAACAATTACTTGATTAAAAAGCTAGAATTTAAATCCATGTGTGTAGCCCCTGAGCTGTTGGACATAATGTAAGACTAAATTACTTACGTAATTCCCGTCACAGCTCAATAAATGTTTATTGTTTATTGAGCTGTGACGGGAATTACTTAAGTAATTTAGTCTTACATTAAAAAGCTAGGCCTAGGCCTACCAAGATTAATAAAGCCTACGTTCTAAACAATACCAGGGTGAGGGGCTATTTTATCATTGCGGTTAGGAGGAAAATGGTTAACCTATTGAATAAATCCATCTAGACTAGGCCTATCACAATATTACCATGACTTCACTAACTTCGAGGTTCTACCTCTTTAAAACCTAACCTGAAAGTGAGTTTAACCTAGATGCAGTTTGGCTCCCGTTTTCAAAGTAGTTGACCTAGCCCACAAAACCTTTATCTAGTAAATTGTTTACAGCCCCTCGATACCAAAAGGGTACAGTAAAACAGTTTCATCAAAACTAACTTGTTAAATATAAATAAAATAACGAAATACACGATTGGTGAGTTTGAAACTAAAACCGGTAGACAGACAGCGATTGATACACAAGTAAGAAGCTTGTAAAATTCTATGGAAACATACCTCTGGCAGATAAGTACATACAAATTTAGCAATCGTTAATTTTTAAAATATAACAATTATTGTTCATTACGAAATACAAAATTAAACTATTCTTCACAGAAGATTTAATGTTCGTTAGACGATCGTGTTTGTTGTTATTGTGTTTGCTTCAAGCCATTTTGATTTTTTTTCTCATCTGATCTCTTCTTCGCTCTTCGCTCGCTGCAAACTTTTTTCTTAATTTTTTTTTCTTTTAGAGGCAGGCTTGAACCAGTAAACAGGAAGCTAAAATCCAAACATTATTTTACTACTTAGTATATATTTATGTGGGTTTAAAAGTATGGAAATTATACGATTCCTAGAACTCAATCAAATTTTTTTAGGACATAAAATTACATATTCATATTGTAGTATATGAACGAGTATATCCAAACTAAAAACGTCGTAAAAATCGATGTTTGTATTCTCCAACATTTTAACACAGAGTCAACTAAGCTTGTCAATGAATGGTTTCGGGATTTGTTATTCCAGTATGATTGGACAAATAAATTGAATTACAATAAAATAATTGCCATAATGTTGTTGTTAAACGCATGTTACTGCAGTATGAAATTATTTTCTACCCTTCTTTATACCTACAGCCTAAATGTCATTATATATTACGTTACCTACCTTACTACCTCCTCCTTTGCTTGAGACCATAGTTTGTACTGGATACCTAAGCTGCGTAAAAAAACGTTTGAAGAAACCTAAGTTTGAAGGTTTGAGGAGGGAGGATCTATCAATTTCTCTCAACGGTTACACTATTTTAAACTGTACTATTTTTATCCAACACTATTATTGGTAATGATAAATGTTACCAGTTGCGGCTTCAGGATACAGTTTTGGGGGATGCCCCCATCCTACCTGGTAAAATGTAATGCCTAAAAATGTCCAGTCCCAAAAATCAGGGTCCATCCTGATATTTTGGGGGGATCCATCCACCAATCCCTCCCTGGGACCACCACTAGATGTTACAAACCATTCTTATTATTTTAAAATGATGGAGAGTTTGTGATAAAATAGATGTAAAATATGTTATCGTTTCTGATAGAACGGAAACCTAAGCTCCTTTTGCGGGCATAATTCACTAACATGATGGCGAATTTATCATGCCACTCATTCATACTCTTTCATTTGCGATGATTTGTTTTACTTTCCCGAATATATAGAAATACCAGTTTTAGCGTTTTCGAATTACCAAGGACGAGACAACACGCTGCCTTTTCTATTGTAAGCACCACTATATTTTTAGGGGTCTTATCGCAAAGGGGTACCGTTGAAAGCGTCCTGTGATTCTTTTTTTTTGTAACCATTGATCCACATTTGTCTACATGGTCTGGTTGGGTTTAGTCGTTTTCCCCTGCAAATTATTTCAGAGTAGTGCTAAGTTTAAAATGATAAAATTATTTTAATATTTCATATTGGCTCTTGATGGATCATGATTGCTTATTGTTGATCAATGCTCGGAGGATAGCTTTTAGTTTGATAGAGTCTGCTGAATGGAATATCTCCATTGTCTCCTATTATTCCATTATAGTGGTAGTATGCTATTACATTCATATTACAGTATGTATTGTAATTGTTGAGCTTGATGTGTGGGTGGAAATCTCAGCTTTGGTCCCTATATGTATGTGAACACTAATCTATGGCATCTCAAGCCTTTTTTTTAATTTTGTCATTATGATGTTAAATGGTTATTTTTGTATTCTATAAAATACAATAATGAAAAATTAGATTTAAAAAAAACTACTAGAACAATTTTGATTAAAAATTTGTATTTTGCTATCCCAGTTTCAAGACCTTGAATTACAGGGTGTTTGAATAAATCTCAAGACTAGTTATTTTCCCGTGATCTTCCCGACCGTTCACGTTGCCCTTGCTGGGTTGAAGGGGGTCTCAGGTAAAAGACCAAACCCTCTCCGATCGCCATCGAGACGCTAGAGTGGATGCATTATGCTCAAAGTTAGAGTGTGTTTTAATGATGACGTCTAAACATCGTAAGACTAAAAATTCAGCCTTTTCAGGAGCAGTGTTGTTCCACAAAATGCCGTGTCAATAACGGAGTGGAAACTCTTCAGTTGCTTCAAAAAGCCAACAAAGTGACGTAATGTCACGTGCCATGTTTTTCATGAGGCACAAGTGGTTTAAAGAGGGACTCTAAGACGATGATCCTGCTGGAAGGCCTGCGAGCAAGAAAATACGGCCAAAGTGCAGAAGTTTTGAACAGTGACCAACGCTTGGCATTAGATTAATCGCTGATGGAATGAATTTGAACTATAGTACAGTGTTTAAAATTGTTTCTGAAGAATTGGTGACGAGGAAGGTCAGTGCCAGCAAATTGTACCGAACGTGCTTAGTCACCTAAATTGTATCCCAAAACAACATGGCAACGCTTCCACAGCCACCCTACCGCCTAGGCCTCGGCCCCAGTGACTTACCTTTGTTCTCCCGAATGAAGAAGGACTTGAAAGGGAATCGGTTATGCACCATCATATCAGTTCAAATGGTCTCAACGAAGATTCTGAACATCATTCCAATAGATTCTTTCCAGGAAGCCTTTCCGACAGTGGGAACTCGTTGGCCGCGGTGTGTCGACTTAGAAGGAAACTATTTTGAAGATTTTTTTATCCGGTGCACACAAATTCCCAATACATTTCTTTTCATGAGACCAGTCTTGGAACTTTATTAACACACCCTGTATACCGGTATTTGATTCGCCTTCGTTGTTGCACGAGTTATGTATACAACAATAAAATAACAACTTTTATATCTGCAAAAACTCAGGTAACAACAAAGGAAAATCTAATATAAAATTCAGTATGTTATGTTTCTTTTAGCTCTAAACAAAATAGTACAACCCCCAATGCTATATAAATTTAGGTCCAAAAGTTATTTAATGTATTTATTTATTTCACAACAGCATAGCCACTTTACAATAAGAATAACACAATACATTCTTTCATTAACAATTTTTACATTAACAATAAGAAAATAATTATAAGAAAAACTAGCTATATGGTTAACAATACAAAATATTTACAGTTAAATTATAGAATATAATAAAATGACATAAAATATAAATATAAATACTAACACAAACATATTTAAAAAATAGTGCATACAAGAGTGAGATCAATATAAATACAGCATGAAATAGATGATCAATAAGCGTCAAGCTGTAGTTTATGCACATACAGGTACAATGCGTGAAGAGGACATTTTCTTATTTGAGAGAATGTGTCGTAGAACGCGTTTCCATAAGCGGAATTATTTTCCCGAAAACGGGATGTTTAGACCACGAGCGGGATTAAAACAGGATGCGGGATAAAACGGGATTTTTCGACCCAGTGAGCGGGATTATTGTTATAGTCGTGTGACGCAGTCCGATGCAACGCGGTTTCCAAGCCGGACACAAAGAGCTATATGGAGATGCCAAGCAAGATGGGCTTTTTATGTTGGGGGAAGACAACACTTGAGCACTTTTCAGGCAAACCTGAATGTTGTTGTTGTTGTTACTGACGCACCATTTACGAAATTATTTACACAATCACATCCGCCACCGCAAGCCTCCATTTTCCTGACTGTATCTATATTAAATATTTCCTTAAATATGTTAGGGACATTCCATACTCAAATAACACTAGATTTAACGAGTACTTAGGTTTGCTGCTACAGGAAAGAAGAGTTTTGATTTTGGTGATTTTGATAAAAATATATCTGAAACAACTAAACTACATCAGTTAACTTCCACAAGAATATAATGACAATTTTAATGAACATTGGTTTTATGAATTTTCTCCGTAACTATTAAACAACAACACTTCAATATACAAAATTATTTGTCTATTAAATATCCACTCAATGGCAAATATAAATCGGACATTTTCATGTTTTAGCGATAAACATGAAAAATTGAAATAATAAAAACCCATAACACCCCGTTTTTATTACCCGATCTTGCTTTTCCGCAAGTCCATGCACGTGAAAATATACAACTTTCGCTAATTTTTAAAAAGCATTTTGTAAAGTGGAATTTTGTAAAAATTTATGTGGTTTTCGTTTCACAACTCAATATTTTTGTTATTGTACTTGGTTCCTCTTTTTGTGGCCTAGAGCTGGCATTACCTCCTACTCAATACAGGGTTAATAACAATTCTGGACATATTAATTTTTTAATGGGTTACACCGGGAAAACCAAACTCTGTGCTAACCAATGTCTATTTAGAATAAAATGCGCTTTTTTGTTGGTACTGTATCCCAATTTCGTCGGAAAACCCAAATGGGTTATTTTTGGGGTAGCTCAAAAGTTTTAGTTGTAACGACCCATCAAGTGACACCTAATTTTGAAGGGCATTAGTTTAAAAGAATACCGGTGAAAACTAGAGGTCCCTTATCTCAATCCAATACAAAATGGCATCAGCTTAAATTTTCATCAACCTTTAAATATCCCACTTTAAAATATACAATGATATCCCATATTAAGATTTTATTGAATTGTACCAGGAAAGTTTATTACTCCATAAAAAAAACTGTGTACTTTTTGGTTGGTATCACAATTTCCCCTGGGAAACCAAAATGGAGCATATTTGGGCACCTCAAAACTGTTAAATGTAATCCCTGAAAACTACAAACTACCGCCATTTTGTATTGGGTTGGGATGTAAAAGGGACCCCTGGTGTCCACCGATATTCTTTTAAACTGATGGCCTTTAAAATTAGGTGTCACTTGATGGAGAATTACGTTAAAGATGTTTGAAGCTGCTCCCAAAATAACAAATTTAGGTGTTTCGGACGAAATTGGGATGCCAACAAAAAAGTGCACTTTTATGCTATATAGGGGTGTGCAAAGTTTGGTTTTCCTGGCGTAACCCATTAAAAAGTTAATAGTTTTAATATACATATGAATTTTGGCTACTTGGCACATCTTTACACTACTGAGCTCTTTAGTGGTCAAACTGCGCACCTTTTAACCAGGAGTTCAGGCTTAATATCTCACCAAACACCCCTGCCTAAAACCTTTGTAATAAGGCTAACCGGTTGGTCAAAGCCCAATTGCGATGTAGGTCTACTTTTGTACAAATAAAAATATACAGGCCCCTTAAGCGATTCAATTTCCTCTATATTACTGTTTTCACTGTATCCAATATACAGGGTGAATAAAAAGTCAAGCCCCCCTCTCTAATATTTTTATACGTATCGTTGATATCCTTTTAGTGGTCGTGCAATCTTAGCAGGAAGTTTCATTTTATGAATTTGAAATTTTTGAGTGTCCCCCAAAAGGGGGGGGGGGATTTGGAGGGCAACTCAAAAATTTTAAATTTTAACTCCCATTAAGTGACACCTCATTTTGAAGTGTTGACAAAACTTAAAGAATTGTGAAAACCAGAGTTTGCTATCTCTTTTCTATCCAAAATGGTAGCCCGTCAAAAGTTTCATTACGTTACTGCTACATTTATTTTCTTGTATAGTAAAAAGTAATTTCCCTCCCTCTAATTTGTTCCTAAGTAAATAACAACACAAAGAGAGCAGATCCTTTGGATCCTTTGGATGGTCATGCAGCCTTGTCAGGAAGTTTCATTTTATGGTTTTCAAAATTTTGAGTGCCCCCCAAAAGGGGAGACTTTGGGGGCAACTAAAGATCAACTTTGGGGGTGATTTGGAGGGCCACTCAAAAATTTTAAATTTAAGCTCCCATTAAGTGACACCTCATTTTGAAGTGTTTACAAAAACTTAAAGAATGGTGAAAACCAGGCACTCAAAAATTTCAAAATCATAAAATGAAACTTCCTGCTAAGATTGCACGACCACCAAAAGGACATCTCTGTATATTTACTTAGAAAAATATAAGGGTGGGTCTTGACTTTTTATTCACCCTGTATAAGGTCTAATATTTTTGCGATTGTAAATACATTAGCAAGCTCGTAGTCAGTTCTTGCACGACCACCGTCGAGTACCGCTGTGCTAGTGTTATCGTCAATCTGACAGTTTTGTGGCCATTTATGGTTTTTGCTTCACACTTTATCAATAACACTATCGTAGTTTACACAATTTATTGCCTGGGAATTAACACTCTTGCTGCTGTTTTCTGAAACGTGTCACGGTGCAAGTTGAGGATTTTCTGTTGATCAGCCAAAATTAGATAAAGGTAAGGCTTTATGTTTACCCCTATAGTGAAATCGTAATCAAGGTGAAGAAGAAAGGATTAGATCCGAAGGTGAACTATGGTATCAGCCTGATAGATCAGGTGGTCTTCATCCACATAATATAGTGGATATTCAAATCGTCCGGTTTGTTTACATTTCATTGATGTTTTGAACCTGTGTTAAATGCAGTGGGGTTTTTGTCAACGTAAGTAATACTTTTTAGTTTTAGAGTTTTGGTGATGATAAAATTATAACGCAATGGAAGCAAGTTTCGAAGTAATGTTGAAATTGGAAATTCTAAATGATATATCAAACCTAACCTGCTTTCGGTCAATAAACTTTCCAAAGACCAATCTAGTAATTTATATGTATATAATGCCAAATAGAAATAGTCAATAGCGACCGAGTATTAAAAAACATTACTTGAATAGTATTGTGAATATATTTATTGGAAATCGAGATGACATAAAATCTTTATGGAATATACATTAATGAAACCACATTTGACTGTTATCTCAATAAACATATTAGGATTTCAAAACGAAAGAATCTATGGAACACGATAATTATTGTAAATTTCAATTTTGAAGCCAGCTTGCCACATGTTGAACATGATTTATTATTTTAAACATTGGTACAACGGTTAAAAATATATGGTAATGGTAAAAAATACATTTTCTAATAGTGGTACTACTGTAATTCATGATTTGATTGAAATGTCTTTAAATATTATCAAGATTACTTCGCTTGCAACCAAAGCGCGTTCAAGATGTAATAAAATGCAGCTTCAAGGTAAAATTATCGAATTATTTAAATTAAAAAAATTCTAAAAATATATCAAAAGTTAACAAGTAAGGTCATATTTTTAACAAAACAATTAAGGTGCAATGTATTGGAATTAATATTTTTTCGGAACGCTTATTTATTTCATTTTTATTAATTTTGATTGGTTCTTTAAAAAGACATCGTGATTCAAAATACGTATATTATTAATTTCTAGTAGACTTGGATATTTTACTTGTGTTAGATTCTTGCTCCAATCTGCGAAAATGTAGTTCTAACAGTGATTTTTACTTGAAGATAAGTAGTTGGTTACCAATATCCCGACAGAGAAATTACGTCACTAACGCCAAACATTTATAATTATTTCGTAAGTATGACAGTAGCCTAATTAAAATTGCCATCATAATCTTAAAAGTTTTTGACGATCTAAATTTTAAACAGTCTGTGTTTGGATTGTGTAATATATATTTTAAAACACCAGCTCTTCATCGTCTCTAGGGTCTTTAAACTATAGTATTCATTAATCACGATTAAATCTAAATGAAGTCCTTACCTAGTACACTACAAAAGTGCTAGATTTTTCTTATTACGTTGGAAAAATGTTTAATACAATCTTTTCACTAATTATGAACAAACGTGAAGATAAATAATGTGTGTATTTTTTTAATACGGATGTTAAAACCCGGCTTATTTTGAGCCAAGCATATATTTAATGAAAGGTAAACTAATTTTTAAAAGCGTAGCGTAGTTGACATTCGTTCAAACTGTATAAATAAAAATTTGGTGGAAAGACAAAAAACTATACCCCAAAAAGCTATACTATTTTATTTCCTTCCTCAGAATTATAATAAATCCAAAGAGGCAATGACATTGACCCTCCATTTAAGGACACTAGATAATTTTACTTGATAATTACTAGATCATCTTTAATAGAAGAAATAGAACTTTTTGAGCATTTCTTCTTCTTCAAAAATTAAAGGGGGGTTCGGGATTTGAGATTCTGTTGCTGAGGGTCCTGGATGAATAAAATCTGGGTCTAGGATATCTTGTCAGCAACAGATAAAGAAGAGTTAAACGATTGATAAATTTAAAACGTATTCATAATAACCACTTCGGGGTTAAATTTAGAAATTTAGAAAGGCAATTATACAGTTTTACCATCTTTTAATTTCATAACCAAGTTTATTTCTATTTCAAAAAAATATTAAGTGAAAAAATATTTTTTTATCAATTTTATTTTTTCTTAGTGGAAGAAAATTAAAAAGGATTTTGAAGGAAGTAGATTTGTCTGTCGTTTCCACGCTTTTGTAAAACATAACATTTTGGTTTCGCCCCTCTGATTGATTATTTAATATATGAGTATCTATTTTATAGTTTGAGCCATTTCACCTGACTAATAATTAGTTACTTCAAATATTCAGAAAGATGAATTAAGAAATACAATTGTGTTGTTGTAAATGATTTAGAGACGTCGAAGGTGAAAACAACGAATTTTGTACATTAGAATGTATTTTATTACATTTTGAACGAGCTTTGGTAGCAAGGGAAGCAATCTTGCTAATATGTAAAGACATTTCAATCAAATCATGCATTACTGATATAGTACCACTATTAGAAGATGTATTTTTTACCTTTTTTGCAGCTAGTCTTTCACAGTTTCACCAATCCTTCTTGTTTTTATAAGGTTCATAAGATAATCTTAGTTTTCAAGTTATAAATAATAATGAATTTTAATTTTACTAATGTGTCATTTTAGCTTTCATTTAAGTAGTCTATCTAAATTTAGACGTTAACCCTTTTAAGAGTTAAAAAGTTATTATGAACCCTTTTAATGATTTACAATGGGATGTAAACCTTCAAGTAACTTTTTCTGTAAGTACCAGAAATAGTGTCATAAATTAAACACACATTATAAATATATTTAACACGAAAAGCTCTATGCTCTATGATTTATAACAACTTAATACGGTTTTAGAATTTTGTATTGTATTTTAGAATGGATCCTCACACTTAGTTTCTTATTAACAGTTAAAAGAGCCGGGCCCAATACTATCACATTTGGAGAAGAAAGAATCACAGTATAAGCTCTATAGATGGGCAAAGTATTCTACATATTTTACCGCTTAAGAAAAACCCAAACGCCGTATTCATAAAAATAATACCACCGCCGCAGCAAACCTGCAGACTAAGCGAATTCCCATTTGCCTGATTTGATTTTCAATTAAATCTATTCAAATAACATTTAAACTAGTACCTGGGTTTGCTGCCTACAGGGAGGGCAATTAAGTGTGTTTTCTTTTTAGTAAAATAATAATAGCTTAGTATAAAATAAATAGATTTGCCAAGTTTGAGATAGATTTCAAATATGCCAACTTTTTAACAAAGCCAAACTGAATGGACGACATTGTAAATGTAAACTATATATTTTTCGGGTGACGTGAATTATCTTAGTAACAAAAACTAGGGAGGAAATAGAATTTGAGGTGACAACACACTTTGGGGGAAAAGGTTAGTCTTAAAACAGCCTCAGTCCAGTAGGGTTTCAGCGTTTCAGCTCTCTGGACCACTGGGATTGGAACTTCACGACGGCGACTATTTCGACTCGGCTCTATTTTAATGAACAATTGCATCGTCTCCTCTAAAACAAGGCCGTGGCGAACATATGGCAACGTCGCACTCGCCGGCCTACTGTCGTGATAATAGCAGACGATTGTTACAGCTGTTTCGGTAGGCCAGGATTGCGACGTTGCCACTTCGGTCTCGCCACGGCCTTGTATTAGAGAAGGCTATTGGCAACATCTGGTCTACATAGATGGGATGCTGGTTACATTATTGTGATATCCGTTGTTGTAGGGATGATTTGGTTGGTGTGGGTCGCTGCAGTGGCCGTTAGCGCTACAGCGGACCCTTACGGCATTCCGGCTCCATTTGGCTACCCCTTCTACCGTAGCTACCAACAGCCGTCACCGTACGTCGTCAGCGCTCCCCAAGTCGTCGTCGAACAGGTAATGTAACCAAATATAGATATGGTAACACCTAATTAATAAGTCCTAAAAATAATTGAATGGCTGAAACGACACGAGCCCTAATGGCTTAGGTCACTTGACTTGATCTGAAGTAATGTAACAACCAATCCCAGGTCTGTGTCTGTCCAACTGAGTAGAGGGGGTGTTTTTAAACTGAATAGGGGGCGGGGAGTAATTTAAACGGGTGTGTTTTTTAACTGAATAGGGGGCGGGGAGTAATTTAAACAATTTCTTTTCATTTATTTTTGATTAGGAGGTGTAAAATGCAGTTACACACACCCTTCTTGATTCTCACACTACAGGTTGTGAGTAAAAACATTTCCCACCAAAAGCACGCACATAGTTAATAGTTAGTTATAGTAGTATGTCTCAGCATGCAATAATAAAGTAATAAATAAATAAATATTCTCCCTACTAGTCCAGTCAAGGAATGAGGTGTAGAGTGCGTGAGTTGGTAACTAAGCGATTCCTTCAGAAACTTGTTCAGGGGGCTTAGGGTGTTAACATACCAAAAGTCCTGACTCCTAGGTGGTGAGCCAGTGGGTGGAGGGGGGAAAAAGGGGGGGAGAAAGGTACGCATTTTGGGTTTTTTGATTATATCTCGAAAACTATCAACTTTTTGTATACTATAGTAAATTATAAAATTGAAGAAGATTAAATTTTCTACAAGAAAAGTATATAATGTGTTTATTTTGGTTCAACAGATTACGAGTTATAACTTATTTAATTGATATCTTATTAAAATCTTCTTCCATAAGAAATACATGTAAATGAGTATGCGAAATGGGGCGAATCCTATCCGCCCAAATGAAATATAACTGATATTCTGGAAATCTTGACAAAATTTCCAGTAATTTGACACTTTAATCATTAAAATTGATCCAAAATTAAGGCGAGGGCGAGGTAACAAAATGTCGAGTTTTGGTGTTTTTTTATTGGAAATATAAAAAAAACCTCAAATCATCCCGTTTTTAAACGCTCACCCTCGCTTTAATCTTTGACAAAATTTCATGATTAAAGTGACAAATTACTGGAAATTTTGTCAAGATTTCCAGAATATCAGTTATATTTCCTTTGGGCGTAATTGGATTCGCTCCATTTCGCATACTAATTTACATGTATTTCTTATGGAAGGAGTATTTTGATAAGATATTAATTAAATAAGTTATAACTCGTAATCTGTTGAACCAAAATAAACACATTATATACTTTTCTTGTAAAAAAATTTAATCTTCTTCAATTTTATAATTTACTATAGTATACAAAAAGTTGATAGTTTTTGAGATATAATCAAAAAACCCAAAATGCGTACCTTTCTCCCCCCCTTTTTCCCCCTCCACCCCCTGGCTCACCACCTAGGAGTCAGGACTTTTGGTATGTTAACACCCTAAGCCCCCTGAACAAGTTTCTGAAGGAATCGCTTAGTTACCTGCTCACGCACTCTACACCTACTTTTGGATCATTCATTGACTGGACTATACGTTTTTAATCATGATTTATTTTATTAATTTTAATGTATCGAACAATTATAATAACAGCATTTTATGTGTCAAGACAGACCAAATGTCTTTATTACCTAATACATGGTCTTTTAAGTTAATGTGTCAATTATGTCTTGGCGTCTCAAAATTTTAATAGAGAATAACTAATTTCTCTGGGGGATTTTACAGAGCACCGTCTCCGGTGCTTCAGTTTTTGTTTTAAGTGTTTTTTCTCAATTCCTTGGCCTTCCTAATCACTTCATTACACTATTATCATGTAATTGCTATCTTTTATAACTGTATATGCATACCACAGGCACCACAGAGAATGTTCTCTGTGCCGTGACCGATAATAAAAGGACAAAGCTCCATTTAGTCACGTGTTACAAATTTACCAATCGACATTTGTTTTCTAATGAAATATCCTCTATCATAAAGACCCCACTTAATTCCGAGTTTAATAATCAAATCCACCCAATTCTAAAAATCCTCTAGAATTTCAGTTGACATTGACTAAATTTCCCCACATCAGGGAAAGTCCCGTTTTCTGTTAAGAATTAGCCCGCATTCCCACAAATTACCATTTCTTTTCGATAATTACCCACCCCCACCCGAAATCCCGATTTCCATCATGATCCCAACTGGGTTGGAGGGGTTGCTTATTTGTTTGATTGGTAAAAAAATTGTTTATCCGTGGCAAAATTCGTTTAGGAAAGTGATACGTAATGTAGACCACATATTATAGTTAAAAGGGATTCAGAACGTCTAGTGATGTAGGACGAGTGAACTAATATCCTTCCGATATACTCGAACATGTATTTTCTACTATAGTGATTACTGTTTAGCTGGACGCTTAAAAATAAACGGAAGTATTAAGGTCGATTCACACCACCACACATCAGTCCAGTCACAGTTCAGTCTCAGTTCAGTCTTAGACGCATCCGCAATTCCAGCCAACAGTCCGTCAGTTGGTTTCAGTCAGTGTTCCATCATTCTATTCAAAGTTAGGTTATTGTCAAACATTTGTTCATAAACACACAATATTCTATCAATTTTTCACCGTCCATTGTGATGATTGATACAAACAGTACTTAAAATATACACACACTTATTTAAATAACAAATTATTGTTTTTTTTATTATCAAACATATACACGACCGTCAGCATCCGTCAGGCGTCCGAACAATCCAAATGTATCGGTGGGAAATCTGAAATTGACTGACGGAACTGCTCCGGATGACTGTGGTAGCACAAAATAAAAACCATTAACGAATAAACTTTTGTGACTGTGACCTGCCTGATGTGACTGAACTGTGACGTGAACTGTGTGTGTATCGACCTTCAGGTGTGTGCTAAGAGCCGTTTTAACTGTCCCTAGATAGAACGATAAAATCCAAACTGTCGCATATGCAATGATTTCGTTACGCATATTATGTTATACATTCATGTGAAGAATTCATTTGATCCATATAACATTCCATTTCCAAAATATGAAATATTGTGACTAGTATGCTAACTTATACAGAGTCTCGAAGTGTCTACGGATAATTTCAAGAAGATCTCCTCCAATAGTCATCCCAACCCACGCTCAAAATGCCACTATTAAAGTTGTTAAAATAACTGGTAAAAATTTGTAATGGACACTATAATACTCACATGCTTTTTATTTTAAAAACATATTATTTTTTATAGCACGAATTTGCTCAAAAAGATTCATTAAATTCTAGTACAGTAGAAAAAAGAAAATTACGTGCCTAGCTGGTTGAACAAGGAAACAGAATAAATAACCGTATACAGTATTGGCTGATGTAGAAACCCTAACATGGTATAAGGTCAATAGTAGATAGTAATTATAATTTAACATTTTATTACGTTCTAAATGTGTTAAGCTTTGCTATTGCAAATGCTATTGCAAATGTTAAGTGTACTTATCGTTGCTGAAAGGCTGTGAAATAACCAGTAAAGTAGACAAATCTTTCGTTCCCTGCACATGACTCATTCGCAGCTGCATCCTTATCTTTGCTTTAGAGACAGCAAGGTCAGCCACGCAAACTAACTAGTGACATACCAGTTTGTCTGTTTTTGTTAAATACTTATACAGGGTGATTTGTACTCAGTGTGACAAAATTTTTTTGGTGTAAGTACAAAGTAAATGAAGTGTGATGATGCATATCAAATGTTCCAAGTCTAAAAATTAGCTTCCCAAAAAATTATTTTATGTTTTTCAAAAATAACCATGTTTTTAAACTTAATACAGCGATTTCTCAATTACCTGTATATATGGATTTGAGTAGATAATGTAATTTTCGTGTTCTACATTAAATTTTGAACAAGAATAATAGAAAATGACGGAGGATCAGTTGTAAAAACTCCATTGTAAATAGATTCAAAGATAAAAATTAAAATGTTTGATAAAAATTTTAAAAACAATAGTCTATTGCATTTTTCACACCCTGTATACAAGAAAGTGTCGGAATATGTTAAAAACTGCGCCATTTTATAAGCTTTCCAACGATATGCTACACTATTGAGGTTTATGTCTGCTTATGTACGCTTTAATGGTTTGAAGACTACAAAGCATGGTGTCTTTAACATTTAAAACATCGAAAGTCGGCATGTATTAAGCAAAAGTTGTATTTTTGATTCAGCTTGAACAGTAAAAACAGTAAAATACCCCCGTCGCAGCAAACCTGACAACTATGCGAATTTCCATTTGTCTGAATTGATTTTCAATTAAATATATTTAAATGACATTATAGGTCGAGTACCTAGGTTTGCTGCTACAAGGAAACTAATAAAGTGTTTTTTTTAGTAAAATATTAATAGCTTAGTACAAAATAAATAAGTTTGCCAAGTTTGATCAAAATATTTCCATAAACAACCAAACTACAACATTTTACAATATTCTCCATAAGAATAACATGGGAATTTTAAATTTACAACTTTTTAAAATTTCTCCGTTACCAATAACCGTACAAAAATACTTTTATATATTAAATTATTTGTTTTTTAAGCTCTTTAAAAAGGTATAAAGAGAAATTGGGAAACTTTGTGTTTTGAGGGTCATAAGTGAGAAAAACCAATTTTTACCCCATAAAACCCCCCGTAAAGCCCTGTTCCCATTGTCCGATCATGCTGGTTCGCGAACTCATTCAAGTTTATCCCGCTTTACACCTTTAAACCAAATTTCATCAAAATCGGACAAAAATTACTCAAGTTATCGCGTTCACGGACACATATATATATATATAAATCTATATATATATATATATATATATACATATATAAAAATTTGAACGAATGGTGTTTTTGAACTCTGGGGACATCAAAATGAAAAAGTAAATCGCTCCCGGGCTTAGGTCTTACCATGCCACCTACGGTAATAGCTACTTCCCTATAGGGAAATTCGCTAAAAGTTCCCTGTTTTCTGGTATTCAAACCACTAAACAAACAAAAAAATATCTAAACCTCAATAGTGTAGCATATGGTTGGAAAGCTTATAAAATGGCGCAGTTTTTAACATATTCCGACACTTTCTTGTATACAGGGTGTGAAAAATGCAATAGACCATTGTTTTTACAATTTTTATCAAATATCTTAATTTTTATCTTTGAATCTATTTACAATGGAGTTTTTACAACTGATCCTCCGTCATTTTCCATTATTCTTGTTCAAAATTTAATGTAGAACACGAAAATGACATTATCTACTCAAATCCATATACAGGTAATTGAGAAATCGCTGTATTAAGTTTAAAAGCATGGTTATTTTTGAAAAACATAAAATAATTTTTTGGGACGCTAATTTTGAGACTTGGAACATGTGATATGCATCATCACACTTCATTTACTTTGTACTTACATCAAAAAAATTTTGTCACACTGAGTACAAATCACCCTGTATTATTACAGATGTTATTGCTGTAATTCTTTTTTGTTTAATCAAAACCACCCGCATAAATGTTGTTTTTTCGATCGATGCGCTACATTGTTCCAGTGCAACAATACTCCTTTCAGGAGTTTAACATTTCTAAGTAAAAAATAGCATCCTAATAGCGATGGATTTAAGGCTAAAATCCATACAGCCAGGCCAGGCTTATCGAAATGATCATACTAGTTGCCCGCATGATACAGTCACTTTATTGAAAAGAGAACATTTTTATCAAACCTTTTACAATGTTTCTCCGAGAATGTTTTCTCCATTGTACATGACACACAGGTAGGAAACATGTATCTTGTTAGTCATAGAAATACGGATTTAGAAGGACTAACCGTCTTACGAGCTGGTGTATTTAGGCACTCGATATCATATTCATACATTGGAGGACTCCTCCGGGGGATAATTGGGCCATTTGGTAATTCGAAGCTAATGGGGCTCGGATATACCGGGACACCATGGCATGGTTGTACACTGAGGGTGGTTCCTCGTGATATTTATGTTCCTAGGTGGGCACCTCCCTTGCAACAAAGAATCTGACGAACCTCTTAAGTAGGTAGTCACTTTGCCAGAATTTTCTAATAAAAGTATTACAGTCTACACCTTATTAAATGAGCTTCACTAACATCTATTCTCAAATGAATATGGCAAATTTTAAGGCTATATCATTCAAAAAATGATATACGCTTGCATCCGAACAAATAATTTGTTATAGTAACAATACCATAGACAAAAAGAATTAAATATAGACTGTCAGCCGTGCTTTGGTTACCATGGTTACCATAGGTTCTGGCGCACACCGCTGGGAGCGCCGTGTAGTTACGTAGTGCGTAGGCCGTAACTACATGGTGCTCCCAGTGGTGTGCGCTAGAACCTATGGTAACCATGGTAACCAAAGCACGGCTGACAGACTATATTTAATTCTTTTTGTCTATGACAACACCTACTCAATAAATTTTCCTTTGCAAACAACATTGAATTACTACCCTGTCTCGGTCTATAGTTACCTTGTAGTCCGGTTGATGCAGAAGTATGCCATATATTTTAACCCGCTGAAGTGCGTATTGCTCAAGGATCTTATGGTTAAATTACCCATAGATTGTGTTGATTTTTAAATTCTATTTTGCTTGATATGGTATTGTATCTAGTCGAAGATGGTAGAGTCAAAAAGACAAGCGGAGATGTTTAATGGTGTAGTCAAGAACTTATTTGTAGATAAGTAAAATAAATGGACCATCTTTTTGTCACTATGTTCATAGAGAGACATTGTTTATAATATTTACACCAATGATACAGATTGTGCATGTTTTTGCAGTCTGTGTACAGGGTGTCCCACGAAAACTAGAAGTTTTTCGATTTCTATCCATTTATGAACTATACACTTTTAAACTGTAGACAATCTTATTAAATATGGTTTGAAAATATTTTGTGAAAATTTCAGCTTTTTGTCATTCGTAGAAACAATATGGTGGCATATTAAACATTTACCAATTTTATTCTTGTAAAATTACTTTCCTGAGTTTTTATTCTATTTGTTTATGTACTGCGTTGCAGTTTTGACACATATTGTTGAACAGCTGATTGAAGAATATCGCTTGAACCATAAAAGTTTAACTTAACCCTCTCAAGTGCAGTTTAAATTAAACTAAAGATCGAGGAATTAGTTTTAATGTACAAGAAAAAGTTAAAGAGTTGTGCAAATAATATTGCTTTAGGTGTCGTTCCAGAAACAATTAAACAAATGTTTTTACGACAGTACCATTTTCTAACAAAATATTTGTCCACTTCGTTATTGCTAGATGTGGACTAACTCATGTGTAATCAACCTAAATTTTTCTAACTGCTTCTGTAACTTTACTAAATGATCGCACAACACCTTACCTTTTGTTCAACAGTTAGTTTAGAAGTTAGAAGTTATTCCTCGATAACAGTTTTAGAAAAACTGCACGTGAGAGGGTAAGTTCAACGGTATAACTTTAATTCGTTGGGTATGTTATATTTTCAGGACTTGAGCAATATTATTCAACAAAACAGCTGTTCAACAATTAGTGGCCAATCTACAATGCAGAAAACAAATCAGTTAATAATTTAAGAAAGTAATTTGTATAGGAAGAAAATTGGTAAAATATTTAATATGCTGCCATGTTTTACATATGGTACGAATAGGGAATTGTTAAAAATATTTCAAACATTTATTTATACAATTATTGTAAACTTAAAATTATGAAACTGCTCTGTATTTTGGTGAATGAATAGGTTAGTTTTGTAAAATCAAACGTGTGAACCTCTTCGTGGGACACTGTATATTTTGTCTTACTTACAATGTCGGGCCTTTCAATCAAACATTTTCTTTTGGAACCACATTTCTTCCACTTGAACCCCATATCTTTTAAGAGACGTCGAAGTGTCCATTCGCTCCATTTAAAATTTATTCTTTCTCTCAAAACAGGTAATAGTTTTTTACATGTAGGGACAATTGTTTTGTTCGTGTAAAAATCGCGTATTACATCTACGATTACACGCCTATCAAAGCTATCTATTTGTACTTTATGGTGGTCAGCCTTCTTGCGTTTTTTCCCGGGTGTACAGAGTTTTTCATCCGGTGTTTGTTTGCCGGCTTTTCTAATTCGTTTAATAGTTTTTTCTGACACTTTACAATAGTTTGCGGCACGTTCTGTTGCCTTTTCTATCGGCACTAATAACCTTTTGTCTTTACATTCGTTGTCACAACACTCGATCACCCGTCTAATTAAATCCCTCTCTCCACTATGTATAGTAGCACCACGTTTTCTTAAATCCATAGCTACAAGGACCGTCCAAAACAAAACGAACTCACTACGCGAACACACGAGACTGCACTGAATCAAATGACGTGACCACATGATGATAATCCACTTACCAAAACAAAGATATGATATGAGTAATTATGTTTACAACAGTTGTTTACAGACATCGAGGCGAGGCGCGCAGATGCTTAGCGCCTGCAAATAGTGTGCGATAACCTCCAAACATAGCTGCGTTCGCTCTGGCTCAAGGGACTTCTTTACTCTCGCGGACAGTTTGTAGGCCAGTGGCATTTTAAATGTTTTGCAAGGAAACGGTCCAAACCCAGGACATGTCACTATCTAACGTAGACCTATGTTAGATAAAATCATTAATTGGTAACCCAATTACGAAAATGGCATCTGAATCAAGTTATGATCTCGCTTGGAATCGAACTAGCAGCCTTCAGATTTGATGTCAAGCATTATACAATCCCTCGGATACCCAGATTCCCTGACAATTTGAAACTGAGAAAAATACGTTGATCCCACATCCAATGCATATTTATCCGAATGCACTACTATCATTGACTATATAAATCAATGCTACTATGTCCAAGGGGCTACAAGATGTTATAAATAAATTACCATCACTTTTATCATGAAAATCCATTACAATGAATAAATACAACATGACAATTTTATGTGTTTTGACATTCCAAAAATAAAATTTATATAAGTAATTGGACCTACCAGGGAGATTTGCATAAATCTAAATAAAATGTGGAAAATAGAGAGCTAAAGTTAGATAATTATGCACGCATTTAAAAAAATCAAGATTGTTACAAATATTTCAGGCATTAGGAAAAAATATAAAACGATGTCTATATTGGTTGTAATGTAATTATGTTGAAACATCCACCTGTAGGGTACCTGTAAAATTTTGTAAACATTACTATCCTCAGCTAGGTATAATCCTGCATCGTTAATTTATTAATTACATCACACTTGATTACATATAAAATAGTCCAAAATGGATGGTTCCAAATCCTGAAGCGTTATTGACTGCCTTTTGTCTACTTTTCCCAAATTTATGTGGTATTTCTTTCTTTTATGATCCTGAACAAAACTTTGCCTCGTTGATATCTTGATACACTGTTTACCTTATTTCCAAATGCTGAATAACTAAAAACACAAGAGCTGTCTGTGAAATATGGAGGTATGTAACAACCTCAAACTGTAATCAGCTGAAATCATGTTTTGGTGACGCTTTTAGAGGTTGGTGGTTCGGAATTAGATAAAAGGATGACGAGTTCGACCCCTGACCTCTCTTCAAACTAATGGGTTTAAGCTACGTTCTTTAAAAGTAGTTGGTTTTCCTTAACACTTTATACTGGTGTAGAAACTTCCCAAACAATAATAAAACAATAATATTAAGACATGTTTAGCCTCTGGATCACGTATTGTACTAATAAAAGGTTAAATACCTGTAGTACTGTGAGTGATCCTGGATTTAGGTCAGTGACCCAGGTTTCGAACCTAAAGGTTCATTTTCAAGCTGTTGTAATCAGTTAAAACACATTACTGGATGGTTTTAACTGATGGTAAGAGACGGAAAAATGAACCTTTAGGTTCGATACCTGGGTCACTGACCTCAATCCAGGATCACTGACAGTACTACAGGTATTTAACCTTTTATTAATAATACTAGGCAAGCTTCAATCAGCTGTTCATTTGGACGAAATCAATACAATTCAGCATTTATTGTTTATTAAAGATGTGTGATTTTCAATATATCAAATGCTGCAGGTGGTAGAACAGCCCGTACAGCAGTACATTTCTGGGCCCCCACTGCCAGGGCCCCCTGCCCCTCCCCCGGGCCAGAAATGCCCCGTTTGTGAGGGCCCCGAATGCTGCGAACTCTGCGTCGAGAGAAGTTGCGCAGTGCCGGAAGATCTCTCTATTTTAGAGGTAAGTTTTCCAATAATGTAAACAGTAAACATAAACTTAAGCTCTTAGATTATTTTTATGACTTTGCTTACTTCTGATGTGTTAGTAAAATAATATTTTATAATTATAATTAAATAATATATCTATCGGATCATTTGATATCGCATTTATTTTTTCACATATTGATGGCGGGTGAATTGAAACAGTGGTTCTACTCTGGGTTCTACTATTCTACGGATCCATGGGCTCATTTAGTTGAGATAACAGTTTATAATACTTAACATAACCAACAAGATTAATTTTAATCATCAGCATATTCCGCAATAACTTGAAAATGTTATGTAAAATATAGTTTGTTCATTGTTGAGTTAGTTAGTTTATTAATTAAATGTAGAGAATTAAGTTAACTTCAATGATAAATAAGCCATTTTTTATCAAATCAAATGTACTAAATTGAATGGCTGTGTGTTAGTTATTTTATGACAAAACTACCATGCACTTTTGGCTGGTACAACAATCATTCTATTAAGTCTATTAGTCTAAAACCAGGAGGAATGTTCACATTTACAACTCGAAATAATCATCTTAGATTTTCTTGTACCTACAACAAAATCGTTTCGTACGTTGTATTGGTCCCTCTCTTATATGAATTTTCGTGGTCATAAATTAAACTTAGTTCTACAGCTGATACGTCAGGGGGGACATGAGCCTGCTTAACCTTAAGGTCAACCTTATGAACATGCCTAAGCAGCCTCAAGAACAAGAAGAAGTAGTTCGTGGAATAGACGAAGTATTACGTATCTGTGTATCATGAATGTTCCATAGATGATTAAAATGTGCCAACGCAAAGAATGGTTTTGTTGTAGTCAAACGTACCGTCTCATGTGGAGTTATTTTGATCTCAAACTAGTACTGAATTCAGGCTACAACACCTACACTGAACCCCTTTCTTCAACATTAACAATGTGTCATTAATGAATATAACCAGAACGCACTCAGCATATTCTTCTTGATCTAGCTCGAGGAAGGTTATTTCTACTGTTTGATTTCCTTGTACAATAACAACAGTTGGCACTCAAACCCTTCATCTACTTCCAAAATTTCGAAGATTGTTTCCATTTTTCACCCAAAAGAATTATCTTTGAATATTCTTATCCATTAACTTCACGAAATTATTATCTTCAGAAGGTGACATCCTCTTCATCCTCGTCCGGTAATATCAAGAGATCCAATTTTGTTGTAAATAATTATCTTTGTTTTTTCTTGTGAATATCATTGTCCTATTATTTTCTTCAGCTGTCTAAGCCATTTATCGTCACCAAGTACATGTAGTACAGTTATTTTATAAATGGTTATATCTTGTTTTCATGTGTACATCGACACTGTGCCATTATTCTCTTAAGGAGAGAAGAACACCGCTCAACCTATTTCACTTCATCCTTTAGCTGATTGAATGCTGTTGGACGGGTTGTCACTGAATGAGTTTTCGTTCTTATTGTTGGGGCGATGTCTACTTGTACCGGCGTCTAGTTGTACCTGCTGCATTTTGGTGACAGGCGTCTAGTTGTACCTCGTCCAAAGCTGTAGGTACAACTTGATGATGGTGCGGACGTCTAGTTGTCTCTACGTCTAGTTGTACCTCTTAAAAATCTGCAGGTACAACCAGTCGGGTACGCCACCGTCTACTTGTACCTCATACGGCTGCGTCTATTTGTACCTACGACTAGTTGTACCTACGATTACTTGTACCTACGACTACTTGTACCTACGACTAGTTGTACCTACGCCTACTTGTACCTACGTCTAGTTGTACCTACGGCTAGTTGTATCTCCCCTTCAACTTGTCACCAGTTTAAGGGATTTATTGTTCCATATGATTTATTTTTGTGTGTGTTACTGACATTGCTCCGTTGTTGTCTCCAGCTGGCGCTTAACCCCTTCTTCTACTTCCAATGTTTCGAAGACTGTTCCCATTTTTCACCCGAAAGAATCATCTTTGAATATTCTTTTACATTAAGTTTATGACATTATTATCTTCAGAAGGTGATTACATCTTCATCCTCATCCAGTATATGAAGGGTTGTTCAAAATTTCTTTTGTAAATAATTTTCTTTGATTTTCTTCTGAATACTGTATCACTGTCCCATTATTTTCTTCAGCTGTCTAAGCACTAAACTATATTTTCTGTGCCATTATTCTCTTAAGGATGTGCTCAACCTATTTCTCTTCGTTCTCTACCTGGAAGAATGCTAATGCGTTTTTGTTCTTATTGTTCCATGTTTTATTTCTGTGTGTGTACTATAATATGGTGTCCTGACAATCGCCAACAACAACAATTCGCTCCCAGTGACAATCGATTGTTTTTGAGTGTGTATTATTTACTAACATTGTTCCGTTGTTGTCTCCAGCTGGCGCTCAACCCCTTCTTCTACGTCCAGTACGTAGAGGACTGCCCACAGGGAGCGTACATCGACAACGTATGTTTCCTCTTCGTTCCTCTTCTGGATCTGGCCTCTCTCTTCACATTCGGCCAGATCATAACATAGTAAGTTACATTTTATTCAACTGTATCGCCAAAAAATATCATTTCAACTTATGAAAAATGTGTTTTCCCTATACACTATGCTGTTTTAACGAACTTTCCACACAGGTATTTAGACCGAAAAACAGCTGTTTACCACCTGCTTAGTCAACTAGGTTTCATTACGTACTGTTGTACTGTAATGAGTTTTTACCGGAAACCAGCTGATTATATTTGACAATGAGTGGTTATGAAAAAACATAATTTCTTATGTTACGAGTAGTAATTGTTAGTCATTTAGTCTTTGGGAATATATGACAGATTTGTACAGTTTATTTTTACTGTTAGGTTAGTTTAGAGTAGTGTGGTGAAAAATCTCGTACGTTATTCGTCCAAAATGTGTTTAACGGACTCGTATGGTAATCCCGCACTCAACTTCAACTTACATTCGTCCTCTTGTCTGGACTAGTAACGTACTAGTACATGATACATTATAGATTATGACTTAATTATTTTAACTTGTATATATAGCTATGATGATTTCAACATAACACATTAAACAAGAACCGATCAATCTTATAGACATGGAATTTACTTTGATAAAAAATATAAAGAGTGCTAATTTCATTTCATTTCATTTCAAACACTCATTATTCTTTTAGTACATATTTACAGTACATTGAACAGTGTCTAAGAAGACTAAGAGTAGCCTTCATCAGTCAGGATTATTTATTAAAAGCCGAATGATTAAGGCCAGCTGGGTCTAGTTTCGAACCTTAAAAAACTTCCGGCTTTTCTCAGGATCGAACCAGTGACCTTCTGAATACTAGGAGAGCACAATAACTCAGCTATCCACCTAGTTGTTGCTAGGTGTTGAGACAAAAAATCATTCAAAAAAGCAACTCTATAGAATTTTAAGCCCTGTCTTCTTTGAACGTTGATCGGATAAATGATAACATTTTGCCAATTATTATTTAGCTATGTAATACTAAATATAATTTTAACGTTATTAGTGTTAGATCTGGTGTGTTCTAGCCAAGATGGAACTGTAGAACAGAGGCAGTATGAGATCGAATGCATCAACGATGCTTACCAGTTCACAGCCATTGGTGAGATTTTTGTTCAATAACATGTATTATAAGTGTTTAACATAACGCACAAGTTTATGTAAAGACAAAAGTGTAAGAAACATAAACCACCATAATGAACAAAAGAAAATAGAGTGTATACTTTTGGCATGTACGTTTAGACTAGAGTAAGCTATCTATTTGAAATGTCGGTCAACTGGCTCGTCGACCAATTGACATGTCGGTCAAATGGTAGACCCTCATAAAACCAATACGATTTATTCATAGGTGAAAACTAATTTATTACGCATGACAATTAGTAAGTTAACATTAAATTATTAGTCTTGTATCAAACCCATCATTGTTTTCAAATTTTGAATGTGAATCTTTCAAAAAGTCGTACATCCCAAATTTTTGTTCCTAGGCTTTTAAACACTTAACAGTTAGTCAATTAGTCAAAACTTTACCACAAAATATACTCAACAAAGATATTTGTCATTTTGGACTTGTTATACAACGTATTTTATTATTCGTATTGTAAAACAGTTCAATACACCAAGTGTCCTAAGAGTTAGTTTACCTATGAGTTTCAAAATTGTTTATTTTGAGACTTGTAGCACTTTATAAAATCATCAAATCTTTATATGGATACTAGCTTGCATAACATACTTTGCACCGTAGTTAAACGTTACAAAAAAGGTGTAGGCAAAATTTTATCATAAGATAACAATAAAGCTTAAAATGCCCAAGATAAAATCCCTCATTACTAATGGTAAATTTGAGCCTAAAATAAAACCTCAAAAACCTGTGGAAATTGTTGAGGAAATAGAAATGCCATTTGAGTGCAATCTGATTTTCCTTACCGTGACATTCTGCATTCTAGGGTTACACAACCAATTATAACGGTTTTGTCAAATTTTACATCTCGATTAAGAACAATAAATTAGGGCAATACTAGTTCCATAAGCAAGTTAAGATTCATATACCAAGTTTCAAGAAAGTGTGTTTCATATTTTATTCTAAAATCAAACTGAAAATTACTTCTAAATGATGCTATTTTTAATTTTCTCCAATAAATTCCGCTTACTATTTTTGTTAAACACTGAAATTAAGTTGAATGTCTGAATGCCATTGCACTTATTAAATTATGAGGGCAGACTTCTGTATCGGTTGACACAAACAACCGAATGAAAATATCGATCAATATATCGATTATTCGATATATCGTTTGGTTAGTTAGCGTCCAAACGATATATCGAATGAAACAATCGAATAATCGATATTTTCATTCGGTTGTTTGTGCCAACAGATACGGAAGTCCACCCAATTATTATGATGATAAATTTAATTTAATTGATCTGATGTATAAACAAATCAATGGTGTCCTTCTAAGATACCAATTTTATGTTCATATATAAATATTACTTATATTTAACATTTCTGCAATAGGATCTGGATGCAGATTCAAGTTCGAGATCATTTACGCTGACATCCTCTGCGGTGTTTATGTTTTCCAGAGGTGTTTCGAAAACCCATGTAAGTATTTTGTACATATTACCTATTTAGTAGCAAGGTTCTTGAATATCTTTTATGACATGATTATCAACATCGATTTTTAAACTTTTGTTTATTTATTATTTTACTATTTGTCAATTGTGATAGTATTTCTTCGAATGGATATTCAATATAATTCATTTTTTAATCAATTATGCATCACATCCATAACATCTAGGTCCTCTCTTTTTTACATGCCAATCTATCTTCAACCTATATCACAGAAGTACTTTAAAACATCAATGAGCAGGGGTAGCACTCTTATGGCTCAGTGTTCGAGCTAAAAAATATACTTAAAATATCTTGTAAAACTATAGGCCTATTTAAATTATAGATAAAATGTTGAACCAGTATACCATTTCTAAAAACAATGAGAAATGTCTAACAATGAAACTGCTGTATTTATGTTTACGTCTTAATTTTCGGCCATAAATAATTGATGAAAATACTGGATTTGTGTGATTAGAAACCTTGCTTTATGGTAATGCATTTTTTGGGTCAACTGAACTCAATGGGTGGTTTTCGAAGTGATGCCTGTGTGCCTCTGGGTGTGTGGATGTGTACAGAGCAACAAAACTACAGACTCCTGGGGTCGGATTTTGATGAAATTTGATATGTGGATACTAAACCATGGTTTCTCCATGAATTGATGGATTTTTTATTCAATTTTTAAAGACGATTTTGATTGGAATTTAGTATGTTGGAGTGCGTTTAAACTGAAACAAAATTACACAACCCCGAACGCAAAAAAATACGGTTCCAAAGTTACTGCAATGCCTTTATTTTCGCCGTTAAAAACACATAGTAAAAACTCTGTTTACCTAGTATAATAGTTTTCAAATTTTGTTGTTCATAAAAGTAGTAGGATGTTCAATTTTATGGTAACAGAAGCTTGCAAATGGGAGAATTTCCGTGTCAGTTTGCTGATATCAATTATTGCGGGAAGTGGAGTCGTATTTTATTACATACAACCAACGATATAAACCAATCTACCAATCTACCAACAAGTAAAAACTCAAATAAATAAGCTATGTAGCCCATTAAACCTTTTGTATTCAACGCTTCGATTTGGGTTGTGTTTCTTAAGAGTTTTGTGTTTCGGAATGTCATGCAGGAGATACGGGTTCAATCCCTAGCAAATCCACAATAGTTTCAGGAATTTTGACAGCTGTTCCTAAAAAATCACTTAATCACTTTCATACAAAATTATTATTTTTATATGAAAGAAGTGAATTGATAATGTATATTTCTCCAGGTTGCCAGGTTGACAGTGGTCCCATCCACGTCGTGTCCAACCTCCTCCCAGCGGCCCAGCAGTGTTTGAGCTCAGCCCTGGAGTTCGTCCAGAACCTCTACCCCTGCAAGAAGTTCATCGAACTACCACAAGAGAATGCCAGTTTGTGTACTGTACTGGGTAACACACTTGTACCTAACAACCAATAATCCTGATCCCACACAACTCCATCCACCATCAAGTGAATAAATGTTCGAAAATGTGTTTCCATACCACAAAGACAGTTTAATTTTATATCGTCTGTGATTAAGTTATGAGGTAACATTTTTAGATAAATAAAATATTTAAACACTATGTACGTTGTTTAATTCACCCTTTTTAGTGGTTTTTGATTGGATTATAGTGACACCTTGGTAGCAAGATGTTTATTTTATTTTATCGATTTTATAGGACAGGCCATTTAAAATTACAAACAAGTATAAAGATGGCTAAATCTTTTATGGGGGATTGGGGCGTTACTAGTTCATGCACAATTCTTAAGGGCAGTGGCAAAGAGGTCTTAAAAATATCTAGGAGTTTGAGGGTGGAATTCAGCAGGTCCTCAACTGTATGGGACTCAAAAGAGGTCCCACAACCGTGTTCCAAGGAAACTGCGAAATAAGAGAGCACTAGGAGATGAGAGTCAAGATGATTGTTTATAAGCTTAAAAAGAAAAAGTGCATCTTGAATATCTCTTTTGGACGAAAGGGAGTGGTGACCAAGATTAACGAGGACCTCCCTGAACGGGATAACTACACGTTTACCAACCGTTTTATGTTCTACAACATGTTTATTAACAATCGAAAATAGTATTGGATAATTTTTTGGTAATAGCACGTTATTGGCTTTACAGGAGTAAGTAGATACTTTTACTCAGTTAATCTTACTTAAAATATTGGCTTAAATAATTCTGATAGGAAAGAGATTTATCGTAAACATTAAGAAATGAAGTAACTGGCCCGAAAGATAACACGTTTGTATTATTGTTTAGATGGAACTGTAAAAAATGCCAAACCAGATGTTAAGATTATCAATATTCGGGTCAGTGACGTTATTTGTTTGTGTTTATGACCCATGCCGTTTCGGTTCTAATATCCTTGATCAGTACCTAATAATGTGTGATTTCCCATAGCTGCAATCTGAGTTACAAACACGATTGCCATCTTTTGACTCAGGGGAGAATACATGGCGGAGTGAACCTTGTAAATACTTCCTTTTTACTAATCGTGAAACAATAGTGTCTGCAACTAAGTGTCTGCAATAATTTATTTAATACCATAAACTATTGATCATCAAAAAAGAACTTTAAACAAAAACATTGTACACGACGAAAAATGCCAACGTCATCGCAATCTGTTGGTACTGTACCTATGGGAACTGACACTGATGGACCATCAGGTTAAAAAATATATTATAAGATGTATGTTTGTACAATAATTAATACATCATGGAATACCAGCGCTATTTCTAAGTGAAATCGCTTTCAAAAGAGCCAAATCTGGCTCTTGCTATTGAATGTATCCTGATTCCCTGAATGAGAATATTTTGAATTATACAGGGTGTTCAAAAATTCGCTTATACCTTAACATATATACCAAGTTTCATAAAGATCGGTTGGATCAATCCAAAGATAAAAATGTGCATATAAAAAATCTAAATAGTGGATATCTGGTTAACGAATTTATTTTAGAAAAAGTTTTAATCTTTATTTTGACCCAATATATCACTATGTAAATTATGTCCCTACCTTTTTGAACACCCTGTATAGTTCATTATATTCAAACAGTATTATTTATTATGTTAAATTAAATAAGTTTCAGGATTACATAAGAGTGGTGCCTCAACAGAATCGGCTTCCTAATTTAATGTAATTTTTTTATCGGAAAATAATTGTCTGGACGAGTTACATAGCATATGACTGTTCTAGATTTAGTGTCTTTAGATAGAAAAAACACTGTCATTGGACGAAAATGTATTACAGTGTACTCGATACCGGGTTGTTATGGTGCGTTATTTATTGTTGAAGTAAAATAATGAGTGTGTGATACGACAAAAATAATACGAAAATAATTAATACGTTTCAAGACACAAATTATCTGTGTACATTTATTAATCTACATTATACTAAATAATTAAGGATGTCTCAATTACAAAATAGTAAGGCTTGTACCTTAAATTTTCTACTTGTGTCGTTAACACTATTTACGCAAGTTGCGTACACTACTTTACCTATGACGGTGTTTTATTACTAAAATTTACTTTCCATTATTTTCTAAGAGAGGTTATGTTTTTGTTTATAACCTCTCATTACCACCGACTGTGATGGGATAGCCTAGGGTTCACTACGATACTCGGACAGAATACGATTGAATCGATCTATCGTGATTCTGCGATATTTCTTTCTTACTGAAATCGAATCGGTTCTATGACGACGGAATAATCGTATCCTTATCCTTCCTATGTTTGTGTTTGTTTACGTTTACGTGTGTTATGTACGTTACGTTGTTTATTGTTGACATTGTCTTGTGTGACTTAGTTAATAGTTGTTGGAGGTGGCCAGGTACACGATACACGTAAATTAGATTTTAAAATGGAATTAATTTTAAAAGAGATGGAAGCTTAACAGATTTAAATTGTTATACGTCAAGGAAATTTCGGGCTATGTAAGGTCAAAGGAAGAATTTGACCAATTAGGTAACTTATGTTTGTCTGGCATCAAGATCAAATGGATTTGCTTTTTCCACGAGAAGTACAGGTAGAAATATGTTATTACCACGAATACTTTAAAGTATTCGTGGCTATTACCTAATAAATCCATTCATGTTATTGTCTCCTTGATTTGATAATTGACTACAATTAAATAGATTAGATTATTAACCTCTAAGCCTAGAAAGTATTAATCAGAAGATTCTGAGGGGTGGCGGTAAGGTAATTGTACCTAATAAGGTTAACGTAGGGACTTGATGAAGTTTGAAAACATTTTTAGGATTATCCGATAATCAGTAAGAGTTAATTGGTTTCTTAAGAACATTAAAGTTATGAAAGCTTAAGTCGCTTCCTAAGATGCTGGTTAGTTGAAATTTTTTGCAGTTGTTAGAGCGATTGAATTGATAGGTAGCCTACAAGTCTGTAGAGAACCTAACTTATAGCCTAGGCCTAACTTGCTATCAGATGAAAATTTAGTTTGATATTTCTATCATTGGCCTATCAGTAGAAGTTTTCACTTGATAACTTATGACTTAAATAACTTATTTATTTAAGTTACTTATGCTTTTCAAAAAGACTCGTATACACGTGCTGTGGGGTTAACTTGGGTACGGTACTTTAGTATTATCCGGAGGCCACCCTTACACAGCGCAGTTATGTTAGGTTGGGTTTTCTTACAATACCAGATGAGTCATAAATTACTTTTGCACGCCATATCCCCTCAAGTACTTAGCCAGGTCATTGACCGGAGCATGCATCACCTGTTACCACCTGTATCTGGGGTATTTGGCGGGCGAAAGTATGACTCAATTGGTATAGTTCAATTCATAACGAAACGAGGAAAGTTTTATAAACATATTTGATAATCCAACCTAACATGACGCAGCGTGCTGTATACCTAAGTTACTTGGCGGAGTATAGCGGCAGCGACGCATTTAACTCAATCCTCCCCGACATCGCTGCCTTTTTTTCTGGGAGACAGAACTCAAAGGCCGCTAATTGTAATCATGTCAAATCTGGACAGTCAGTCAATTAAAGCAGGTTTTTTCCTATTACAGTATGTAGTTATTTTTGGACTCTCCAGTAAAATATCACTCTAAAATAATTGGCCTCCGCATAATACCAAAGTACCCTAACATTTCACTTTGGCTTAGCTTTTTAAGTTACCGGTATGGTAGTTAAAGATAATTACAAACAAGGCCTACTGTATGTAAATTGTATACACAAGAGTTGATAAGTAGGCTATATCTAGTAATTGTTTTTAAACAAATAAATTTACACTTGGACCTCAATTTGTAATTGTAAACTTATCCTTTTTTTGTAAGTTTTATTAGCTACTTAGGACCTACTATATATAAGTTACCTGTAATGGCGATAATCTACTTAAGAATCCTCATAAGCTAACATGTAAAATCAATATTGAAATTCAATAACTTATAGGCCTACATAACTTAATGGGCTATTGATTAAACTTACTATATTTTAAGTTTATTCGATAGCTTAGGCTATATTATGTAATAAGTTTATTCCATTATGTAATACTGTAAGTAACTTAATAAGTTATTCCATCGATAATATCTTAGCTTTTCTCTTTGGAATTGTAGATTGATGTTTTGAAATTGATTGACTTAATGCTTTTTAATGTTTTTGCAGGTTCATACCCTGATCAACCGACTCTAGGCCTAGTCAGATTTCAAGTTTGCGTACCTCTAACCAACATTCGTAAAATGCATTGGAGTGTGGTCACAGATCTCTCTATTACGTAATAAATAAATCCAGCGGTGAACAGGTAAGACATTTATTTGTTTAAATTGTTTATTTATAGTAGTAACATTTTCTATACAGCCTCTGATCCCATGTAGGGGTTGTCATATTAGTGGTGGTTCTAGATTAGAACGTTGTGAAGGGCTAACAGGGGTGATTAACATTAGGAGGGGGTTTCAGGGGTTCCCCTTAAGAAAATCTGCTATTTTTATTTTTTAGCGAATTTCCCATATAGGGAATAAGCTATTACCGTAGTACTCATGGTAAGACCTGGACGCGGGACCGATTTTTTTTTCGTTTTGAGGTCCCTAGAGGCCAAAAACACCATCCGTTCAAATTCATATATATATATATATATATATATAATATATATATATTTATATATTTATATATATATATGTGTGTCCGTCAGCACGATAACTCCAGCAAAAATGATCCGATTTTGACGAAATTTGGTACAAACGTGTAAACGTACGTTTATTCGAACGAGTTCGCGATCCAGCATGATCGGACCATGAGAACGGGGGTTTATGGGGGGTTTTATGGGGTAAAAAAAGGTTTTTCCCATTTTTGACCCAAAAAACATCAAATTTAGCAATTTCTTTCCAAACCATTTTGTAGAGCTTAAAAAAACAAATAATTTAGTATATTGAAGCGTTATTATGCGCCTAATGGTTACAGAGAAAATTCCAAAAAATTGTAAATTTAAAATTCCCATGTTATTCTTATGGAGAATAAGTTTAAACTGTTGTAGTTTTTGCTTGTTTGTGAACATATTTTGATCAAATTTGGAAAATGTTTTTATTTCTTACTAACTATTCACATTTGACAAAAAACAGTTTTACCCTCCCTGATGCAGCAAACCTAAGTACTTGTTAAACTAGTTCTATTTAAATCTGGAATAAATGTTATATTTTTAAGTAGACATTTCAGTGTAAATCCAATCAGTCAAATGGAAATTCGCTTAGTCTGCAGGTTTGCTGCGGCGGGGGTATTTTTAACTGTTTTTACGTCTAGAACTGTGTTCCAAAACCTCTGTCACCTATTTATGACAAAATTTATGTTTAAACCTATATTTCCAGAGTCAGATTCTAATGGAGGGGCTCTTGCTTCTATAGCCCTCCACCCCTTGGAACCGCCCACTGCATTATAGTATTTTAATGTGGGAAAAATTGAGAATTAATTTAGTTGGAAGATAAGATATAACGGGACAGCAAAATTGGTAGAATAGGCATATATAAGCTTTAACAAATTTCATGCAAATATATTTGATTAAGGTAATGTGATCATAAATAAAAGCATCTGCCACTATTTAAAATTAAAATTAGGCTTAGGCCTAATACAGATAAACCATTGCTGTTGCTAAAAGCCTAAAGGTCGATTCACACACATCAGTTACGGCACGTCACAGTAAAGTCACTTCAGGCACGTCACAGTTAACAAAAATATTCTTTGATGGATTTTCTATTGCACTATCTACACTCATCCGTTGCAGTCCCGTCAGTCACTCTGCTGGCATCCGTCAGTCAATTTCGGATTTCTTTCCAACGATACTTTTAGATTGTTCGGACGCCTGACGGAACTGTTTGAGGTTAGAAAATAGTGTTATTGTTATTTAAATGGTTGCGTTTGTATTTTGAGTACTGTTTGTAACAATCAACAATATGGACAATGATAATTTGATAGAATATAGGTTTATAACTTTAAAATTTTGACTATAAATTACTGTGAATTTTAGAGACGGAAGACTGACTGAAACCAACTGACGGACAATTGACTGAGAAATCGCGGATGCAACTGTGACTGGACTGTAACTGGACTGTAACGGAACTGTGACTGGACTGATGTGAGTGAATCGACCTTAACACGTTCGCTGCTACGGACGTTCCGGAACGTCAGCCGGGCCACGGCGCCAGGAGCTAAGAACGTTCCAGAACGTCACCGTTCATTGTTGTTTAACGTTGCTATGGATAAGCCAGCACGTCACAAGCGTTCTATATTTCTTTGCAGCTCGTGGGGACGTACTTTTCTGACAATAAAAAATATAGTTTTTCCAAATCACCACCAGGGTCGTTTGGAACAGGGCTTTGTTTTACCTCTTTCCTGCTAGATAGCGATACTACTTTAACGACTGTAACCTGGGTAGTGCTGCTATCTATCAGAATCACTTAGTACTATATCCAAAGCCAGTTGTATTGCAGAACATTGCCATCCAGTATAACTACTGTTGTTTTTATTGTAATTCAGTGTATCGGTGGCAATGTCACGCAGCGGCCGAGCGTTAGTTCAGCAACTGGCGCCGTCCCGGCATCTAGTGCTCAGCAGCGAACGTGTTAATACAGATAAACCATTGCTGTTGCTAAAATAAACCTGCATTAGTCTTGATTTTAAAATAGGTATGGGTTATATTTTTTGTAAACCATAAGCTGTCGTTGTTCATAAAAAAAATGAAGTTGAAACTGTTAATTACTGAGAAAACCATGATTTGAGGTAGAAATTAATCTGGTCAAAAGGTACATTTTAATTAAATTATGTTAATTTATTAAACTGCTATCTAACTCGTACTTAAATACAAGTAAATAAAATGTTGTGGATGTTCAATGAATTTTAGCATTAGTTTGTCTGCAAATGTTAATTTCTCGAGAACATGCTCCATTCAACCCAAATAGACACGTTAAAGTTTTAACATTGCATTCTAGCCGAGGAGAATTTATTGTTCATTCATCCTAGACTAGCCTCCTTATTTAAATAACATGTAAAGTTTCTCTGTTCTAGAAGACTGAAGAAGGAACATCACAGGGGCTGTTACTTAGACCTTTCTACAGCATTGATGAATAATTGTCTTGGCAGCAACTAGAGTGACTACGTTACAAGTTAAATCATCTTTCTACTGCAAGGATTCCAATCAACAAAGATTTTTAATCGATAACATATTGTATTGATGCCTTATTCAATCTTAAAAATTGTAAAATAAAGTACTCTTGTATTCTTGTATTGCATTCTTGTGTTCTTGTCCTCTCTGTAGAGGTTATAGAGAAACTTAATGTAAATAAGTGAACACAAATGATAGAAAAACAATTTTATATAATAATAAAAACTAAATAATTAATTGAGAGCCCTCTCGATTGGGATAACCCAATTGATATTTTACTTCTTCTATCAAAACAAATACTAAAACACTCTCTTATTGTTTTGTGTTAACTATATATAATTTAAATTATTTACAAAAACATCTTAGTTATATATTTTATTTATCTTTTATATATATTCTATTATAAATTACCACACAGTCAAGTATAAAGTTGAAGCTCGATTATAAAGTGCACTAATCATAGTAGGCCTATCAGTCAACAAAGCTTAAATTGTTCACACCAAGTGGGAATATAATTATTTGAAATAAGTCTTTCCTTCAATAAAATCTTTAAAGAATATTTAATTGCCATGTAAGCTTGGTAGGTACCGGTACTGAAAAGTGTAGTATACTCATCACCCATTTCAATCAATGTAAGATTTGTTTTCGTTTTAAAATTTGTATGTTTGCTGATATAGCGTTATAAGATACAGGGAAGAACACACTTCACCTTGATTACCTTCGTCAAAATAACAAGTTATTTTCAAGTTTTTTTTATTTTTCAACTTACTGGTAACCATTTAGCTATCTGCAATATAGGTTGATAATTTTTTTTCTTAACATCCAATGAATTATTTACAAAGATGTTTGAAGTTTTTATAAGGTCAAACATGAGGAAACCCCATTTTTACCTCTACTCATAGTCCGATCATGCTGGTTCACGAACGGAACGCTACAACAAACGTTGATTTACTTGTTTGTTAAAAATTTCATCATAATTGGATTATTTTGACTCTTAATTTTGACTTTGAATTACCTACATGTGTATAGGCATAGACTAAACTAAGCAGCACAAGTCTAAGGGAGTATGTTTTATCTACGGTATAGGCTATAATTTACAGTAGAACCTTGATAACAAGACTCTTATAAGGATTATAAAATAAGACTTGTTATCAAGGTTGACTTCTTATCGAGGTTTGCAATAACATATGATTAGGGGTAAAATAATTTCAAGGGGATTTGAAAATAACCCTTGTTATCAAGGTCGACTTGTTATCAAGGTTCTACTGTATATGAATTGAATGAACAGATGGTGCTAAAGGCTTTTTACTTGAACTGCAACTGTTACAGCAATTACAAATTAAAATTCAAACCAACAATGGGGGTTCTATTATTTTGTTTAGAATTATTATAGGCCTACACCTTATTTTTATATTTTTAGGACCATAACAGACCAAATTTAATTAGAACCGGTTGTTTTTTAAAAATCTGATTTTTTGTTATATAATGGGAAAGTAATTGTAACTTTTACAGGTGGGAGTTGTACCATTTTGTTCAAAATTTAAAACACTAGGTACAGGGGCATCATTTGGGGGGGCATTTGCCCCCCCCCTGGATCCTGGGCTAGAGAAAAAAATATGCTGTACTAGCCAATATACTAATATTTTCTCCTGTCAAATCCTAAAAAGCACAGCAGACAAAAATCTGTATATTCTTGTACAGTAATTTGAAACAATAATTATTATTGTTTTATTGTCTTAGATACCGGTAGCACATTTTGAGTTTACATAAAGTCAGCAGAAACTCAGAAACTACTGTACGTACGTAGGCATACAGTTAGTTTGTAGAGGAGGATTGAGTAGATGATTTGAATCCGATTGAAATTGAAAACTCAATACTCAGACTCAGATCCAACAACAAACTCGAATCCGATTTTCCGATATCGATAGTGTACACAATTCAATATCGATAGTGTAATTGCAGACTCTCGATAGATCGATTCAATCGTATTCTGTCCGAGTATCGTAGTGAACCCTAGGCTATCCACTGTGATGCAACGAAACATTGCAGCACTCAACAATTAAATTGGCCTGAACAGCTGATTAGTTGAAGTTCGAATCATTACAATTTTACTTTTTCTCTCCCAATGCTTGGACTTCATTGGTCCGTTACCCGTGTTGTTATGAGTAAAACTATGCGGTTATGAAAGTAAACAATGCTGTTATGAGATACTTTTCAATTCTAAGAACTCTACTGAAACGGCTACTGAAAACGGTCGTAGGTAAACATCTTTACAGGGTATTAAACAGCGCTAAATGAACAGGTTGTTATGACTTGGTTGTAGAAAAGACAACGCTTGTGTTTGTGAGTAATACTTTTGATTCGTACGCAGGTGGTCAATAATAAGTTCATAAATTATTTATTAGGCCAGAATTTTACATAAATGCATTGGCTTTGTCAGTTAACCAACTACAACTAAGATAATGGGAGGGAGACAGTGTCACAGTTTTCAGCAGAAAGACGTTGGCTTCTCGAACTGAGCGATGATGGTGCCGAAGAACAATTTTATGTCTAATAATATTATCAGACGTTTTCTGTAAATAACTTCAGTACTGATACCCTCATAAAATTGTATTTCATTTTTCATCATGTTCTATTATTAGCTTTCCCTCACTTATCTTCTCTTCTAATTTTTACTAGTAATTTTATGTATTTACTTAAGTCTTTTAACTTCTGTTTAAGTTAATTTATTATTTTCACCAAACACAATTGTGTCTTTTGCGAAGTGGTGTGCGACAACGAAGACTCCCCCACACCACAGAAAACATATGTTTTCTGTGCCCACACGCAGATGGGCAGTCTTTGTGTGTATTTTTTCATTTGTATTCCTTTTCTTTAACCACTGTGTACTATTGTGATTATTATTTTTGGAAAATTAATTATCTCATCTTACATAGCAAATGTGTCTTAACAAATCTTTCTCAACCAACTTACATTAAATAAAACTTCCTATAAAATGCACTTATGACTGTGAATGCCAAGAGCAATAAATTCATGGATACGGTAGTAGCATTTAGATACTGGTAATTTTCTGAAGGGTTTTTAGTAATAATGTTTTAAATTTTTCGATGATTTGGCAAAGCATTGAAGAGTATTATTCTGTTATGATATATGTTATGCTTTTAAGGTGGTTGCATGCTTTGGTATAGGGCAAGATCTGGAGCCTGTACAAATTGAGAAGTTATTAAAAAGAGTTTCAGGGGTGTATGCAAGGACCATTGATTATACATCGATGGCAAGGACCAGTTAAAGTGCACAAACTAAAATAATCCTTTACAAGAAGTTTTTCCACTGATTTTGAAGACAGTTGCGATTTCTCTCTTTTGAAATCTAAAGAAAAAACGAGTTCTTTTATTTTCGCATCCCCTAGTGGACATTGCTTGGACCAAATTAGGGAAAATGATAATAATTTACTATTAAAATTTCATTCTGATCGACAAAATTAAAAGTTGTGTTAAGATAACGTTTCCAGACCCAACCTCATGCATACAAAATACTCTCGATATGGTCATGAAATCGAGGGGTTTCGTCCAATATTAAACAAAGGAACTTGACTTGTTTAGACGACTCAATTTCTACGTCGTCTAAAGGGTGTTTGTGGAAGAAATTAATTAAAATGCTGAGCATTTTATTTTTTTCTAGGATTGCGATTTATAAATTGGAGTCAAACCACTGTTAAGTGTGTTTTGCTTCGATGAAAGATTTTCATTCTAATCCCTTGGCAACTTCTGCGGCGTTTTGATACTTGATCTGTGGTGGTCCAACAATATAATATCTAAAACTAGACAAAAGGGGAAACTCTTTTAAATATACAAGGTATTATCTTTAGTCAATTAATCAGTAAGGTCAAGCAGTCTGTGGTTTATATTGGAAAACTGCATTGATTATAACCCCACACCAGCAAATCTGCAAATTAGGCGAATTTCCCTTAGCCTGGTTGGAATTTTAATCGAATATTTCCAAAAACATTCCAGATTTATTCCCTTCTAGCAGTGAGCACGTTCTACGAAGAGGATCTTGAAGTTCGTTTTCCTCTAGTTTTCAATGGTTTGTAGCTGTTCTGGGTCGCTGGGATTTTAGTAAATGCTGAAAGCTAAAGGAACAGCCGACACATGTGTTACTTCAATCAACACGCGTTTTGCATTCATATTACTGTATGCCTAAAACACGAATCTGTGTTTTCTCAAAACGTATGCTAGTGATTATGATTTAAAACAGTAGTTAACAAATGTTTTGTGATCACGTTTTATGTTTATAGTTACAAAAGTAATAAAAAACACAAAAACATTATTCATATATACTAGGGAACTGAGAAGGGAACTGTAAATCATGATATCCTGATCCGTAAGTTGCAGTTTTATGGTATATCGAGTAGGACTGTTAAATTGTTGGTTTCTTTTTTATCACATAGAAAACAGTGTATAAGGCTGCAGTCACTGGGGCTTAAGTCCGATTATGAATTCATCACAGAAGGTGTTCCGCAAGGGTCTATTCTTGGACCCTTGCTCTTTTTGATTTATATAAATGACTTGCCTATGGCCTTAGATTCCAAATTAGTAATGTTTGCTGACGACACTTCTGCAATATTTACCCATCCTGACAAATCAACGTTTCCACAACTGATAAAACAAGAATTCTATAAGCTAGAAATTTAGTTTCAAGCTAATGGGCTATTATTGAATCACTCTAAGTCACTTTTAATCAACTTTCAAAAAAATTTCCAATATAATAACACCACTATACCATGCTGTTTTTCTGAATGTACCAGATTTTTTGGGATAACTTTAGACAATAAATTAAACTGGAAAACTCACGTTGCAGAAGTTATAAAAAAGTTGAACAAAGCTTATTTTTCAATCCTTATTTTATCTAGAGCAGTAGATGTCTCCACTCTTATGATGGTGTACTATGGGTATGTTTATCCTATTCTTAATTATGGAATCATTTTTTGGGGCAATTCTGACAAAAAGAAAAAGGTATTTAAATTGCAAAAATGAATCATTGGAATAATTTATTCTCTCAAAAGTAGAGATTCATGTGAAGATATATTTAAAATCAATAACATTCTTACTTTTCCTAGTCTTAACATCTATAATTTACTAATTTTTTTTATGAAACAAAACATCTCTAAATTTTCTGTTAGTTCAGACAACCACAATTATGACACAAGACACAAAGACTGCCTTACATATCCCAAACACAAATCTTCTACCTTTGAACTTTCGCCCCACTACTCTGGTATTAAATTTTATAACAACCTGCCTGATTGCATTAAGTCTGCATCTTCCCTCAGGTAATTTAAAAAAAGTTTATTTAAGTTTTTATGTAACAAGTGTTGCTAAGCTCAATGACTTTTTCCGTTGAGTGTTGTACGGCTTATTTATTTATATTATTTTTATGTTGGTATTCTTAGGAATTGACACTATTCATGTATATTTTGTACATAATGCATAAAGGATGTTTTGATTTGATTTGATTTGATTTGAGAAGGCCCACTTTAAAAGGGCCAATCACTAAATATAAAAAAACAACAAAAAATAAACCAACTGTAGTTTTATGTGAAGGAAACTAGCGCCTTTGGTAATGTGACCACGGACACGTTTGTAAAATTTACATCACGGAAATTGTTGTCTTATCGGTCGATGTGATATGCTGGACAAAAAGTCGATCTGTATGAGGAACTGATGTCTTTTTGTCTTTTTATGACAAGCTCAAAGAACTATCTCTAAAAATATTGTAACAATTGTATATCCCAGGTGGAGGTTGTTATTTTATGTGGTTGTAATCTATGAATTGATTTATTCGTTCTCGTTGTTGGTTATTTAAATAATGATTTACTTAGTCTCATTTTTCAGATCATTTATTGTTAACATTAATACTGTATATACACGCTCGATAACCGATAAACCCTTAAAACAACGTTAAAACAATTTAATTTTGAACCTCGTTTAAAACTTGTTATGTCATAGAGCAAAGTTGATATACAACACGAAATCTAAACAAAAATATTGCTGAGTAGAATAAATGAAACATTAGAATCAACGAATAATATTCCAAGGTGAATTTTTCACCTACCATCGCTGTACTAGTGGAATGGTAGAATACAGTAGAGCAAACATAACTATCGCTAGCGTTAATGTAAATAAGTACCTTACTGTCGTACACCGCGATAAGGTAGTAAGAGAAATGATTTTATTGGCTCTACTGACAGCCAAATCCACCGTGATATTCCTTGAATAAAATTCTATCAGCGTAGCCTAACCTGTGCCCAGCTCTACTTCTTGTGAGTATGTGTATGATTTCTTAGATGTAGTTTGTTAATCTTAATCCCATCGAGGGGTTGACCTAGAAAATCTCCTTTTGGGGATGCTAGTTCCAAAATGCGTGAAGGAAAATGATGTGATTCTTATGTATTTAATGGGATGAATACGTGTTGAAAATTGTTTACATTTTGTAATTGTGTAAGAGGATTTAAATCGATTTATGCTCTCTTTTGGATTTATCTGTGTCCATGTGTGTTCTTCCATTGGTGAGTACACTTTTGATTTGAATTTAAAAGAATTCCAGTTGATGGATACTTATTTTTTTGGTTATAACTTTGAATTTATATGTGGATGAAATAGAGGAATGCATAATAATAATTATGTTGATTGCATATAAATATTTTTCAATCATAACTTACCTGAATTCAACACTATTTCCAAAAAGCATTTAATTAAGCAACCATTTTTTTTTAAATATCACTCAGTGACATTAACCATAATTTCAAAGATCAATAACTTAAGTTTGCCCAATTTTTTTAAGTAATGACTAAAATAAACCAAGTTTTCGAAGATAACGCAATTAAATCAACATTATTTTCAAATAAATCCCACTTAAAAACACTCCTGTAAAGATTACCTCGAAAAATCAACCCTTATGAAATCACTCTTATCAATAAAGTTTTCAAAGTTCACTTACTAAAATCAGCACTAGTGCCGAAGATTTCCAGGTACTTTATTTATTAAATCAACACTGTTTCCATATATCTGAAACTACCCCTGTTTTAAACGATGATTCACTTCAACAAACCCCATTTATAACCATAACTACTGAAGCTTAAATAAACCCCGATTTTTAAGATAGCCTAACTCACTTAAACATATCTTGTTTTTACAAATAACTCAATCTATAAATCCTATTACTGTACTGGCGAGCTCAGGTAATGATAACGAAGTTAAAAATAATACACTCAACATAAATGCATAGATCCACACATACAATAGTATATATATATATTTTTTTTAAATCAGAACTAATGCCAAACTACATAAGGATCTATATACACTGTATAATTATATACACTTAGTTTGCTAAAACTAATTGGAATCTTCCCACGGAGTGTGTTTTATTTTAAATAAGCCATAAGCCTATCGAATCATAATGAAACGAAAACCGAAGAAAATCCGTTTGTTTAAAACTTAAGAGTCGCTCCAAGATTATCCTGATCATTTTTAAAGCACTTGTGAGTTTAATATTTAAAAAAAAATCGTTGATGAATGCATTGGAACGCCTTTCTATAAATGAATAGGTTTCAACAAGTTTTGTATTTGTTAATATTTGTTTATACACATAATAGTAGCTTGGTCAACAAATTACTCATTTAAAATTGAACTTAATTAAATGATCTTTATTGGCAAGTAGACGTGTAGCCTTTATATTTGTCATTGTAATGTTGCCAAATTCTTACAGCCTTAGCGTAGTGATAGGCATCAGATTTTACATTCACATAAATACATTTTAGAGTTGCCATTAGGTTTGAGGAAAGACAAATAGATGTACTGTATTTAAATAATATTATTTTCTTATACACAATGTATCCTGTACCTTTTTAACTTTTTTATGAAGATTCTTAGATCAAAAATTATTTGATGTAACCATTGCATTTGATTCAAACAATTTTGCAATCTAAGCTCGTTTAGAAGGACACAACTCGCTCATGAAAAAGGTCAAACAAACCATTTACGGGAGGTTAAACATACCCCAAAACGCCCAAATCCCCTTTTTGTGCGTTCCTTGTTCCAGACAAACCTATTTTACGTTATGAAAATGGATCTAAAGTGCGTGAATATATTTTTGTCCGTCAAAATGTGTTCTTTATTAAATTTTTCAAAAACTTAACATTTATTCGATCAAGTAACTTGAAATTTAGCATGGTTACTAAGTCGGTTAGAGAGACTATGCAATTTATTTTCAATTTATAGTGTTTAAAATGGTGGTACAATTTAAACCTGGTTTAAATTATGTGGATTTAATGATCTAAAACTTGAAAAGGTAAAACATAGAAACGTGAATTTTAAATGTAGACCTCTGCAAATAAAAACTAAATAACAATGCAGGGATGAGTTTTGTAACACCCTGTACAAACTTAAAGTTCAAGCAATGATTCAATCAATAAAATTGTTCAGTACACTGGACCCAATAATCGCGCCCAATTTAACGCTATAAATTATAGTTCACTGTTTTACCGTTCTACATATTTCTACCGACTCTAATGGTCTGATATGATAAGTAAATGTACTGAATCAGTAAGAAAAATACCAAGGCATTCAGAATGTGATTTCACATACTACAACGCAAATCAATTTTATATTACACAATTTTTATTTTAGTAATCTTCTTAGTAATCAAATTTGAAAGACGCTGTAAATATTTGAATATTTAACCATCTTACGCAATATTTACAAAAGAAATATATTTTCTTTGTAGCTGGAATGTCATAAGAAATGTTCGAATGATTGTCTTATATTATGGTTTTCTATAAACAATTGACATATCATGTTCATATTCATAAATTAACAATGATGGTTCTTAAAGCCACTGACCACTGTTGTTTGAAAATCTAGAAACCCAGAAACTATCTATAAATCAAGAAAATAAACTTTACAGTATACAATGCAATCATAGAACATTACTTATCTAGATTGCCACTACTATGACTTTACATATAAAAAACCAAGAAGCTTTACAGATTTAGAGCTACTACCAATCGACATGCTTAACAATGTATCCTGAGATTTCTTTATTACTCTGAATTCTGAAATTTATATAATGAAAACCAGGGTAGGGATCATGTATACTGGATTTCAAAACTTCGACGTTTTACAGAGTGTCCCAAAAAGAATGGATCAAAAGTAATCTGGCATAAAGACTATTATTTTAGATAAAAAGTCACCATTATATACAACTTTTCTCTTAACTTCCTAAGTGTTTTCCTACCATAGTTTCACCGCCTAACCTCTACATGTTCTCCGTTATTTCCTCGAAGAAAGTAAGTTAGTGTTCCAGCTATGACCACAATATTAGCACATTTCATCAGACATTTTCTCAATTGCTTCCCTTAAATTTGATTACAGTTCATCTATTTTTGAGATGGGCAAGCGATACACTTGATCACAGATTTGACCATAAACCATTATCTATGAACCATTCAATAAACTGTGCTTTAAACTGCGCCTCCAACTTAATGTCTTGGAAATTCAAACGTGCTAACAACAATTGAACAGCTGATAACTGTTGAATGGTACTCAACAAACTTAAAAACACCAGCTTTAAAATAAGCCACAGCTGATTTCTCTGAGACCCTTGGCAACACGTATATTAAGCTGTAGATTTGATCAACTCTTTTTGGGACACCCTGTATAGTTCATAGACAGTTTATTTTTACCTCTTGTGGATTTGTTTTAACCTAATACCTGTCCACAGTTAGTCCAGTGGCCCCGCAAAGATGAAAGGGGTGTTGTTTGTGGCGCTGGTGTGTGCGGTTGGCTTGACCACCGTAGACGCTAAGTACGGGTTCTCCTCTCTATACAACATGGTGTTTGGCCGACCAGGGTGCAACAACGGGTGTGGGCCCTTCAGCTGCTGCACTCCGGCTAGGGGTTGCTCCTTCGTTGAGCCCGTAGACTTTGACATCTCTGAGGTATGTCCAATATAGGGTGGCTAGATTCGTGTCGTAACATTTCGGCCCGAAATGCTCAGATGTGGCCTGCGGTCCAACTATCTGCCTGCTCACTAGTAACACTTCCCCCCAAAATGTTTGACAGGTCTTCACATACTATTTTGGAGGATAGTAAAAACTGACAACACTTAAAAACTAACAAAATGCATTAGATTCAAAATTGACTCACCACAAACTGCGTTCGTTTAGAAGTGAAGTGGTAGCTGGACTTGCAAGTCCTAACTTCGCCTCTCAAATAAAGACATTTTTCATTTCATTTCATTTCATTGCAAGGCTTAGACGAAGTTAATTTTCAACTAAACTTTAACCAATTTCCACATAACTAGAAAGGTTTGATCTAAAACTCAACCAAGTCCGCCTATGCAAAAAATTGTCATAAGGTTAGGTTAGGTCAATGTAAATTTTTCTTCGGGCCGAAATGTTACTCCAAAATAGCTTATTTGATCAACTGTAAAAGCAAGTGGGACGAAGTGTTACTGTTTTTCTACATTTGAGTTTGGCCGAAATGTTACTACACCGCTAAAGGTCTAAATTTGCGGTGAGACATATTCTATCTGCCTTTCTTATGAGTCACCTGAATATATTTTAAGGTATATTTTCTGCCCGGTATGTAGTGTGCTCTGATGTTTAATATTTACTGAAATTTAAATTGACTTTAAATGAATAAGTCCAATTTTGGACGATCTAACTACCTCTCGATTATAAACCACCTCTCGTCTCCTGGTATGATAACCACTAACAAACTAATTCTTACCTAAGAGATGGATATTTATACATCAAAACGCTTAAACGATTAAAAATAACTGGACATGACGGGTGGCGTCGTCCTGTAATCCAGCTACTAGGAGGTCACGAATTGTGGATATTTACAGGCATGCACTGTGGATGCGATACTCCCTGGTGTGGATTAACGTCCGCACGAGTGAGTACTACGACTATCCGCAGTACTATCCTGATAATTAGACCAATTCGTATATACCAAGGCAAAAAAGTGGTTCGGATTCTACTATAAACTGTAGGTCCCTTAGTTGCTATTAGCTGAATGGGCTATTAATTAACAGCTGTGTCTAAGGATTATGTCGGCCTTAGTCACTAACAAAACTACAAGATCGCGCCACTCATCTCCATTCATACTTGGCTTAAAATACCTACATTGTTATGGTCGCCATTTCAAAGAAAAGTATAAAGTATAAGTATAATCCCAAAACAGATTTTGCAATGAGATGAAAAGTTTACTTTCAACATCCAAAGATTATTTTTTAAATATGTTTGATAATTGATACATCTGTTGTTGTTAGCGTTTTAGTTGGAGATGATGACTGGGATTGTTAAGGATTTGATTCTGATTGTTTATGTCTCTGTTTACAGTTTTCTCCCTTCATGTTCGTTGTCTTCACAGTAGCAACTGCTGAAGTTTACAGGATAGACAACGTATGCTACTCCTTCATCGTTGACGAAGATGGAGACTCTGCCTTCTCAAGATCTATAGTCTTGTAAGTTTTATTATCATTGTTTAGAAAATCTAACACTGAGTTGAATTTAGTCCTCTCAAAAACTCACAGTGACATTGCAAAATACTGTTAAACTTTATTAGTTTGCTTGTAGTAAGTGAAATGATTCATAAACAGAAGATAGTGTATTCACAGCGGTTTTTTTTTTTCATTTTGCATTTTGAAAATTGGAAAAATAAATGCCCCGGTGTCTGGAAAAAAGCTCTTGACTCAAATAGACTTAACAATCCTGGACATTTTTCTTTTGGACCAGGTTGTACTTTTACCTACTGGTAGCTGTAACTTTATTCAGTTTTTCATCTTCAATAAATTTTCTTATCAGCAAATAGTTAGCATAACTGCGTTTAAATCGTCGTTATTACTGTTTTGGTCTATATGATGATTGCACACTTTTGGTTATTTAGCATATATTTTATGTTATTACAAAATAAAATGAAATCAAATATAACTAAAATGTTTTATTTTCCAGTGAAGATGGCACCAGAAATATAAAGACTTTTGAAGCTACAGGTGTGGCTGACAACGTTTTCAATGCTCAAGGTAAATATTACTTATCATGTAAGCAAGGACTTTGAATAGGAGTTTAATAACACATAATTGATAAACATTTTTACATTTGCACACATAAATATACAGTTTGTCTCATGAGGAGGTTTAAAAGTTTGATTTTGTATTACTAGCCAATTTACGTGCCAAAAGCTTTGAAACTTTACACGATTTATACAAATCATCCCTTTTGTATAAAAGGGTTTGATAATTTTAACTTTATACAATTTGTAGAAACAAAACAGTAGTATAATGAAAGTTTTACAGTTTTGCTTACCATACAAATTTGGATATTACGTAATATGTTGCAGTTTTTTTTTACACTTATTGTTGAACAGCTGTTTGGTAATGGAATTGCTTGAGCCATAGAAACACGAAAATAACCTGACCAACTGTAACATGTTTTGCGAACCTAAAAGACGGCTTTATTATCTCCAAACAATTTCAATTAAGAATACTTTACTTTCTTTCTCGGTAAATGACAATTAAAAAACGGCCACCGCAACATACCTGCAGACTAACGAATTTCCATTTGCCTGATTGGATTTACAAAATTTCTCCTTAAAAATATCACATTTATTCCCAAATTAAATAGAATTAGTTTAACGAATACTTAGGTTTGCTGCAACAGGGAGGGTAGAGTGGGTTTTTTTTAATTTTAATAGTTTAGAAATAAATAAATGCATTTTCCAAATTTGACCGAAATATGTTCATAAACAAGCAAACTGCAACAGTTTACTTATTGTTGGAATTTTCTCCGTAACCATTAGGTGCATAGTAACGCTTTAATATACTAAATTATTTGTTTTTTAAGCTCTACAAAATTGTTTGGAAAGAAATTGCTAAATTTTATGTTTTTTGGGTCAAGAAATACCAATTTTTACTCCATAAAACGCCCCATAAACCCCCGTTCCCATAGTCCGATCATGCTGGTTCGCGAACTCGTACGAATAAATGTAGGTTTACACGTTTATACCAAATTTCGTCAAAATATGATCATGTTTGCTCGAATTATCGTGCTAACGTACACATATACATGAATATTTGACATTTCCTTGATTATTTTGTTTACTTATTTATTTGAATCTATCACAAATATGACCAAAACCTACCTTAATTGTGTAGTGTCAAAACAACTATTTACTCACATCCAAAAGTTCGTCCTCTAATTATGCAGCAAAAATATTTCCAATTAGAAAGTATACTATCTTATGTTTACATTTATTTTATGTGTGTTCATCATTGTGTAACAAAATATATTTCATTAATATAAAATAGTTTATCACACTGGTCAAAAGTATGTTTTGACCCCATAGGTTCTACAGTATATTCCTACTGTTTGAACAGCTGATTTGTTCACAATAATGTCTAACTATTGTTTCCATTATTTAGGTGGACCGTGCAGGTTTGACTTTGAAGTGACCGCTGTTATACAGGAGTTGGAATGTCTAATCAGTCCTATCTACATCCTAAACAGATGTTTCTGCAGCGAGTGTGAGTATTGTTGTTGTGGTTTCCAAGCGCTCATTAAGATTTTGTGTTTAAATCTTGCGTCTCGTTCACTTTAAAGTTTTTTTTAATGAATTACCATAGAAAAGTTTATAAAGTGGTCCAATATATAGGCCATACAGTACAACAAAGCTATTATTTTAAAAGTTACTTTGATTGGTTATGCGCTTTAAAATTATTACCAAAAACAAATATACATTCAAGAGTTTTGTTATGCTAATAATTACTTTTACGTTGTGGCGAAATTACCAATTAGGTTGTTAATTTCTTAATGTTAAATTACAATCTTTTTTCACAACAAATAACTAGTTTTTAAGCGTAATTGTGAACTCATTTAAAATATTTTAAAACGCCCCAATGTGATACAGTGTGTGAATAGTGTAGACCTATTATAAACTGTGAATACTCACACAGTAAATCGAGAATTGTGGTAGTTTCGGTAGAAAATCCCGATCATCATCAGTTTCGGGTGGACCACAATCATAGATTAAAGGAGTAGACACTAATCTTTTAATCTTTGTCACAATGAACGGATGGGTCTAATTGAAAAATAAAAATCGCCCTATATAAAGTATAAACATAGTCTTTATTTAATCGAACCTCATTTATATGTGTGGATTTACATATGTGGTGAGTCGGTGGCTCAGTTGGTAGCATCACGGACTTCTGGTCCAAGACAGCGATGACGTGGGGTCGGATGCTGATCACTGCCGCAAACATTTTATCAGTACAGTTCACCTTCGTACTGTACCGGCTCAAGGGGTGAGCAAGCTTTGCTGGATACGTTCCACGCACAGATCTGTAGTCTATGTGGACGGGCAAGGTTAAAAAAGACCGCCAACATCTAAAAAAAAAATAGTTAAAGAAAATAATCACTCATCATGGACATGATGACTAAACTAGTCATATGACTCATTCCCCTATAGTCTGTATTATGGAACCTGTCTCCTGGCCCCTTTTCTACCTTGAGCTGGATCGGGACTTGAACCATTGGCCTTGGTAGACGAAGGATCAGGAGACAGCTTCCATCACGAAATGAAATGAAAATCCTTTATTTCAACAGGCAAGGTTAGGGTCACATGACCATTTCTCAGTCAGCAATTACGCAAGCACCAAAACAGTCCCATGATACACCAGCCGTGGCCATACGCTCTAAGTACAATTTTTTGACTTTCATCACAAACCTGGGACGGTTATCAAGCAGTTTATTGATAGATGTAGATTGTTCCAAATACGGCAGGCAGTTACAACAAAGGCCCTGTCATATGCTGTACTCCTATGATGGGGTATGCACAACGTGAAAGATGCTGTACGTTATCATCAGTATTGCAGCTAATCATCTCATCTAGTTTTGTTGTTGACAAAATACAATGGTAACATTCTTCTGAAAACTCTATGTAATTGTTGAATCTTGTTGACAGGCTGCAACGAAGACTCCATGGTGATTGCTGTGACCAACAACGTGTTGTTGGACGAGCTGTGTATCGGAAAGGCCATTGCAATTGCTGAGGAACAGTTCCCTTGCTTCATCTTCCGTTCCATGCCCAACCTGCTCCTCCCCAGTTGTATACCTCCTCTCAACATCCTTGTGGATCTGCCACTACCGCTCTTATAAGCTGTCGTTATCCACCGAGAACTGCAACTGTTACTTCTTTGTAACCGTTGCGAGTAACAGTTACTCCCGTTCATTTCAGTCCTCGCGCTAAATGTACACTACTCATTGTATTTTACCCTGTTTACGTTTTAGCATTTTTTACAATATACGGAAGGAAAATGAATTTCTGTAATAGCACCATGATGTATGTATGTAAAATACTGAATAAGGTTTATCTAATACAAGATAAGAATATTTTAGTTGTAATAAAGATTTGTTACAGTAAAAGCTTTGTTTATGATTTGTACCATAAAAACTGTCATGTCTGTGATGATTACTGTTTCAGTATACTACTCTTAAGGACTGCTCGAGCCTTGCATATTAGCATAAATTAACTAATTAATATAATGAGATTTGCGGCCCCGTGTACCTTGGGCGTTTTAGTTGGACCGTTAACAATAATTATTTCTAGTCAATATCATTATTTATACAGTTTTGGGGGACAGACCTATCGTGAAACGAAATTCCAAAAACTGTATTAGTTTACCATTTATGTTAATACTACAAAAGGATTAAATCAACATTTACACTACTTGTATCTAGAACGCAATTTTTTACCATATCCCAACAGGGGTTTTGTTTTATTGTACAGTTAAAAGAATCTGCTAGGTGTTTTTAAACATTGCGATTAAGCATTGGTTTACAGTAACCATTCTATCTTGTTGTAAAGATATAAATCATGTTAACACCGGATTATGACAATTAACCAACAATCACTACTGGTTTTAAAACGTATCGTGAATAAAAAAATCACAAGGTTTTTCATCGTATTTCTTGCATATACTAGTGATTGCAAATAATTCCAGTGTGCGGTAAAAGCTCACAATTAAGTAAGATTGTGCCAACTTGACAACAAAGGCATTAGATTTAATGTGACCTAGTTTCACATAGTATTTAGTAAATATTTAACCTTTTATTTTTTTTTCTTTTAATTGATCCGTCTCTCATAATTCATAAGTCATTTATTTATGTATAACCAGATTTACATAAGTTACATGCATTGGTATCGTCAATTACAGTAATACATAAAATATATACAAAGTTCCTTATCCTACATGCCATAAGCTATTTAAATTTGGTTTACATTTTATATTTAGTTTAGAAATGCACTCATTATGCCCATGACTGCCCGTCAGCAATAAACTCACGGACACGGTAGTAGCATTTAGACATTAGTAATTTCCGGAGATTTTTTTAATTACAGGGTCTGACTAAATTTTTAGATGATTCGGCAAAGCATTGAAGATCAGGATTCCGTTATAATATAGATTTTTTTAAATTGGTAGAATGCTTTTGTATCTGAAGATCGAGGCTGTTTCGTAGAAAATATGGGCAAGATCTAGGGGTTACAAAGATAGAGAAGTTGTTTTGCAAAAAGGAGAGTGTTTTAAGAATATACAAGCAAGGAAAAGTTAAAATATATGAACACAAAAAGAAATCTTTACAAGAAGTTCTTGGAATGATTTTAAAGATAGTTCTAATTGCTCTCTTTTGGAGTTGAAATAAAAATCTAGTTCTATCATTCTCGCATCCCCATGTCGGTACTGCGTCGACCAAATGAGGTAAGATGACACCATAATAGGCTGTCAGAAGGACATTCTGATCGGAGAAATGTGCAAGTTGCCTTAAAAGGAAGATGCCAGACCCCACTCTCATGCATACATTGTCGACATGGTCATGAAATAGAAGGGTTTTGTCTAATATTAGACGAGGGAATTTTACACTGTCTGAAGACTCAATTTCTACATCGTCTAGAAGGATGTTTGTAGAAGGATTGCCTGGGATTGAAAAACGGAGCAATTCAGTTTTGTTGGGATTGAGGTTCCGTAAATGGAAATCAAACCACTGCTTAATATTATTTGCATCAGTAAAATATTGTATGTCCAATTCCTCGGCAGTTGAGCTATACAGGGCTACAGACGTATCATCCGCAAAAAGGCAGACCTACCAGCCTCAACACTTGAAGGCAATTCATTTACATAAATCAAGAACAGTAGAGGTCCAAGGACAGATCCCTGGGGAACCCCACAAGTGACGATGTCCCGTGAAGAGGCAAAGGGTCGAGAACACCGAGAACTGTCAACTCCTCTGACCTCAATAAACTGCTACCTCTTACGGAGATATGAGGAGAACCACTCATGTGCCAGCCCTCTCGCCCCAATGGAATCCAGTTTATCAAAGGCTTTGCTCAGATCAAAGAAATGCCCTAAAGCATTTTCTCCTGAGTCTAGAGCCCGTACTACTTTATTTAAGGTAAACATTGCATTAGTTGTCGATTTCCCTTTTACAAATCCAAATTGATTCTTAAACATAACATTATTTGTTTCTAAACACTTAAGCAAAATTTAATTTAAAATTTAATTAAAAAAAAAAAAAAAAATTCAGCATGGTTAGCAGATACGTTCGACAAATCTAAACAGAGATTAGACGCTAATATTTCAGAATTCGAGTCTAGATTCGAAACTTCATGCATCATATTCTCAAGATCCCACATAAAAAAACAATTACATAAATAAGCAATACACATTTATTCCGAAGTTATAATCAATATTAATACAAATGAATACAAATACACAGTTACATAGATTGCATGCTACCCAGAATGTTTATTTGTTGTTAGTCGTCTAACGAGTAAAAATTAATTTCCATTCACATAGACCTAATATTACGCAAAGAGTTGCAGCCGTTGACTCTGTTACGTGGTTCCTGGAAATATAAAAGCGGCAACTGTCACTACCGTAATGTTGTGGTGGCTGCGTCTGAGGCCAGGCGGCGAAGCAGTGATGTTTCGTATCGCCAGGTTGGCAATCCTACAGCCAACAGAAAAGTCGGCGTGCGCGAGATGGGATGTGCAGCCGTATTTACAGGACTTGCTCTTTTTGCCGACAGGCCTATTGCAGTGTTAGCACAGTTTTGAACACCTATTTACTTATTAGGTCCATCTGAAGTAATAAAGATGACCAAAAAACTATCTGTAAACAAGTCTAATAAATTAATCAGCAGCGATAATTCCTTCCTCTCATCACAGGTAGAACAGTTCCAAAAGCAAAAGAAACATCAAACAATATATAATTTTTAACCCCAATTAAATGCAAATTCAAAGGCTTGTTAAAAGGTTCATAACTAATTTCAACATTAACTAATAAATTAAAGGAATATAAATTAATTAATCCACCACCACAGTAAACTTGTAAACTAAGCACATTTCCCATAGAGCTTAAAACACTTTAGTCTATTGAGCGTATAGTGCTTAGTTACTGAGAAAATTCCCAAAACTGTTAAGTTTAGAATGTTATTCTTATGGAGAATAAGTAAACTGTTGTAGTTTGTTTGCTTATGGGTATGTTTTGATCAAGTTTGGTGAATTAATTTATTTCATATTAGGTTATTAACATTCGAAAGAATAAACATTTTTACTCCCTGTTGCAGCAAACATAATAGCTCATTAGGCCTCAAACTATTTATTTTATTTGAATTTAGCTTCCAAATGGCGTCAGCTTTGAGGAAATATTTTAGTAAAATAGAATCAAACAAATGGAAATTGCTTAGTTTGCAAGTCTGCTGTGGCAGTGTTTTCTAAAAATTAGGCATCATTACTCACAAAATAACCATTGTTGTAAGAATCAACATCATAGGTAAAACATTTAACAGTTTCCCCACTGGTAGGCAGACCTGAATTTTGTATCATTTAGGAGTCATGTAGTGGGCACAGTAAAATGTATACGAATCAGATGTTCTGATAGCTATCGAGAAATCAGCTGTTTTGCCAAATAATTCAAGTCAACAAAACTTCAATTACCATAGATAAGAACTATAAGATAAATAAAATTATTTCAATCGTGAATAGCACAGGGTGTTTTTTACAAGTAATGTGGATCACTGTTTTACGATAAAACAAGCTTATATGTTGGTATCCCTGTTTTATTTACTTCATAGATCATCAGCTGATATGTATTATTGCATAGTTATCTATGAGGTTTAGTGTAGTTGGGTGTTTATTGTAAAAAAGTCAACATGGTGTTTTCACAAGCTGAAGGAGATTATGTTGCCTTCACAAAACCAATGATTTACTTTTTAACTCGTCTTCTTCTAACACTTCGAGCTTGGTAAAACACCATGTTGAGTCTTATTTTCAATACATTTCCAATAACACTAACCTCATAGATAACTATTCAACAATGTATATCTGCAGGGATACCAACATACAGGGTGAATAAAAAGTCAATACCCTCCCATTATAATCATTTTCTAAGTAAATATGAGATGTCCTTTTGGTGATCGTGCAATCTTAGCAGGAGGTTTCATCTTATGATTTTGTAAATTTTTATTGTCACCCAAAAGGGGGATTTTGGGGCACAGCTTACTCATTTTGAAAGTAAACCCCCTTCAAGTAACACCTCATTTTAGGAGGTGTTTACAAAAACTTAAAGAATGGTGAAAATCAGAGTTCGCTATTTCTTCTCTATGCAAGGTGGTATAGAGTTTTGCCATTGCATTGATTTTTCTTATCTTTTTTATGTGTAGACTTCAATACATTTGAAGGGCTACCATTTTGGACAAAGAAGAGAGAGGGAACTCTGGTTTCCACCATTCTTTAAGTTTTTGTAAACACCTCAAAATGAGGTGTTATTTGGAGGGGGTTTACATTTAAACATTTTGAGTTTCTCCCAAAATCACCCATTTTTGGGGGACACTTGAAATGTTCAACATTTTAAATGAAACTTCCTGCTAAGATTGCACGACCACCAAAGGATAAATTTGTATATTTACTTACGAAAATATTAGATGGTGGGGTCTTGACTTCTTATTCACCCTGTATACGGCCAGTTAAAGGTTGAATAAAAAACTGTTAAAAGGTTTTATAAAATATATTTTCGTTGTCCAACGTTTATAAAAGATAACACAAACCTGTTCAGTTTGATAAAAGGAATTATAAAAACAGTATTTTATCAAATATGGCCCATAAATATCAAAGTTGATTGTCAAAGAACTTTTGCAAAATATCTGTTATAAATCATTTTACAGTGTAATACGGGTCTAAGATTGTTTTGTCATTAAAACGCGTCTCACAGTACTTTTAATTTGCGTTTAAAAACACCCTGTATGACTGTGTAATTTAAGTGGAGAAGGGTCAGTCTTGCAAGGCTATATTAGTTATAACACTACTAAGTATAGATATACTCTTACATAACAATGGTCAATGCACCTTTCAGCCTTATCTGTTATTCTGGTTGCCTCATTAACCAAGCATTCGAGGCCGTACAGCCAAGGATTTGTACTTATCTATTGTTAACAGACATGGGCTCATTTAATTGAATTTTAGAGGAATATTTAAGTCCCTAATCGTAAACAAATTTTTTATTTTCCTAAAATAAGCATAATTTTGTTCAAATATATTCTGGAATTCACTAACAAAAATGTGATTGGTAGATTAGTAGTATTTATGAGTTATGAGTAATAAATTAATCACTGGGACGTTAAGATACCCATGGTCACATATTTTATTACATTGTTTCTTTGGTTAAACATATACTATTGAAATCTTACAAGTGCAACAAATGTGACGTGCACTCATGCCTGAACCACAGAAGGAATTGCTTCGTAGGCCATAAGAAATTATGGATAAAGCAAGAGTACACAATTTATCAGTTATGGGAAGATTTAATAATTATGAGATGGAAAAGATTTCTTTTAGAAAATTATAAAAGCACATGTTTGTATTATTTGACATCTGACGTGCGAATGAATAGCCTCTGCCTACTATCGACGTTCGCAACAGTTCATCTGATCGCCACTAGGTGCGCTTGGTGTCACATTCGAAACAGTTCATATAATTGCCGCTAGGTGTCTCCAAAGTTTAACTTTCAATTTTGATCCATCGTAGTGTATTTATTTCACTATATTATTAATTCTATAATATGCAATAAAAAACTGAACCTTTCCCAAACAAATAAACCCAACATGGATTCTAAAGAAATCACGATTTTTCAATTTACATCTGTGTTAGTGTACTGAAAAAGCGATTTTACTTGCAGACTCTCGCAGCGAATTTATGGTTGCTGGTGAATGACTTGCCCACTTTTGCTTCACTATTGTGTCTGAAACACCAATTGAAATGATTACATTATTTGGAGAGCCGAGAGTCGTGTACTACTTAGTAAGTAGGGGTACGGACGATTGGCTCATAAACATGATCAAAATCTTCAGTACTTTTAATTTGCGTTAAAAACACCCAGTGATGGGTAATTTAATTGGATGAAGGGTCAGTCTTGCAAGGCTATATTAGGTATAACAATACTAAGTATATTAGATATACTCTTACATAACAATGGTCAATGCACCTTTCAGCCTTATCTGTTATTCTGGTTGCCTCATTAACCAAGCATTCGAGGCCGTACAGCCATTAAGGAATTGTACTTATCTATTGTTAACAGACTTAGTGCTCATTTAATTTAATTTTAGAGGAATATTTAAGTCCCTAACATTTTTTTCCTAAAATAAGCATAATTTTTGTTCAAATATATTCTAGAAATCACTAACAAAAATGTGAATGGGAGATAAGTAGAATTTATGAGTTATGAGTAATAAATTAATCACTGGGACGTTAAGATACCCATGGTCACATATTTTATTTTATTGTTTCTTTGATTAAACATATACTACTGAAATCCTACAAGTGCAACAAATGTGACATGCACTTATGCCTGAACCACAGAAGGAATTGCTTCGTAGGCCATAAGAAATTATGGATAAAACGAGTACACAATTTATCAGTTATGGGAAGATTTAATAATTATGAGATGGAATAGATTTTTTTTTTTTAATTATAAAAGCACATGTTTGTATTAATTGACATCTGACGTGCGAATGAATAGCCTCTGCGCTCTGCCTACTACGACGATCGCAACAGTTCATCTGATCGCCACTAGGTGCGCTTGGTGTCACATTCGCAACAGTTCGTATAATTGCCGCTAGGTGTCTCCAGAGTTTAACTTTCAATTTTGATCCATTGTAGTTCATTTATTTCACTATATTATTAATTTTATAATATGCAATAAAAAACTGAACATTTCCCAAACAAATAAACCCAACATGGATTCTAAACAAATCACGATTTTTCAATTTACATCTGTGTTAGTGTACTGAAAAGGCGATTTTACTTGCTGACTCTCGCAGCGATTTTATGGTTGCTGGTGAATGACTTGCCAACTTTTGCTTCCCTCTTTAGTCTTTTTGAGGGTCAAAAACATATTACATTATTTGGAGAGCCGAGAGTCGTGTACTACATAGAAAGTAGTGGTACGGACGATTGGCTCATAAACATGATCATGATCATAATCATTACTTGCAGTGTTCCCATATGCGGGATGGCGGTAATTTAGTCCAATCCGAAATACCGGACTTACTGTCCATAATCGGAATTGATACGGCAGTTATTGCTCTGACCTATATTTTTCTTTTTTTTTACTGATTCTAAGATAAGACTATCCCTAATTGATTAACTTTTCTCATATGTTTAGTTAGTTTTGCTAGGCTAAGGCTAGGAAGTCAGATACTAATATCGAAATGACAATTTTTTTCAAATTAGGAGGTAACTAACAGCAACACTAGGAGAACACATCTAAAGGGAGATTTAGTCAAGCCCAAAGGTGAGTCTGTTTGGCATCGATGTCAAAGTCGATTGTTTTTTACGTAATGCTTAGCGATATATCAACATATATTTTCTTTTCATAAAGTGTTTGTGCCTATATACGTATTAATTGACGACTTTTTTCAGTTAGCTATAAAATAGTCACGTTAAACTAACATATTATTGAAATTTCTTCCGTTGCTATCTTTTACCTTAATTAACTACCATACTATATCTTTTAAATATTAGCTCTGGTTTTTTGGTTGCATCATAAACATGCAGATGATTGTACAGGGGTTTTGATGTTTTTATTCAAACTCAATCCAAACTATTACAACTACTGTACTGTGAGACAGGTTTTAATGACAACACCAGCTTAAAATGTTTGTACATATTTCTTTACTTCATTGCCGATCAGCTAAATATGCATTGTTGGATATTATGAGGTATCGTGTTGTTAATTTTTTTAATGTAAGACTCAACAAGGCAATTTTGCAAGCTATATAGAGTATGTATTGTAGGTCTAAGTGTTTTGGTTTTCCAAGTTACGATAGCTTAAACCTTTTTGGAAACCGAATTGGTTTTGACTAAAAAAATCAATTGAATTATGATACAATGATACAGTATATAACAAGTTTTAATTTCATTAACTTCTCATATATTTTAGAGAAGGAAGATAACAATGAAATAGGTCGATAACTGTTGCAATGCGATTTGGAATTTCTTTTATGGTATAACAACAGTTCTTTTTAGATCAGTAGGGAAAACTACACTTTGAAAACAAAAATTTACTAGACACAATATTTGCTCTGAAGTTTCTTTTATTACGTTAGTACTAACACTGTCTATTCCTACAACCTTAACACTTTATAAACTATTGATGGCATGTAAAATATCTTGTGCATTTACTTCATCCATAAAAAAACTATTTAACTACACTCCTAATGGGGAAAGGGCCCTTTAAATCCATGAATGAAATCGTTGAGATACAGTATTGTCTAGTTTAAGTTTTTCAACTACACTAAACAAAATCATTGAATTCATTTGACACAACTTGAGGGTCATTTACTAACACAACATTTATTTCCAATTGAATTTTCGGGTCAGAAGCTTTGGTTTGATCAGTAATTTCATTTAGCACTTTCCATGTTAACTTAGAGTTTCCTTGACAGCTTTAAAACTTGTGTTAGCAAATTTCCCATATAGGGAATAAGCTATTATCGTAAGTCTCATGGTAAGACCTAGACTCGGGACCGATTTAATTTCTCGTTTTGAGGTCCCCAGAAGCCAAAAGTGTGAGTAGGTATGTGTGTGTGTGTGTCCGTCAGTGCGATAACTCAAGCAAAAATGATCCGATTTTGATACAAATTTAGCACAAACGTGTAAACCTTTGTTTATTTGAACGAGTTCGCAAACCTGCATAATCGGACTATGGATACGGGGGTTTATGGGGGGTTTTATGGGGTTAAAATAGATGTTTCCCAATTTTTACCCTAAAAACACAAAATTTCTTAATTTCTCTCCAAACTATTTTGTAGAGTTAAAAAAAGAAATAATTTTGTATATTGGACCATTGTTGTATGTCCAACGGTTACGGACAAAATAAAAAATGCAATTAAAAATTCCCATTTTATTCTTATGGAGAATAAATCAACTGTTGTAGTTTACTTGTTTATGGATATATTTGATCAAATTTGGAAATTTTGTTTGTTGCATACTAAGCTACCAATTTAGATAGGAAATAAATCTGACAATTTTTAGGAAATAGTTTAGTAGAAATCTAAATTCGCTTAGTCTGCAGGTTTGCTGCGGTGAGGGTATTTTTATAATTATCTTTTAACCCTTTTAAGTCTTTTTGTAATTTATTTCTAAACTCTTTACAATAAGTTCTTGTTAATTTGGATGTTTTTCACCTTAGAAAAAAGTGTATTCCCCATTTTATTCCGTAAACATATTGAATTATTGATCCAAGGCTTTATCTTTCTTATATTTTGTCTATTAATCTGAATTAGGCTATGAAACAGATTTACGTCACAGCTGCAGTGATCGCTCTCTCTCTCTCTCTCTCTCCCTCTCTCTCTCTCTCTCTCTCTCTCTCTCTCATAGTCATTGTTGCGCATCAGCTGATCGCTTTTCGCTATGTAGTAGACAGTAGACAGGTCGACGCGGTAGACAGTGTCAGTGTTGCGATTTTCTCATATTCCACTCCAAAATGCCACACACGCCGACTCCGACTGACGAACAACTTCCAGACTTCAAGAAAAACCATAAGGTAAGACAAATAAAGCATTTAACAGCAAAATATTGCAAAATATAATTTTTGCCTATAAGATGTTTTATATTAGGTTTTAAGGTTATTGTTTTGTGTGTTAGCTGGTAAGTGATGTTTTCTGTGCAAGATTAATATTGAAGTTTCTGGATGCATAAATGTTGTTATATTTATGCAAATATTCGGAAGGTTAACCGATGGGGTAAAAATGATGGACATTAGAAAGTAAACTAACAATAATTATTGAAATATTGTAATTAATTAATCTATTGAGGTACAGTTTCTTAACTGGGATGCTATTATCGATTGAAACTATCGATTCGATTAGTAAACCTTCATGCGATTTTTTCATTAACAGCAAGTTTGGTTACTTAGGTTAGGTTAAGACGGTTTAATTTTATAATTTATATAGTTAAAAATTTCAATTATTAATCGATATTTTCAATTCTATAGTTTCGATCGATATTAGCACACCCCAGTTAAGAAAAAACTGTACCCAATTTTTAATCTACGCCAAACTACAGAAAATTCAAAAAATACGTAGGATGAAAACTTGCGAATGTAAAATTACAAACATATGATTCTTTTGTTATCGCGACCCCACTAATTTTCTTCGTATGTGTGGCCAGAAAGGGTGAATATAATTTTAATATTGGGTTTTCTCATTTTTGATGCTCAAAACACAAAATTTCCCAATTTCTCTCTAGACCTTTTTAAAGAGCTTAAAAAACAAATAATTTAGTATATCAAAGTGTTTTTGTACGGTTATAGGTAACGGAAAAAAAATCAAAAAGCTGTAAATTCAAAATTCTCATGTTATTCTTATAAAGAATATTGTAAAATGTTGTAGTTTGCTTGTTTATGGATATATTTTGATCAAACTTGGCAAATTTATTTTTTTTATCCTAAGATATTAATATTTTACCGAAAAACACACTTTATTAGTTTACTTGTAGCAGCAAACTTAGGTACTCGTTAAACCTAATGTTATTTAAACAGGTTTAATTGAAAATCAATTCATATAAATGGAAATTCGCTTAGTCGGCAGGTTTGCTGTACCGAGGGTATTATATATATCTCGACTAATATAATCTATATGCAACTGTGCACTACCTCACCTGAATAAAGTATTAAATATACTACATAAATTTTTACAACAAACTTATTAAACAAAGACTTTAAACATTATGCTTAGAAACGATATTAAAATATTTATAATTACTATTATTAACATTTGAAATAAAATTAAAAACCCTATTATACGAGTGTAAACAAGTTTTAAAGTTATTTGTCTACTGGGAAATCTTTTAGCATTCAAAAGTTTAATAAAATAAATTCAGACAAATAAATAAACTATTTCCTATAAGTTGAATAACACAACTAAAATAATCTATCTTAATGATTCTGAAAAGTTTTCCCTGAAGATTACCTGAAAAAGCTGGCTAATCTTTCTTTGTCTCAAATATACAAAAAACATCCTACCGAAGTATAGTTATATAACCCTACCTGGAAGATATCAATTAGTTGTATAAGCTGTTCTTTCGAAGAAAACCACTCATCTTGCAAGTGTAACTCCTTTAGAATTAACCAACTTGGAAATAATAAAACACAGTCCAACTTGTGATTTTGAATTATAAGTAAATAATTCAAGCTAGAACTGACAGAAAAATTTGATGTACATTGTTTATTAATTTGGCCTAGCAATATTTTTTTCCTCGGTTACTTTGTATACGACTTTATTTACTACGAATTTAATTATGATATTTTAATTTGTTAGATCAATATAGAGTTTGTTTTGTTTTTAAATGTTAACACTTTAGTTCATAGTTGTATTAGATTATTAAAATAATCAAATAGAGCACAGACGGAAAATTAAGTCATAAGATGTACATGCATCATCGACACACCCACACACTCACACACATAAAAAGGTTTAGGCAATGTCATAATTTGAGCTCCATTAGAAAAAAAAACACAATTATTTTGGAGGATTTTATTATGTGTTCCTTACCATGGAATTAAGTAAAACTATGACAACCTATGGACACATCACTATCTATTTATGATGTCTGAAACGAAAAGGCTAATCTTTTTTAGTGCGACTAAAATACTGCCTGTGTTTATAGTCCTTTAAAATGATACGTAGGTTCTAAAAATATTTAACAATAAGATGCAACCCACTTTAACCAGTAGGTACTGAAAATTGTCAAAAATCTGGAATTTTGTTTTTTTTAACTCAATTTTTTTTAGATTTTCCTCTACATAAAAAGCACAACAATTTGAGGTAAACATACACATTTCATGGAGAAAAAATATTTGAAGTTGATCGTACACACATTTTTTACGAATTAATTATGTTAGGTCGGTTTTGTCAGTCTAATCATTGACTATCCCTTGTCTGTGGTCTTATACAACCCAGAGAGTGAATGATTAAAAGTAGCAGTCGTACTGCTGCATAGCGGCACTCAAGTAGTTCGTCAAATCACACCTACGAGCGCTAGTGTTGTCGTGTCTGAACAACATGATCAACTAACAATCATACGCAACCCACTTTAAAGTTCTTAAGCTGTGGCTGTAGTTTCGAAAACTGAAAGAAAACTAAATATTGTCTCTCAAATGTATACTGTAGTACATTCTCAGTATTTTTACCTAGCAATTTGTAGAAAGCTGGTCCTAATACAATATACAGGGCGTTTTGCAACCCAAATTATAATTACCGTGAGACATCTTTTAACGTCAAAACAATCTTATAAGTTATGTTGATATACCTGGTTTCCTTACTTAATTTCCGATCAGCTGTTATGCATTGTTGCATAGTAAATAGAGTTAACAGGGTTAGACAAAAGTGTGGACACGCCCTATTACCGTTTGATGGGTTACAAGAAAACCAAACTCTGCACACCTCTATACGGCATAAACATACTCTTTTTTGTTGGTATCGCAATTTCTTCCGGATCTCCGAAATGAGTATCTTGGGGGCAACTCAGAATTTTAAGTGTTAAGTCCCACCGAGCAACACCTAATTTGAAAGACCATCATGTTAAAAGAATATCAGCGAAAACAACATGTTTCTTATAATTCAATGCACACTCAGACGACAAAGAAAGGTTCGCATGTATTTGTGAATTTGTGTGTGAATGTATGGGGAGTATGACTCCGGTTCTGTTTTAGGTCGCACCCTTGATGACCACAGCGTCTGGAGCTCCTGTAGAGGACAAGACCTCAACACTGACCGCTGGGGTTGTCGGTCCTATAGTTCTGCAAGACCTGACACTTCTAGACGAACTCGCATACTTTGACCGGGAGAGGATTCCGGAGAGGGTGGTGCATGCAAAAGGAGCAGGTGAGAATGATTCACTCTCTTATAACTTGTATCGTATTTCACATACAGGAAATAAACTGTTACCGTAGCCTGACCGATTTACTTTTTGTTTTGAGATCCCCAGATGTCAAAAACACGATCCGTTCAAATTCAAATTACATGTCTTTTAGCTCAATAACTCAAGCAAAAACCACCTGATTTTGATTAAATTTGCTACAAACGTGTAAACCAACATTTATTCGAACGAGTTCGAACTATACTGAACCTGTTTTGTTCAAATCAGAATGTAGGCCTACTTATACATAAGTGCAATGTACTAACAAAGGATGTTGTATTATGGTCAATCAATATCGAGAGACGGGAAAGAGTTTGATTCCGTTAACGGAAGGAAAGTATAGACCGTGAAAGTGTAACATCAGTCGGGATTCGTTCCACTGCAGAATCGGTCAGTCAACCTAGACTACTTTCATCCGGTTAACAACTCATACAACATTTTTATTCAGGGTACAAATTGAGATCCATTAACAAAATAATTCAAATTTGAGGTGGTGTCCATCTTTGACTACTGCTAGAACTAGGGGAATGTCTACTTTAGTAACCATGGCAACCATAGGCAAACTCGGCCTAGTTCTGATGAAGTCCCTGTTGGAGTCCCACACTACATACCCACCACCTGTGTGCGTATATGCATTTCTCTCCCTAAAAAACGTTAGTACTGTAACCATAAGTGAATGTTACAACGCTTAACTAGCTAAACTATACAGGGCGAATCTGTAGATGTATCAGGGCGAGTGATTCCAAGAAAACTGTTGGTTCTATACAATGATGAATTAAGTTTTACCCCTCTAGAATAAACCCAAGTAATAACGTATATATATTTTAAATGTTTTTAAATACACACTGCACCAAAAAAAAACAAAAAAACGAACGTTACTATTCACTAGTTCGAATTTCACAACTATCAAATACATACATATGTCACATATACATACATACATACATACATACAGATGAATACATACATACAGATGAACACACATACATACATCATTTTAAAGCTCTATGTAATACGAAAATCTTGGTGAAATCAACATTTGAATATTCTCATTTGTTTCGAAATGGCGGCCCTTTAAGGGGACAACTTCGTATTATTTTGAATAACCTTTATTCTTCTTGAACACACAGATAAATAGTTTCACGTTCCTTAAGAGATAAGCTTGATTTCGGTATGCGATACCAATACTATCATAAAAAACTAACTTTTCAATGAAATATATATATATGTATATATATTAATATCAACACGGCCAAAACTAAAAAAAATCAACTAATATAATTTGTCTATCAAATCGAATAAAATTTGGAAATTATTGAAATTTAAAGCAGCTATTCCCCAATGCGAAGAAGAATAGATGTAGTATTAGTAGTATTATCTATAAACAGAACGTGGAAAACTCAATTAAGATATCAAGGGCCTGTATTTAGCGTCAAATGATATTAGGTTTAAAAAACAAGGATATTTCCATTAGTTCATCGAACTGTTATACAACCTGGCCCGCCGTAGGCATATCACCCGTATCATTAATTGGTCTGTGGTCACATTGTCAAACTATTTTGGTTCCTTGGGCAACAGTTTAATTTTTTAAACGAATGAAAAGGGAGAGCCTAACCTTTTAAAGGAGCTGCAATTATTTTATTTTGTACAACATTAACCCACCATCACCAACATGAACTTCAAACAAAGACATCAGAGTTAAAACTAAAATCAGTTGATTTTAAGCTATTATTACAGCTTTCGTCATTTGATAGGGTAAATATTAGTTTAAAAGTCCTCTTGACGTTTCTTCATTATTGTCTTTTAATTTTGTAATTTAAGTTATAGTGAACTTTCTGGAAGTTGAAGGAAGTTCACGATGTCAGTGTGTTAAAGAAACGGTAACAGTGAAATCAGCTGATTTAGTGAGCCCATGAATAAAAAGTAAATTAACAATTTTGCTACTGTTTACTAGTGTGGCAATGCGATCATTTCCACGCAGCGGTAGGAAAAATATATAAAACATTGATTCAACAGTTAAAATATAACTTGTTCTTTAGTTATTTACACTCTTTCCTATGTTACTAGATGTTCATAAATGACCAAACAGAGATTTTTTTACAGACTTGGTCATCTAAAACCTTTCAAAACTGAATGTTTTTAATCCTACGTGATTGCAACTTTATAATGCTCAACCCTATTCGCAGTGCAATTAAAGTTGCCAAGCATGAAAATGCAATCGCTCTACGAATGTCGATCACATAACTTGCCTTCTAAACAAAAGTTGATCTTTCCCTCTTCGTAGTTGAATCATGGCCAGCTGTACTGAAAGTCTAATTAGTAATTAGTAGCAGTAGACAGTGCAATAGTCCAATTAAACATACTAAGGTCAGCAAAACTCGTTAATGCAACACAAAGTTGAGTGAGTGACGTGTAAAAACATGCACAGGTGTGGTGAGCGGAAGTCAAATGTTTTCTACGCGAACTTTCAACTTTGATCAGTGTTTTAACGGAAAGATAAAAATATACAGAGTGTCCCTGAACTCTCTACCGACATTTTAAGGTATGATTCCTGGAAAAATATAAACTATCAGTATGTTGGTGTACGACGGTTGGTAACCACGCAAAGACCTATTTTGAGAAAACAATTTATTTTTATATTGAGTGTGTTTTTTTATAAAATGTTAATGTGGATATGGTATGAACCACATCTGTTAACTTTGTCTTCCTAAGATTAACATGGGAATTTCAAATTTACAATTTTCTGAATTTTCTTCGTAACCAATCAATATACAACAACACTTAAAGATACTAAATTTATTGCTTGAAGCTCTTCGAAATTGTGATAGATAAATTGGGAAATTTTTAAATGTTGATGGTAAAAAAAGAACAATTTTAAATTTACAGTTTTGAATTTTATCCATTACCTTTAATCCTACATTAACGCTTCGATATACAAACGTACACAATGGTTTTAATAAAAATTTAGCATTTTATGTATAAGGAAAAACGGAAAGTAATTACACCATTACCTTTTACAACTTTCCATAGGCCTTTCCTAAAATTAACTAGCCTTAACAAAAACTTGAAACAAATTATCTTCAATAAATAAATATATACCGTAACAATAAATAACACGCATTTATTCTTAACTTTAACAATTAATTGAGATAACAATTCAACAATAAATTACGTGTAATAATTGATTTTAACTTTAACAATGATACAATTATCATTGCTAAACTGAAATTAACAAAAGCATTTTTTCACTTCATTAAAAATTACATTGATGACTGGAGTTTAATTTGGAACACAATGTAAAAAGTTACTTTACATAAAACCTGCGTTTGAGCTGCCCTCTGCATTTATTCTTTACTAGATAACTATATTTTACATATCTTTTGCAGACGGACGTTAATTTGAAGGTATGGTGTTTTTGGCCTCTTGGGACATGAAAACGTAAAAGTAAATCGGACCCCACCTCCCACCCTTTTAAGGTCAAGTGGGTAGCAAGGGAGCCTTGCTAGGAATTTGAACGCTTGCGAGCCAGCACTTTTCAGCGCCGGCTCTATTTAAAAATTGTGATACCACATTGCCTTCCAACATCCAACGTAGTCCGCTGGTCCTGCGACGCTCCGGACGGGGCTTCGAAGATTCCTAGTTGTACGAGATCACAAAATAAGGTGTAGGAGAATTAGGACTCCTATAATAATGCGAGAACCTGGCGGCAAACTACTAGCGCACCCTGTTGATGGCCACGTGTACTGTTTGCAAGGCGTAGTTTGGGAAATGTCCGCAAGTCCGCGTAGCTGACGAAGTTGGTGGTTGGGGGGTTGGTTTGGTATTGGTGGTTTTGGTTTCGGCGGTGGTTGGTGGTTGTCATCTGTCATTGTCAAGCGTTGTTGAGATGGTTTTTGTTTTTAATCAAAACAAACTTAACTGTCACGGCAATATTTTGAGGTTAGAGAATCCAAACGTTCTTGGTTTCACAAGAAGGAGAAAGGAGTGATAACCATTTTGTGTTGATGACGTGAGATAGTTACTTAACTACAGAACATCACGGAAGTCTCGAAGTCTGTAAATATTTTAATTACATAATTATTCTTTTGACGCTGCTAATCCAATACTTCTGGTCTCAAGCAAAGGAGGAGGTAATAAGGTAGGCCCTACGTATAACTTACATATATTATGGACTTGTCCTTGTCTGCCATTTTACTATTTTTATTTGATTGATCATAATCATAATCAATTCTGTAATACAAATTTGAAAAATGAACTATCGTCATAATATATAGACTTCAAACTCTTAACTTAGGCCTAATTCTTAAGAACTTATCAAACCATATTAACCTTCCAAGTGTCCATAGTTTTGGTCTTATTGTTCGCCCATTTATTGCGCAATCGCAGGGTTTTATTAAAATGTATCTTAGAAACTTAAAAACAATGTAAAGTATACTGTTTTATATATAATTTTGTTTGAAAAATTATGGGCTTCAATGTAACATATAAAACGTTAAAAAAATGTTCAACAATTTTTGTGGGGTTAACATTTCTCAAAAACTATAAAATAAATGAAAAAAATTTATGTTTGCGCTCAATAAATTGTTATAATTTATAGGTCTACAAATATTTTAAAATATTCACTTTGTTCAGAATTTTATGAGGATTCCAAAAATATAATAATATAAGTTAAGGAAGTAGGTTTGCAAATAAATAAGTTATGGGCAAAAAACAGATTTCGGTACATAGGCCCTAGCTTTTAGATAAGAATGCATAGCCTAACCATAGCTAGGAATCTGGCTGATAATTTACATCAATATCACTACCTACTTCTTCAGGATCATCAACCAGCCCTTCAAAATCACTTAAATCTTCTTATAATGCACCATTTATATCACTACTTTTGATTTTTAACACTAAAACAATGATAAACGTAATAAAACACATCAGTCATCGGTGTGAGGTTAACCAAGTTGTTTAGAAATACGCACGTCAGCTGTCTGCTACAATATTTTCGGAAATAAATTAATAGCGTCTAGAATTAGACATCAGGAAGAAGCTCAGAATATGCCGAAAACAACGATTGGTACTAATCTCGATCCAGTTCAATCCGATTCAGTCAGTCCCAGAGCCTTCGTCGTAAACGATATTTGTGGGTCGCAAAAGCGACGCATAAGACCACGGCGGGTGTGTTGTGCATCGATTACGCGACACTTAACACTCTGAGGGTTAAGGGCCTTTTTTTTATGCCAGGCGGCAAGTCGCTGCTTGTCGGACGACATTAGTGGCAGCGACAAGAAAAGAGCAGGGTAGCGGAATTTTACCCCCTGGCCGGATATAGAAATTAAATTAGTGAGGATGATGAATATTCTTCAAAATAAATTGTTTTTCCACAATAGTATAACTTAATAAATTGTTTACGCCTACAGTAGTACAATGGTCACCCAATTAATGATTTAAATGGACTAGGCCTACTCAGTTTGTTTACACACACATTAACTAACAGAGTTGGCCCCAAAAGTCAAATCCCTAAACGCGAATATCAAAATGAAACAGCGAAACCTGTTTACTTAGTTGAGATTAAAGATAGGCTAATTAGTACTACAATGTTTACTATTCAATCAAAATTAAAATCAGAAAGTTAATTAATCTCACTAATTTCTATATCTGCTCAGAGAGTAAAATTCTGGGGGTTAAAATCCTGGGTTAAAAATCCAGTTGATGTACACCTTCAGTTGCCGAAGCGGGCAGGGGGTCAAACTCCAGGTTTTATTGCTAATCTAATTTATCACACTCTATCTATTTTCATTGACTCCCTAATCCGCAGGGGTAAAATTCTGCCCGCGAACATATTTTGGATCGCTCAAATTACAACATTATTACTCACGTTACTACGTGACATCAGCTTTGCTCAGCGGGATAAAATTCTGGCGACCCAATGAGCCCAGTGTTGAGGTTGTGCTCCAGAACAATAGTGTGTAGGCCTACCTATAGTTTAACAGATTGAGGCATGTACCTAGGCCCGTACCACAGAAAACATATTACTATAACCCAGAATGCCAACCGCGTGGTAAAAAGCATTAAGTGTTTTGAGATAGCTTTGCCTTTGAGGCAGCGCCACCAGCGTTGCTATGCTGAGTGCATGGCAACGCTGGTGGCGCTGCCTACGATTGACAGGCAAAGCTCTCTCAAAACACTTGCTTTCTACCAAGCGGTTGGCATTCTGGGTTATAGTAATATGTTTTCTGTGCCCGTGCCCAGCTTTAACAGGCCCCAGTAACGATAAATCCTAAAATCAAAATTCTTAATGGAGTTTAGAAAACAATTATTGATAAATAAACATTCGACTTTGTAACTTACATTACACTAATGTATAGGCCTACATTTTTATCAAACTAAATTAACAAAATAAGTAAATAATGATTTTCTTAATATTTGCACATGTACCGGTACCATTAGTTGACACATGAATTTTTGGATTATACCAATAGTTGACACCCAATGTAACAGTGTAGTTGACATTTTGATTCATTTAGGCCTAACTATTCTTATGAAGGCTAAAATATATTTCCAGATATTTAGTTTTAGATACAGACACCATAACATTTTAAAATTTATTAGAAAGTATAAGTTAATAATCTGATTTGGTTTTGTGGTACTAGCCACTTATATTTTCCCTACTGTCATGTCTTCAATGGCCTTCTGTAATTTGATCTTGGCTATAGAACGGCATACTCCCCCTTGTAGGTGGCATTTTATTACGTAAAATCATAAAACTTTAATACAAACAATAGCCCATAATTTAGATACCTTGGGTTTAGTTTGGTTGTTACTTAAATTATGTGCCATTAAATGACAAAAATAACTGTACTAAGAAAATTAGAGTTTAGGCCTACGCACCGAAAGTTGACAGGGTATGTTCCAGTAGTTGACACCCCTGTCTACTATAAGAAAATAAGGAATTCTGGCCTATGTACCAAAAGTTGACCTAGGGTATGTTCCAGTTGACAGGGGGTCAGAAGCTTCTTAGGTTAAAACATTATAATTGTGTACTAAAATATCACATATATATTCCTAAAGGTATAGTGTTATCACAAAAAATCTTTACACATTGACTGCGCCAAAAGATGCCACCCCTGTCATCTTCTGGAGCACGCTTGTGTTAGCTGTAACAATAGATGACAGGCCTGTAAATCATTACCTATTAATCTAAAGCTAAAAAAGTAAGTTAAAATAACATCTATATTAATAATTATATTATAAATCAAGTACCGAGCTTGAAATTGAGTAGGCCTAAATTATTATTCAAATAAAGTTATTATCAACCCTGTACCTTGTCCAAAGCCAGAAGAAATCATAAGATGAGAGGCTTCAATGGGTAAAGTGAACTTTGTAGCTCCACCACATTTCAAACACATAGCTAACCAAGGGTATGTTGGAAATAAAAATGAAGGAAAACATCTGAAGTTTTTTTAAGATATTGAACACAAAGGAACTTTAACATGAACTCTTATTATTAGAGTTAGATTTGTAAATTGTCAACTACTGACTCGGTGTCAAGTACTGGTACATTTACCTTAGGCTGGGCCCTCCTCCCCTTGAAGTATATGTTTGACGGGGCCTGGACCCCAGTAAAATAGTTCAGAAAACCCGGTCTGAGTACAGCCCTGCATGTACCCGGTAGTGTTGTACGCAATCTACACGTTAATATGTAAAAAGGGCGTTGGGCTGTTCATTCTATTGATAAGTTCAGGTTCAGATCAGTAATGAGATAAATCTTATCTTCTTGGTTACGGTACTTCCTATGTGTTTTATTGAATGAAGTTGACGTGACAAAGCTTAAGTTTCAGAAAGGTGGGACAGTATAACATAGGCTACTACAAGTTAGTATACAAGTCATTATAAATTCATCAATTGATTTGATCTACTTTAGTATTCAAGTGCTAAATACAGAAGTTGTATTCCACTTTATCCATTAGGAGGATAATTTCATTGTAGTTAGCTTGGATATGGAATTCAGATAAAATTTGGCACATTTTTTATTTCATGCTAAGCTATGATCATTTTATTAAAAAACACCTCATTGCTCATTACCTTTCCTGCTGTAGAATCAGAATCAGAATCGTTTATTGCCATAATAATACAAAAATGTAGGCCTACAGCGCAAACATCACCAAAACTAAACAAATAAAATCAGACCCATTAAAATAAAGATACAAACTTCAAGAGGTAGTTACATTCTATTTACATTTAAAAAACAAAGAAACACTGTAAAATTCCTTATCAACTAAATATTCCCTCAAACCATGCTTAAATTTGTTTAGGCCTAAATCATTATTGCCCTTGATAGCATTGGGAAAAGAATTGAAAAGACGGGTACACATGGAGAATGGCTGGTTTTATGAAAAGTGGTACAAAACAGTGGTATAGGTAGGTCAACGTTCCTTCTAAGATTGAAGCTGTGCTAAAACCGAATCAAGCTAACCAAATCAAAATTGATAATATTTATATTTAATCCAATAATATATTGCAGGTTCTTTGCAACACTGTAGCCATATATACCTCAGACATGTTAAAGAAAATATTATAAAAACAAATTGAATCAAACCAAACCAAGATAAGCCAGTTGTATGTCTCCTTTCTAGGTGCGTTTGGATATTTTGAGGTAACCAACACCCAGATAACCCAGTTTTGCAAGTCAACGCTGTTCTCTGACATCGGGAAACGAACTGATGTTGCGGTGAGGTTCTCCTTCGTTTCGGGAGAGAGTGGATCTGCCGATACAACAAGGTAACAAGGTTACTTTCCAGGGGGTTCAACTTAACACATTTTCAAGAAGCAAACCGTTTGAAATGAAAATGAATCCTAAGAAAATATAAGGTCAAGTGTAAGAAAGGGCCATGTAGCTCAAATTTTGCCTGTTGAAATTAACAGTATTTTTTATTTAATCAAACTATAAAGGTTGGGCGATTGTTAGTTATCTGGACCTACTAAAGGTAGTACAGTAAATGTAGTATGAAACAACTTCCGTATAAGAAAGAGCAGTGAGAGATGTGAATATTATAGGTACGGTTCAATTGAGCGACAAATCTAGCTGCTAGGCTGTTTCTAGGTTGTAGGCGCGACATAGCGGACCACACGATCAAATGGAATCAGCGACGATTGAGCTTGTTGTCCCTAACTACGCCTGGGCCCGCTTCCTAGCCAACTGTCCCGACTTGCCGCGGCTAGTTAACCTCTGGCTATAAGGCGTAGCATTGTAGCCATATGAGAGCGTTCACACATGCAGTGGGTCGTCACGCTGCAGCTTACATACTTGCCTTTATCAATGCTCATTCTTTTACATCACGCCTGTGATTTAGTTGATGGACTTGTCACTTGTATGAACTGATCGCCAAATTCTAGTCACAGCTGGTCAGCTAGATGTGTCACTCTATGAACCTAGTCTTATCAAATTAGGTATGAAACTGCAAATCAATATTGCTTTCCATGTAATATACGATTTTTAACTACCTAAAAAAAATTTTCTTTGTAAGCAGTAATTACCGTGGTATTTATAGCGATACTTCAGACATATATAAACTTTGTTTCTTCTCTTATGAATGGTAAGACCTATATCAGAGCCTACTTTACTTTTGCTAGGTTAAACTATTGATGAAGCAAAATGACAAGTAAAATGAAACCTAACAACTCAAGTTGTTTTAAGTAAACATTGTCTATGTCATGTTAAAGAATATAATAATACATTATAATACTGCTTGCATGTGCCATTATTTACATAACACAATCTTTATCAAACATAAAATAACCATATCACACATCATATTTGACTTAATTCAATTAACTCCCACTGGAACACAAGGCTTCAACTAGTATTCTCCACTGGTCCCTGTCAGGAGTGACTCTCTTCACCTCTTAAACTACAGTACCATACACCAAAAGTTATAAGATACATTAACACATACACATAGAACACACATAGAAGAAATAACAGCGCCAACGCAGAGTAGACTCTGAGATCGGGTAAAGAAAGACAAAAGTAATCTGTGATGTGAGGGAAGAGACAATGAATGTACTGTGTCATCCTCGCATGTAGAAGCGCTGCAATCTACGAAGAGTCAATGAAGACAAAAATATAGTCGTCAGAAAAAACCAGTAACAAGAAAGAATATACACCACTTTTTAGTACCGTACCCAACTAGATGGACATTTTCTCAAAAGTCCCCTAAAATCAATTTTGGTCTTTTTCTCCTAGCCTTCCTCAAAATAAGGGATTATATGGTTTCATTACTAAAATGTGTCTTATCTCGAGATGGATTATTTAATTGAGTAAAATAATGGTTGGTTGAATTTTTTATTCTTGTCTCCAGTAAATTTCCTCTGTAGATTTACCGTAAATCCACTATTATCTCATTCTTAGAACACCATGATTTTGGATTTTCTGCTCTAGTTTTTCAAGAGAAATTAAAAAAGTATTTCCCCTAACGTAAACCATAGTCTGAGCTCTAAGCAGGCAACATCCCACACGCAACTGTTGTGCCTGTGAATATGTACGGTTGAGTTATGCGATCGCTTAAGTCATAATTGAACTTATATAGACATTTTTAGTTTTTGTAAATTTCTTATAAAAAATAAAACTACAGCAGAAAATCTTAAACCACGGTGTACACATTTTTACCACTTAGACTTTTACATATTTGTATGTAATATACTTTCTTACTACTGTGGCCACTGGTACCCTAAATTGTATTTTGCCTCCATACATCTCTGCATCTTGCATCCTCCTTCCTTCTTCCCAGTTTTCTTATGTCCTTTTCTACTTGGTCCCACCATTTCTACCAAGGGGTCTTCTTCCTTCTGGGTTGTTCTCCAGTACTTTCTTTGGCAAAGAGTTGTCTTCTTTCTTAAGAAAACAGTCCTGACAATCTCATCCTTCTACTCTGTACCTCAGCGACAATATCTGGATCTCTAAATAATTCTCTCAGTTCCAAATTATGCTTTAATCTCCATTGTCCATCTTAAAAAGTCGGCCTGTACACTTTTCTCGATATTTTGTTTTCAAATACTACATTATAACTTTTCAGTTTTTTACTTAAAATCCAATTTTCTGATCCATGCAGGAGAACTGGTCTGACGATGGTCTTATATTCTGAGTTGGATGTGGAATAGTATTTTTGAGCTCAATAATTTGTGGAAAGCTGAAAAAAAAATTTGCGTTAAATTTAATCTATTTTGTATTTCTACGTCTTCATTACTTGTGAGGATGACTCCCAAGTATTGGAAATTAGTAACTTTTTGAAATTTAAATTCTTTAATCTCTTGGTTCTGATCCCTTAGTTGATGATCATTTTGCTCTCTTCCGCATGTCTTAACATTTGTATAACATATGATAAAAAAATCATAACTCAGACAGAGTATATGTTCTCTGACTTTAGTAAAAAATCACTTTAAAAATATTGTTTGATAACAATAACAACCGGGTTTCATTGACAACCTAGGAAATGATTTGCTGTTCACTTTTTTACAATTTTGCTTTTCAGAGATCCTCGAGGCTTTGCAGTAAAATTTTACACGGAAGAAGGCAACTGGGATTTAGTTGGTAACAATACACCAATCTTCTTCATGAGGGACCCTCTTCTTTTTCCCAGTTTTATCCATACACAAAAAAGAAACCCTCAAACACATCTGAAGGTAAGCAAACAAGTACCTGAACCAATATGGTAAATAATAATATGAATATAATGGTAGCATAGTTTACAAAGGATCTTGTCTTGTTTGAAAATGATTGTGCATATCTATGCATAGTCAAAAAGTAGAGATGATTGATTAAGAATTGTAAAAGTCAACATTAAAGATATTATGTTTTGATCATTTTTTGGTGTATAAGATGGCGTTTTAATAATTTAAAAGTCAATAGTGTTTAGCAGTGCTCGATTTGTAAAAAAGAGGCGCAGGAACTGTAACCTATTTAATTTGATTTGTACCTATTTAAGCCAATATTTTTATCCTTCCGAAAGAGAGTTACCGGAACTCTGTTCTGCTGCGTTCCCCTTGCAAATTGAGCACCAGTGTTTAGGAGGATTCTACATGTCTATAAGATTTTCACAGAGACCACAGAATTAAAATAGACTGGCTATGCCTTAAGCCCTTACATTGCGGGATTTGAAGCCACGTCCGCCTGTTTTAGAAACGTCGAGCAGGCATAGGAATGATTTTCTGTCTGTGTAATGGAATTTCTTACAAATTACAAAACACTTATGCCACACAACTTACAGGCATATTGATATATAAAAAACAAAAATAGCAAATCATCAAATCAAGTGTGGTAGCTCTTTCTAATAACCACTGTGAGGGTGACTGACAGAGGTAGGGTAATCCACCCACTGCTAGTGAAGTTCGGCCAAAGTTTCTGTGCGCTCGACCAGATCTCGTTTGGACTAGTTAAGGGGGAAGGTGGGGGTACTTTTGTGAAAACATTAATTTTGTGTCTTGCTACTCACTCACTTCCACCCCTAGCACTACCAATAACCGGTGCCGTATGTTTTAATTTGGCTATACTTGAATAGATACAACTTCCGTATCGGCGTGGTGGGGCGATCTGACGTTCGAGTAAGAGGGAGAACTGCCAGGTTGACTACCTGACCAATAAGAGCAAGGAGAGCCTGACGCGGTTTCCAGAGCAACAGGCGCTGTTGCCATATCGCACTGCATCTCCACGCCCGCACGCACATGTGCAGTTCCTCCAGTGTTATGACAGTGACTACTTCGAGTACAGTATACTGTCCGCGAGAGTTTAGAAGTCCCCTAAGCTAGAAAAAAAACTTTTTGATGTTGGAATAGTCATCACATTTGTATTTCACAGTATATTTTGGGTTTACAACAGAAATGTCGTTTCCCACCAGAAGTCAGTAAATATATCAAAGAGCGTTCCAAACATAGGGAATAATTTATTTTGGAACAAATGTTTCTGTACTTCTAAGCTGTTCTGTTTACAACACTTCCCTATCAGCAGATGTTCTCTAACTATCAACAGATAACACGAAATTACAGCACAGCACTCAGTGTAACGCTGCGTGTGTTGTTGTAAGCTGGCGCTGGCGTGCATATTCTGTGTCTGTGAGGATTGAGGAAGTTGCAGTTCCCGCTCACTGCGACTAACAACGCGGCAACATCGCAACGGCAGTCTCCCCACTGCTCGCTACCCCTCCACACCTCTCCGATACGGAAGTTGTATCTAATCAACTATAGTAGCGAACCGTCCGCACGCACAGAAGTTTTGGCCAAACTGTACCTGGCGACTGCGCCGTTCTAGGGTGACTCATCACTGCGGCCGCCATGCTGGATGGGTGTGAGACTTTGCGACTGGCCTAACTCCTACGTTTGACATGCATGATCTATTTTAATTCTGTGGTCGCTAGATTTTCAGTACCAATGAGATGACAGTTCAGTAATATGTAGCGATAACACTACTCTTAAACTTTTCTTTAAAACAACTTATTCTCTGTATGATCTCTTCATATTTACTGTATTTACTGGCAAGAGTTTGATGGTCCCAAATTTCTAAGATCCAATCTTACCAGCTCCAATGGTGTGAAAGTGCCACAACAGATGACTTGGCATTGATGTAAATCATTAGGTGCAACTTAAAAAACGTCAAACACATAACTGTCTCCTTATGTTGTTTAAGTAAGAAATAAGCCATTTACTGTTAGTCTTTAAATAGTCTTTTCTGAAACATGTCATAACAAAAACTAATATTTATAAATCTGTAAACAAAAACAACGATTTAGATCATATGTTATAGTTAATTAATGAATCAACATATGACAATATTCCTGTACCATCTCCCCCTTTTAAACTCATAAGTTCAACTTCTGTAAGGTTCTGAATGATCTCCCGGATTTACTTTGTGAAACTATTCTTGAAGGAGTCTGAAGATGCTTTATATGGGGATGAGACGATGGATTTTGAAGATGCGTTGGTTGTGGATGATACAATGCTTCTGTAGTATTTCAGGTTTCCTCTACCTTCTGAAAGAGATGCTGTCATATATGTTTTCTTTAGGGTCATTCTTTCAGAGATGTATTGTGTTTCTTCTACTAATCTAGAGGTTAAATACCTTGTTGCCAACGTAATCCTTGGTGGACTTAATGGCTACCGGTTTCAACACTTATGATGTCATTGTCATGCCTAGACGTGGTTTTTTCTCCTAGGAGGTCATCAATAAGTCTTTAAAAACACATAACGAGACAAACAAAAACGAACACGAACACACATTTTTAACGAATAATACTGTATGGCCATACAACTCACGGCGCGGCTGCGGGTTCAGGGTATAGGTCTAGCTAGACTGACCATCGCCGTGTCCTTCCCCTCCCCTCCTATCCTTTGTTGTTATCAGTGCCATTGTCTTCTGATCAATTTGTATGAATGAGGCTGCTTCGTAAATAATGTTTGACTCAAACAATGTTTTTTCAATGAGGATGTGTTGGGGATGTTTCTTGCCAGCCTTGAATATCTCATATTCTTCGATTGTATCCAGGAAACTACCTCTTTTTCTATAAAAATGTAATATATTGATGGATTTGTCAACAGATGAGACATTGTGGTTATTACTTATCAGATGATCAGCAAATGCAGAATTGGGTTTATGGATGGATGGTTTTGGTAGGTGTTCCTTATATCTAGTTTTGAATGAGCGGGCGGTTTGTCCAATATAAAAACTAGAGCAGCTGTCACAATTAAGTTTGTAAATACCAGATCCTTCCGATTGATCAGTAGTAGACGTGGTTTTCGCTCCTAGGAGGTCGTCATAAAGTCTTTAAAAACACATAACGAGATGAACAAATAACAAAAACGAACACGAACACACATTTTTAACGAAAAATACTGTATGGCCATACAACTAAATACCAGTTTTGTAAATACCAGATCCTTCCGATTGATCAGTAGTAGATTTATTCATATTGCTTCCTAATGCAGATGAGAGTCTATTGTTAGTACTGAATGATACTACAACATTGTTCTTTGACATTTCTTTCTTCAATGTGCTGTTAAAGTACGTGCCAAACTCTGTAGATATATATATTGGTTTGTTTGTTCTCTTGTTGGTGTGGATATATTTATCTTTGTGTTTCTTAACCAGTTTTTCAATAATAATACTATTGTACCCATTGGACACTGCAATGTATTTTAGCGTGTTTACCTCTTCCTTGTAATCTTCTTCGGACAATGGAATTGATAATAATCTATTGACAAAACTATGGTAAGCGGCTAATTTCTGATTTTGAGAATGAGATGTTATGTTGTTTGTGGTGGAAGGTTTTCGGTCACTTCTTATAGTCAAGTTTTGGAAAAATTATTATTGAGCTGCCTTTATCGGCTTTGCAGACCACGGCGACGTTGTCAGTGATCTTATCTCTAATGCCTGCCGCTACCTGTCTCAGTGACCTGTGGTTGACATGTCTGGAGGTATTGTGCCGATTGTTAACTACATGTCTAGCCTTATTTACAATACTTGCACGTGCCAATACCCTTGCATTCTCATCTTTTATAGTTGTTATGGCAGCTTCAGAGTGTAATATGTCTGATAATATGGATTTGTCTCCTGTTTTTGAAAAATTAAAATTAAGCCCTTTATCCGGAAGGCAACACCTCAGAAATGTGTTTCTTCTTTCAACACTGCCATCGTTATGTTTTAAGAGGTGAGATCATGGCCCTTTCCCATTTCTTGTTACTGACATTTTACACTAATACATTTTGACGAACATGAAAGTTTTCGTTGTTGTGTAAAACATTACAGTCATGATACATCTTTTGTAGAAGTTGTTTTTCAGGACAGTTCTTGGTTTGAAGTCCTGATTATCAATACAAAGTGTAGTTCCAATAAAGTGACTGTTAAAGAGTTGAGAAGTGGAGTAACCCAAGCTTGGATCATTTTGATGGTTTAACAAATATTAACTACAAATACTTTTTGTTTTCTCTTGCATAGCTTTGAGTATCCCCACTGCCTTTTCAGCTAAACCAATTGATTTCAGATGGTAAGGACTTGATGTTATTATTGAAAACTGCCATTTTTTAGCGACTTTTGATCTTTTGACATACAACACATGATAGTACCATACTGCAAACAACCGAGTTTATACCTTGCTAAAATAGTAAAACTGATCTTTTTCCACTATTTTAGAACCTCTCTCTGTCTTTTAGAAGTTGTTTGTCAAATTTTGTTTCAACAAACCTATTTGCTACCCACAAATTCATTGTTCCTTGAAGTTTCCTTACTCACTGAAAGACAATTATCCATCAAATTTCTTTTGATACAGGTTTTCAAGACATTTGATTATATTTTTAACCATACATCACATTCTTATAATACCCGATATGCTCAGAATGTTTGAATAACTGCCTCTCATTCACTAAAGTTTTACTCAAAGATCAATTCCTCCTACATTTTGGAAGTTTTATACCATAACATTATCTCCCGTTGTGATTCTTATCAATTGTTTCATTCTCCTTCGATTACAATTTACAAGAAATGCACTACTGGCTGCTTGATGGAGTGGGGTGTAGAAGAATCACAACACCTTATCAAAGCAGAGTACAGGTGGACTAGACCGTACTTGTTTTCCACTGTATTACTTAACAACTTTACTACTAAACTACATTTATGTCCATACCCTCAGTTTTGTTTCATTCCCTCAACCCGCCTCAATTCATTCATTAAGCTTCGGATTTGTTACTTTATACAAGTTACTTTACATTTTTCAAGTTTCACTAGTAACATTTCTACTTTCAACACATACATTAAGTAAGTCATTGATAGCGACTGAGCCTATGCACAGGATTCCAGCCCATGTAAGCTTATTTCCCAAATATTTTACTTGAACATTGCTTTGTGTGAAACATATAATTTGTTGTCATTATTTAAGTTTTTAGTTAGCCTATTCATTTTATTTTGTGTAACAGTCAGTAAAAGGTTTTGTTTCACTGAAACATAAACATAAACTTACACTGTTTATGTTTTACGCTTTTTGGAAACAAGATTGATTTTGATCAACCAATGAATTTATCTTTGAACTACCAAGATGGGTTTCATGCTAACGATTCAGTACGTCATCTGAGGGTTTGTTCCAAAACTCCAAAATATAACATACCATTACTTACTTACTTGTTCTAAATAATTTCTTACAGGTGTTTTAAATCACCAGGGATTAGTTTTACGTCCAGCCAGCCTTCATGTAGGAATGAAATTACTTCTTACTTATTTTTCCAGCTCAACATTAGAACTTGAGTTACTTTGGCTGTCTAAAGAGTCTACTAGTTTTTAAATCAAATTAATTCTACACAAGATTTCAATCTCAATATTGGGACAGGTGACTGATTTTTTACAACTAGGAACTTTGCAAGTGATATTTTTAATAAATTTAAATCTGTTATGTAAGGTAACACACAGCGAGCACATAATAATAATAATAATAGAGAGGACACGGCGTTTAACCAAATGCACTGAAAGTGTGGCCAAATCCGCCATCTTGGTCCGTCATACAGCCTGAATCCAAGACCCGCGAGCACAGTTCGCATTAAAAACCCCGTGACAAATACACGATCATAAACAACATTAATAGTTGACCAAAAATTCTGAAATTTTGCACACTTGTAGATCTGATACTGAGGAAAACGATGGTGTTAATATAAAATTATTAGCTATGATAGTAATTGATTTATAAATATTTGTATTACTTATGTAGTTTAATTTTTCACATTCAGACATGAAAAAGTTGTATTGCGAGGAAATTTTTTATTTTTTGGTCAGAGTAATTTCGTCAGCGGGAAAGTTGTGGATAAATAACCAAATTTAACTATCCGATTCACCAAAAATTTTTATCGTGCGTGGTTTTCTAAAAATATCAGGTACAAAAGGGGTCCATTGCCGCTGATCCGCGTCACGCCCGCTGCCCTGCCGGGCCGTCGTCTATAAATTTAGCGTGCAGTGTTTTAATGTTTTATTTATACTGTTGTACTGTAATATTGTATACATTAAAGAAATTTTCAAATATATTGTCTATGGAGAATTTTCAACCGTTTAGCACAGCTTTTTAAGGACTAATTAGCTTTCAGTATCATCCAAGATAAACTAAAGATAATAATAATGTAAGTTAAATTAAACTTCCCAAATATATTTGTAAAATTGCACTCAATTTATTGTCTCAGGAAAATACAGTTTTATTGAGATGTTGCCTGATTTTATTTTTGTGAAGACTTTTGCTACTTATTTTACAGTAGTATCGAACTCTAACATTGGAATATTTTTGAGCAATAATTTTAATTAGGTACTAAACAAAAATGATTTTTGTCCATATTTTTTCATACCCTGAGAAATGTTTACTATTTGGAAACAAATTTACACCTACACATTGTCCAAGTACTTTGTTCGTCTAGTCCTCAATTACATTGTTTTCCTTTACACTAATATCATTAACTTTATATCTACACTATTCTCATCAAGCATAGCAGACGACTAGCGCGCTGCACACGCCGGGACTACTGTCGGGGAAATAAATATGTGCACTCGAGTTTGAGCCTAAATATCTCTTGAGATGAATTATCCGATTTTGTTGAGACAAAAATTAAATATAGCTGTTTTAAATACATTTTACGTGGTAACAATTAAAAAAATTTCCGTTTACCAGTAAAATTTATATAGTTGAAAGATCCTAAAAAGTACCGATTTTTAAGAAACTCTGCACTAACACTGAAGTTTAAAATTTAATTGTAAACAAACCACTCAGCCAATCTTTCTGAAATTGTTATGGCTTATTGGTAGGTTTATTGTTAACAGTTCCATGCATTTTAAAATTTTTACTCACAATAGTTTTTATGCTGATGTTTATTTTTTAAACGTATGCTAACATCGTTAATAAGACGCTAAAAATGTCGTTCAAAATGCCATCGTGTTTGTCATGAAACAAGAAATAACACCAATATGACAGATTTATAATGCGAACAAAGATGCTTTTTAAACAGATATATATTTGTAAACAAAAATTTCTCCGGCGATAAAAAAAATCGATTTACTACAGTAAAAACAATCGATTTACTTTAAGATATTTCCAACAATATACTAATACGACCATGTACTTCCAGAAAAACCTAAGTAATTTTTATACAAAAGTATTTTTACATTCAAACAAAGCCTATGTAAACAACACTGACTCGAAGCATAGCAGACGACCAGCACGTTGCACACGGCGGGACTAGGCTAGCGCCGCCATCTTTGTCCGTTTCGTCGGCTAGTCAGACTGCCACGCTCCTGCGCTCCGAGTAGCGCTTCTATTTTGTTATGTGTTCGCTGGTAACACATAGGTATTATCTTGAATCCATTGTAAGCTACCAGCTGTATATTACATTTCTGAAGGGGCTTGTATGAAACACCATATTGCGGTAGTAAATGAAAAGAATATTTACATCAATTAATGCCACTATCAAGCTTAAATTTCATTTTTCGTCCGTTTACAATATGTTCCTTCCACCAGACATTGGTTTTACCAAGAGAGTTTACAATGTAAAGACTCTCATTACTAGTTCTGTCAGCCAAACCACCCTAAGTACCAATATTTTCCTCAGATAATCTCACTAGCCTGAAGAGAGTTCTTACCTTAGATAAATTATTCGGTTAAGAACAGGTGTTACATAATTTACTTTATGAAGCTGGGCGAACCCAGAATGATGTTTACCTTATCTAAAACAATTTTTATTTTTCAGTTCAGGAGTTAAAAAACTATACTTTCTTTGAACTTACCAGCTAAGGTCTTACTGCATCAACGTCACCCTTGTAGGCCTACTTGTAATTTCTGCACAGCAATCGCATGTTCCTTTCTGCAATCTCGACTGATTTGAAGATGTTAGCAACTTTTTCCAGACTTGCATCTTCTCTTAAGAGTCTTTGTTGTGCTTTTCTTCTTGATCTTCAAATGCCCATGGTTTTATTAAATCTGCATAACAATTCCCAAAAGTCTCTTCTGGATGGTGTTTTTTAGAGAGCAACTTGTATATACCCATTTTCATTTTTGTTGAAATTTACAATGTTTCTTCAGATCATCAAAAATTGAGTTGACTGTTTCTTTGTTTGATCCATCTGACAGACTTTTATAGAGTTAAATCCATCATACCCCAGTAGGTTTTTAAGTCTTGCAACTTGTACTTTAGTTGACTTTTTCTCAGTTTCATTAAATATTTGCTAGATCTCCACTGTCATTTAAACTTGCTGGCTTATTAAACTCCATATTTCCAGTTGTCAAATCACTTTTTATACATTGTCAAAAAAATAAATTGATTATTAAATTTGACTGTGCTATGTTGTTAAGAAAGAAATAAAACATTTACTTTGCATTGTAATAGTCCTTACTGAAACATGTTACAACAACTCAGGTTTATAAATCAAAATACAAAAACAATAAAAATTTAGATCATAACATATGATAATATTCTTGTAACACTCTATAGGAGTCAATATAGAGATATGATGACACATTCCATGTGAGTGAGTATTAATTTATGTTTTCTGATGTTTTAGGATGCTAACATGTTCTGGGATTTTATCACTCTACAACCTCAGACGACTCACCAAGTTATGTTTACGTTTTCCGATCGTGGAATACCTGACGGATACAGGTTCATGAACGGTTACGGGTCTCACACATTCAAATTGGTCAATGCTGCAGGCCATCCTGTCTACTGCAAGTTCCATTTGAAGGTAAGTGAAAAGTATATTCTTTGATGGGAACCAGTTAGATCCACACCACTATGTGCATTTAAACCCTGAAAATGTGTGGAGTGTATAATGGAGGGAGATGCCTTAGGTACCTTAGTTACTGACAAAGACCAGCTGTCATAAGCCAGAACCATTTATTGAAAGAATAATGATCAACAGCTGGGTCCAGTTTTGAACCATCTACAAATTTCTGACTGTTCTCAATAAAAATAGAAAACCTTTCATTTTTAGGCAAGCACTATAACCACTAATATATACAGCTATTTATTTTTAGCCAGAAAAATAGTTCCAAACTTAGTATGCTTTTTTATTAGTGAATTTCCCAATAGGGAAGTAGCTATTACTGTTGGTCTCATAGTAAGAACTAGACCCGGGACCAATTTATTTTTTTATTTTTATGCCCACAGAGGTCAAAACGATGATGAAGTGTCTGTCTGAGGTCTGATTTTGATGAAATTTAGTGTGGACATGAAGGATGCCATAAACAATTTTGTATACTGAAGCATTGTTGTAAGATTGGAGGTTAAGGCAAAAATAAATAGCTTATTCCCTATATGGGAAATTTGCTAAAAAAACTGTACATTTAAAATTCCCATGTTATTCTTATAGACTAGATAAAAAGAAATGTGTTGTGGTTTGCTTATTTATGGTTATATTTTGATCAAATTTGACAAATTTATTTGTCTCATCCTGTACTATTAACATTTGATCAAAAACGCTTTTTCCTTCCCCATAGCAGCAAACCTAAGTAGGCTACTCATGAAATTAAATGTTATTTAAATGGGGAATAAATCTGTAATGTTAAAGAAAATATTTGAGTAAAAATATAATCAGGGAAATGGAAATTTGCTTAGTCTGCAAGTTTGCTATGGCAGGGGTATTTTTACGGTTTACCCCTCCATATCTTGACAAATTCTTTTATCTGACTTTGAGAATTACATCTATATTATTCTTACAAATCCCTCCTGTCAAACATTTTGTTAATTTTACTCATGTCAGATATAATTGGTCAAACAGAAAAAATCCAAATCTAATTTGAAGTATGAATCAAACAAAATTCTCTAAAAGCACACACAAATAAAAACTAAAATTTCAACTTTGTAGAGCAATCAAGGAATCCGAAATTTGACCAACAGCCAGGCAACCCAAATTGCAGGCATGGATGCAGACTATGCCATCAGGGATCTCTACAATGCCATTGGTCGAGGAGAGTTCCCTTCCTGGACATTTGCTGTGCAGATCATGACCTATGAGGAGGCTGAAAAATTTCCTTGGAACCCTTTTGACTTGACTAAGGTAGGTAATAGTAATGTAATCGAGGTATTTTTAAATCATGCAAATAATATGCTCAATGCTCATGGGTTTAAGTTTTCCAGAAATGTATATTATTTATTCCCAGTTTCAACAACAAAAACACAGCAATTAATTTTGCAGAGTCCTTGATGGAGTTAACCAAACACTACATATAGCATTAGGAACTTAGGAACAACAATTAAATTTGTAGAGTGAATTTCTTAAAAACAAAATACATCTTTAAGAACTCAATGAACTTGTTATGGTGTTTGGCTATCATGGTATTTATGAGTGTTCTTCATGCTAATTCTGTGAGTGTCAGTACTTACAAGCGATAACCTATGTTTCTCAACGTATCTTGAAAACTGCAACCCCATCTTCTGGGTATATCTTTGCTGTTGTGGTATTTTTTTCTGAGGTGGTATATCTTTACTATGGTATATCTTTACTGCTGTATACCTTTGCTGTGGGGGTTTATCTTTCTGTGTTTTGCTAGGTATGGCCTCAGGCAGACTACCCTCTGATGGAAGTAGGTAAAGTAGTGTTGGACCGCAATCCTGGGAACTACTTTGCAGATGTAGAACAAGCAGCGTATAGTCCTTCCCATCTGATCCCAGGCATTGAGCCCAGTCCTGACAAAATGCTCCAGGTAAGCAATTTAAAGGGACAAAGGCAAGCATATCTTAGAGTTCTGTTGATAAACAAAACTAAGTGCATCGTTAGAAGTGGGAGTCAAGGGTTATTTTACCACTGTTGAAGTTGTTAAGGAGTTTAGGAATAAACAAAACTGCCTTTATATAAAGGCGTTTCTCAGTACCATACAGTTTTAAAAGAATGACTTTGTATAAAACTTATTTTAATTGTTTAACATTATGTGTCACAAGGCCTGATAGGATATGAATGGTAATGCAAACAATTAACAACCATTTAATAAGGAAAACATAATTTTAATGGGAATTGGAAATAAAAAAAGATACAGATCAAGTTTGAATTTGAAAGTTGCTTTTGATCGTAAATACCTTTAAAATTATATGGAATTTGAAATTTGACACTTTTGAAACGTTCTTTGTGAAAGTTTTGGATATGTTGCTATTTCAAGAAAAACTTGTTTTTAATTTTTTTTTTTGTGACAATATTGTAATGTTGCATACAGTAGACTCCCTCTTATCCGGACTCCTCAGGACCAAGGCCAGTCGGGATAACGGTTTTCCAGTTAACCCTTAGGAGACTAACTTCTGATTTATGAGGAGTTTGTATTTTTTGCTAAAAAGACAAACTATTATAAAAAAAAAAAATTAAAACAGCATGCATAAAATTGAAAGAGGGCTGCTGTTCAAAAGTTATAGCATTTTTTCTACAAGATTGCAGAAACTGTTAAAAGTACCCCGGTCCTAGGCACCATGTCATAAACTATAGGTTCGGTCTCCAAAGGGTTAAACTGTCCTCTAAAACTCAGGAATCGCTCCTAAAACAACCCAGATATTTTATTTAAATTTAGGAGATCATTGTATTTGGGCACGTGATCACTGGACTCAAATCTTTCCCAAGAGAAAAGTAGTTTCAGTACTGTATACTTCCTACCCATCCAGTTCAGTTAAACTGATGTGTTTATATATATTGTCCGGTTAAAGAGATGCCACTTGTGCCAAGTGTAGTCCGGTTAAAAGGTGTTCAGATAAGAGGATGTCTACTGCATTAGAATAAAGCTTAGCTCATAACGAGTGTAGAATTTTAACCAGGATAGAGATATCTGTGAACTTTAAAAAAAAAATAAATAAAAAAATAAGGTATTCAACAAAGTACACAATTTAAATAGTGTTGTACGATTTTGTAAATACTTTGTTGGAATAAAGAAACAACTCATTCATTCATTAATTCCCACAAAAAATCCGCCATTTTGAAACAAATAAAATAATCAAATTGGTAGTGCACTAAAACATGTGTATTATATAGAGCTGTTAAATGATGATGACATATGTTTTTATTGAATCCTTGTATTGAATTGTGAATCCTAAGATTTGAACTAGACCCCCTCAGTTTTTGTAACATTCTGTATTAAAAACACATTTAAGGTTTTTATTTCATTCCTTGGTGTTGTTTAGCAGGAAGAAATATCATCTCACCATTTTTTAACTAACGGTTAAATCAATACAGATTCATCATTCATTCTGTATTACTCATCATTTTCATTAGTTAGATTTTTTTTTAGGAAAAGCACTTGGCTTAGGATTGCAATTAAAGGAAGAAGGAATGAATATACATCTAACTTACCTAAGAAAAGAGTTCCAGGTGGTATAAAGCTCAAAGAAAGTTCACAACACAATAAACTTGATATTTTGCCAAGTAGCTTCTTCAAAAGGAAAAAAAATTACTGTCATTATACTTTGAAATGTCAAATTTATTGTGCTGTAAACTTTCTTTGGAACTCTTTTCTTAGATGAGTTAATTGTGTATCCATTCCTTCTTCTTATTATTTTCTTCTCATCAGTGATGTTTGTTTCATTGTCACAGGCCAGATTATTCTCATATCCTGACACTCATCGGTATCGCCTAGGGACGAACTTCCTACAGCTTCCAGTCAACTGTCCTTACAGGGTGTCTATTGTAAATAACCACAGAGACGGGACGATGCGGTACGGTGACAACCAGAATGGCTCGCCCAACTATTTCCCCAACAGTTTCAGAGGACAAAAATTAGACCCCAGAGGTGGCATAGCTCCTTACCCTGTCACCGGAGATGTTACTAGGTAAATTAAAAAATAGTATACTCCATTTACGATTATTCCATTACGATTATAAATGACAATGGTTTTTTTTACATAAAAGTATAGTTGTTGACTTTTGATAATGAAAGTAGACTTTTTAATCCTGTAAAATTTTAAGGCTCCTTTCAATGTGTTTCATCTTGTGCATGGTGAGGTACCGATGTTGACTAAGTTTCTCTCTTATTTCATGGTAGAATTCACATGTGCTTTACTATGTGTTTGTAACAGTAGAAGACAAGTAAATGTTTGTAGTTCAAATCAAATCAAAATATTCTTTATTTGTAGTAGGGGTGTGCGATGCATCGAAAATGCATCGAAATTTCGATTCGATTCGATTCGATGCATCGAATCGCGATTCGATTCAGTGGTGGTCAAAAAACGATTCGATTCACGAGGGAGTCAGTATCCATATACGAAAAACGCCTGCAGAAAGTCAATGCAATACCCGCAATACAGGAGCGCGTTGCTGTTGCGTTTCCTTTACGAAGGCGTTCTTATTTAATACATTCTTTGCATTAAATATAGCTTTAATTGTTTTATATTTTTTGTTTGTTTTGACATTGCAAATGATTAGAGGTTTTGTTTTTTGTCTTGATGTAAGCAGTGTGTGAAATATTTTACTACTGTGAACCTAGCCAAAACAAGGTAGGTTACTCCAAAATCATTTTAAAAATAAGTCTGAAAAATTGTTACTTAACACTTAACTAGTAAGATCAATGTTATAGACTGATACATTTGGTATTTTTGTTAGGTGTCTGTCGGTCCCCGTCCCCGAATTTTTGTTGGGGCAAAAGAAAAAAAAGAATAATTTATTTCCAAAGAAACACTCTTATATTATTATATCTATTACAGAGGAATTAAAATGTTCAAATGAGAATTAAAAATTAAGTTGGCTCACGACCTTTAAGAATAAAGACACAACAGAGCAATTGCCGCACTGCCACTAGCCAGAGCCAGGTCTAGTCGTCTACTGATAAGAGTAACAAGACAAAAGCCGTGACGCAACACTAACAGTGCAAAGAAAACAAAGTCAAAAGAATAGAAAGACTATTTATCCAGACATACTAGTATAATCATTTATTGTTCATTCAATACCTAATTAAAAATATATTTTAGTATTTTACATAATAAATTATAAACAAAAGAAATATCTGATATAGTGAACAGATCTGTATCTTGGTTAAATAGGGTTAAAAAAATATATTTCTAAGATCCAATACAATATTTACAATTCACAAATTACATTGAATTAATTTCTTTGAAAATAATCTCTAACAGTTTTGTGTTTTTGAATAAAGAAATATATTTCTTTGTCTCTACTTCCTTGTTTCATCACTTGCATTTTGTCAGCAATTGAAGCAACTGGGTAGCAACCGGGTGGTGTAAGAGGGGAGGGGGAGGGTCTATGACCTTGAATGCACACATCGTTGCCCGGGCCTGGCTGGTGAGACTGATTCATTGTTTTTGTTTTCCTGCTGTTCCAAAAACATTGAGGGTAGTTTAAAAACATTGACCTGTGTTGCCAAGGGCACTAGAAGATAGCATTTAACTTTCTTGTCTCTTGATTTAATGTTATTTTAATCTTCTATATATTATTTAAGAGTTACTTTTCGGGTACCTAATTAGTTGTGATATTGTTTAGCTTCATTTTATGGATTTTTAATTCTTTTCATTCATTAGCTATCAAAATCAGTTGTTTTAGGATTTTAATCTCTTGCAGTACCGGTAGGTCTATACTACTGTATGACATGATATGCATTTTTTAGTCCTTATTAATTATACCATAAACAATGTTTGTATGTTATTTACTGTTTTTGAGTTTTATAGGAAATTAGTTTATACAATATCTTTTCTTCAATGAGTTCTCCACTTGACATGTTGCTTCTAGCCTATTACTATTTTAGGCCCTATAAAAATAATGCCTATGTAAAGCTGTAGGCCTACTGATGCCAATAATAATTCTTTATTTATGATGATGTAACAAATAATGTAAGTGTGAGGTTATTATACTAAGGAGGTTAGGAGGCAGGGAATGAATGATACATGTTGCATGGTGGAAACATATTATTTTTATTTTCTTCTTGCTTGCAGTCCTGAAGCCGGTCCACAGGCCCTAAACTTGTGATATGTAAATTTATTTCTTAATGGTCTTTTTATATTAAGTTCCATTCAAATTTGTTGTAATTTAGCTACCGGTACCTATTTAGTTATTTAAACAGTTATTAAAATGAGAATGAATGTCTTGATAAAAAAAATATTTTCTTCTTTCTTGCAGTTGAGCCAATTCCAAGTAAAAATTATGAAATAGGCAAGTAAAGCAGCTCACTGGTATTTCCAGCAGTTATTCTAATACATATGATTGAAAATAAATATTTTTTCACCTAAAATTCATATGTAAGTATGAATAGGCCTAATACCACATCAACAAAAATTTGTATTACACAAATGTGATAAATTTTAATTATTGTTAATCCACTCAATTGACAATTATGAATAGAAAAATACCGTATTGCTTCGAATCGAGTTGCATCGAATCGAATCGAAAATCTTTTGAATCGAATCGTTGCTTCGAATCGAAAATTTTTTGCTGCTTCGCACACCCCTAATTTGTAGTTTCGTCAATAAATTACAATGGCGTCATGCAATAATATAACTTAAAACTAGTACATGGATTTTTATGGCTTAGTACATGGATGGACTGTGAAATTTCAAGAAAGAGTGTTTAAGATAAAAAATTGTGTTAAACATATGCTGTGAAATTCAGTGCAAGTTATTGATGTAGATCGGATTCGAGGAATTCCTTCAAGGAGTAAGCAGGTCTGTCTATCAGACTCTGAGACCTGAAATGCTTTTTGGGAGTTCTCTTTTAAGTGACTTGCTTGTTCGTCACAGTATGTGTTAGGACTGTTAGGTTTTGTTTTTGTTCTGGGTCTTGTCTTTTTAATGGGGCATGAGTTGTCCAGGGTCCTCCTCACTGTTTCATAGAAAAGCTTGTAGGCATCATCAGCGTCGTGAGAATTTTTTACATTGTCCCATTGCTTCCCTTCTAAGGTTAAATGTGTTGAGATTCTGAGTACAAAAGTTTTGTTTTAAGCATGCCACTGGATTAGGTGGTTTTTCATAGAAGGTAAACACAGTGCATGTTTGTCCAGTGTGATCAAATAGGCTAGCTTCGAAAATGGTTAAGAGAAGGTTTGAGTCAGAGATGTTTGTGCAGATAAAGTCAATGGAAGTGGCACTAGTTTCCTCAATTAAAAATCCATTTCCTGCATTATCTTTTAATCTGTCAATATTTATACCTCCCATTATGATCAATGATTTTGATTTTGTTTGTGTTGCATCTAGAATATTACCAATAGTATCTAGGGCAGGTCCTATAGGGGCGTTTGGTGACCGGTAAACACCAAGGATATTTAGCTGTTTTTTATCAACCTGTATATTAATCATGGCAGCTTCAGTGGTGAGTTTGTTGCAGTACTCAGCTACATTGACAGATTTGGCAGTTGTTTGTGAGTTCTCTTTTATATAGATGGCAACACCTCCCAATCTGTGGTTTTCACGGCTGTATTCTGCTATCAGGTTGTATCCTGGGAATCTTGTGTTGGCCAGGGCTTGAGAGTTTAATCCGTGTTCAGTAGGAATCAATATGGTTGGCAGAATGGTTGATAGTGTGTGGTTTAATCTATCAACTTTTTTGATCAACATAACTTTTTTGATTATGTTTTGATGCATTAGAGTTATTTTTGGAATTCTTTCTGCCAGCTTTAACTTTGTTGTCTTTTGAGCAGTTTGTGGTGCGTTTCTTTGCCTGTTTCTTTGTTGCTGTTTTTTGTTGTTTTGTTACAGAAATGATCTGGTTATGAACATTGTTATCCTGTTGTGGTATAATGTTGATAGAAGTTGGCTGGTTTTGCGATATTGAGATTGAGGTTAATAGATTTTTCGCAGAGTGGATTTCCAGAAAATTTGTGTATTTTGGATGACTGGTGGGTGTTAGATTCTCCTCCATTTTCGATGTCCTGTTCCTAAAAAAGGGATCATAGCATCTGACTTACACAGGTTTGTTATTTGAGCAGAACTTACGTTAGGGGGCATGTTTACCTCGTGAGTGTCTAAAGTATCTATGGCGTCTTGGTCTTTATCCATAAGATTTATATGTTTCTTTCCAGATTGAGAGTTGGTAATCTTTGGTTTTTAGGTGAAGGTGGTTCTAGGTTCAGTTCCATCTACATGCCTATGGATATCTGGCTGGACTTTTATTACATTAGGCTGTTTCTAGATTGCTTGTGTATTTGATGGTACTATTGGCTGAAGTATGTCTGGTATGTGTGGTGTATATTCTGGAGAGTGAGACAGTTTTCTAGGCAGGGTTTGTCTGCTTCCCTCGGAGTCAACACTTTTGAGATGTAGCCATGGTTTTTTTGACGGGGTTTGTCTGATTCCTTTAAAGTGTTAGGTGTGATTCTCTCAGGGTCGGAGGAAGTGGCGGTTCAGTTGGCCGTTCATTCGAGTTGAGTGTTCATTAGGAGGGAGTTTGAAGTGTTGTGCTAGGTCCGGTTTTCTTTATGACTTTATCGCTTTTATCCATCTACTGAGGGTGTCACCATCTGTGGGGGTTTAGTACCTAAAGGTGTTAGTGTCTCCAGATGGCAACTAAGCAGTTTGGTATGGAGTCATAGATATTGTCTTTTGTCCTGTTGACTCTTACAACTGCTATGTTGGTTGCCTGCTTCCCTTGAAACTCTTTGATTGTTGAAAAATTAAAGCCTAGGCTGTTCAGTGAGCGTTTCTCAGCCTGTTTGAACACAAGAACTTTAAAGAGGCTTTTGTCAAGGTGTAGCTTGTTTATGTCATCGAGGTACATTGAGTCAGCTTCATTTTCCACTGAGTTGCAAGTTGCCACTCCTTGTTCGTAGTAAGGCAATAGAAGAGTGGCAACACGGTTTGTACACCTATAAGAAAAGTTAAAGACTGTGGTTGTTTTAGCTATTTTTGTGATATCATAATGGGTCATGTTGCTATTAATGAAAGGCATTTGTTGTTTGTCTCCTATCAGCAGTGATTTTTTTACTCCAGCAAGAGCACAGGCAGCACAGTTCTTCTCCTGCATGAAGTGCTTCCTCTATGATTAGCCTGTTGTATTTTCCACAAGATTTTATGTGATTTGTTGGGTTTATAATAAAAGAATGTATTGTTGTACATGAGTCTTTGATGTCCTTTTAGCTTGCTGTTTCTTATTTTTTTTTGCGGTTTCTGCAATCAGTTGCTCCTTCTCTTGTTGGAAAGAGAGTCAACAAGGGTTCTCCTGTGTTTAGGTTGATTATGTTGTAGGCTGGCTTTGAGGCTTCGAGTTTTTCTTTTAGCTCTTGCTGTGTAAGGGACACTTTGTTGAAAGCATCGTTTTTGTAGAAGTCAGAGAACCTCTTCAATAGGACCCCCTCTCTTTGTTCCACCATTGCATCTTTGATAGCTATTGAGTTTTGGTTTCTTGTGTTTTGGTTATTTTAATCTGAGGGTTCTGAAGTTTCAGGGTGGCTGAAATCTATGCCTTGCGTTCTCCATATGCTGTACATGCGCGAGCTCTTCTCGCTTGTGATGCGCGATAGATTGGTACATGGATTGTGTACATGGTCAATGGTTTTCTTCAGTTTTTGTCACTTGTGTGGATTCTAAATCTGTGGAGGCATGCATTGCTATTGAATTGAAGGATTACTTGGAGTATTAAGGTAATGCAGACAGAGTTTAGCTGTATAGGCTGCCACAGTTCATTGATATTCAGGGAGAAGAGCGTTGAGGATTTGATACAATTATTTACAATTTCTACATCTTTAAATAGTTTTGACCTCCAGATGTTCTGTTGGGATCTGAAGGAGATTATGATGTATAGCTTTTCCTCAATAGTTATAGTGACAAGGAAGTTAAAAAACAGTTAATTGGCTGTTACTCTATTTTTTATCTCTGTTAAGGATTCTGGATACAAAATTAGGGAGCATTTTAGCTGAGTCATGATCACAAAAAAACCCATTCCACATGCTCTTTTCCAATCTAAGTTTGAGTTTAGTTGTGAGGATACGAGGGGAGTTTTGTCAGGCACAAAGCAGATAAAATTTAGTTTGCTAATGTTACACATTTTTGGTGTTCAGGAAGGATACACGCCCTGTGTTTGAGTTCACTGAAGCGTTCTGGATTATCCTTCTAGCTACTGCTCTTGTCTGGCACGTGACCATGTCCACCGCATCGCTTATCTCTTGTTGCTCAAGAGTCGGCTGTAGGTTTGTCCAGCTAGATAAGATTAGTACTATGTTTAAGGTGTTTTTCGGTCAATTTATTAGCATTATTTTTATTTGAGACTGTGAAAGTATTTTTGGTTGATCAACTTTAAAGGAGGGTTATTTTTTAGCTTTTTCCCCTCATTTCTCTTGAAGTCCTTTGACAATTTGCCTGCATGGTTGTTTTTACTACCAGTTTAGCATCTGTAGTCTGTCCTCAATAGCAGTTAAGGTGTTCTGCATGTCATGGATTCTGAGTAAGTTACCTTGCTAGAGTAGTGTTTGAGAGAGGATCATAGATTTCCACTGGTGTGCGTTTAGTTTGAGTATGAGCATCTTTTACTTCCTTGCATTCATTTAAGGCTTGTTCTCTTTCAGCATTGCTTAGCTCCAGTTGTAGCTCTTTTATTTTGCTTAGGTATGTTTCTATATTCTGCACTCGCTCTCTATCATGCCCTTCAAAAATGCTTTGTAGGTCCCTTCGATTCTTTTTTCCTTTTCCAAGGTGTTGTCTAGTTCCATTATTTGTTCTTGTAATTGTTCGATTCTTACCAGATATGAGTGTTCTTTAGTTTCCAGGTCTTCTATGATGGCTGTGTGTTCCTTCTGTGTTATTTGGAGAATGTTTAGTTTAGTTGTTAGTTAATCATATTGCTGTTTTAGTCTTGTTCTCCTCCAGTAGAGCAGCACCATCTTTAGCTGCAATAGTTAGTGCATCCTCTTCACTCAGCTGACTGTCTTCTGCCAGACTACTCTCAAGATCAGCTAGGAAGTTGGGACTCTGAAGAACTTGAGATAATGGTTCAGTGTCAGAGTTAATTTATCATTACTCTTGGTTTGTTGAGTAGCTTCTGATTCAAAAATTTCCTCTGCAAGTGATTTGTTAAAATTATTAGGGTTATTCGGCAAGAATTAAGATTGTTTTGGAGTTTCTGAATTTCATAGAGGTGTTGCTTTGAGTGTGGTAGTAGTATTTAACCTAAACATATCTTCAGCTTGTTTAAGGACTTTATAGAATTTTTACATTTCTAACATTTTCTGTTTTTGGTATCCCCTATATAGCCTTGTGCTCACTGTAGGAACTTAGAGCACTTCTACTGCTGTTGTGTAGTCTCCAAAAAATGTTATGTTAAATTTGTCCGATTGGATTAAGAGGGAAAATTTTCATAAACAAGGCATATATATATATATATATATATTCCCTATTTACATGATGGTATGGCCTCTGGATCATCTGAATTAACGTATAGTGGTTTACCTTACCTTGTTACTGTCCAAAACGATCCTTTGCAGTTTGTTGTGACTAGAGATGTTTCGTGCTTCGGATGGAGCACATCATCGGGTCAGAAGAATGTCAGGCAGTAGTCATTAGATACTCCTCATGGTGGAGTTTGTCAAAAGTTTATAGTAATATAAATAACATGGACACGACATAAAACACAAAAACACAAAACTGAACATTTAACACTGGTTGACCAGACGGTAACAAAACACGTGATACGGCACCGGCTCAGAGCAAGTCGCGACTGTTACGTGTCGTCAGCGTTGACCCCCACACCTACTCCTATGATATCCTTATCTCGTTCTTTTGTTGTCCTTATATTATGGATTTGAATGGCAGTGTTGTAGATGATGTTAGACTCGAATGATAATTTTTCGTTCAATGATGTGGGTGTTCCTTTGATGCCTTGTAAATTTCATACTGTTCAACTGTATCCATGTATCGACCTTTATTACAGAACTGTACTATTTCTAAACTATTGTGAATATCAGTGTAATCGTGGTTGGAGGAAGTTAGGTGGTTTACGTACACTGATTTGGAATTTGTCTTAGGCTTATGTTCCTTTTCAATCTGTAAATTCCTGATTTTTCATTCTATTAGTTTCGGGTTGGCACCTCTCTTTGACGATGGTTGAGAGTTTATTGTTAGTTTAAAATGATACGTTCACGTCATTTTTAGCTAATTCATTTACTAGGGCGTGGTTCAGTACAACACCGTAGTTAGCGCTGACATATCTTTTACTGCTATCTTGTGGTTTGTTATTGTTTCATTGTGTTGTCTATTAATCAATTTGTCAATCAGGGAACTATTGTAGCCATTTGCAACTGCTATATGTTTTAAAGTATTTACTTCGTTGTTGTAATCAGTTGGACTCAGTGGGATGGAAAGTAAGCGGTGGACGAAACTATTATATGCGGCAGTTTTATGGTTATGTGGATGGTGTGATAACGAATGAATTGTCTGATCTGTGGTGGTTGTTTTTCTGTAGATTTTAAAATTTAATTGTTTATCGCTTCTGGTAATGGTGACGTCTAGAAAATGAATTGATTTTGTTTCTTCTATTTCAAGGGTGAATTGCAAGTTCCTGTGAAATGTATTCAAGTATGTATGGAGTAGGTTGATTTGCCTCTCATTACCGTTGAATAAGATGAGGGTCGTCCAAGGTTAGTAGAGAGACAGGTTGATGCGTCCGGCCGATTCCGTGGTGCACGTAGCCAGCCGCTGTGACGTCATCCAGTGACCAGCCGCTATGTTCTGCGCGTGCCATCACTACAGTAGTATTATTGTCGTGATATCAGCGTTACACTACTAGCTGTTTATAAACCATTGTGTTTAGTTTATTTGTGTAAATAGAATGGCAATAAAAGCGAGGATTAATAATTAAACAAAGAGATAACGATTTGTATGAAAAGATGTATTGACGGAATGCATTAAATAAAATACATAATGACTACAATGACAGACAAGGCAATGATTCATGTACATATTTTTTTACTTTGTTTAATCGCTTTCTATCTTCCGTATCAGCGTCTCCTTTTCTTTTTTTGATTTTTGTCCCAAGATTGATGTTTAAGTCCTTCATCCTAATGATTGTTCTCATTTTAATATACGATGTAATAACTTCCAGAGGAATATCCTGTACCTGAAAAAATCTAAGAAAAGAATAAATAAAAAGATTCATTTAATTAAATTACAAAAAATATGGATTGCAAACATTGAATAGTTCTTGCATAAAAGAAAAATAACTGTTCTTGATTCTCTCTTTTGATTGGTAACCAAATAAATTAAAGATTACATGCTACAAACTATAAGTGCTTCAGTTCGTAAAATTTAACTAAAACATGAACAAGTTTTCTGGTTAATTAGCCGACATGGAAACAAATGCCTGTGCGTCAGCTTCGAGATGCGTCCTTTGGAAACTAAACCTTAGGCCTAATATTAAGATTAAAAGGTCAATTAAATTCTTGGGTACTAGTAAAAGTAAAAAAAAAAAATAGATATATAGTTTTAGTATTATATTATTTGCACAAAATTTTTCAAAGCCGTTAAACAATTGGCTTTTTTCTAGTACTACTTCTAGTACACTAATACTATTGGCTTTATTAATGCATTTCGTTACTTTAATTTCTGAAATATAATATATAAATAACCTTTTTCCGTAGACGATTATAAGTAATCCTTATTTGGTTGGCTCTACTCTGAGTTTTAACCTCAAAGAGCCATTTTCAAACCATGTCAAATTTTGACATGGTAAGTTTTATATGAAAATGGCCCTTTGATGTTGAAACTCGGAGTAACCAAATAAATCAGGATTACTTGGAATAGTCGACGGAAAAAGGTTAGTAACCTATTATATTAGTCTAGACACGATTCAGGAGGCAAACAACGTTAATAAATAATTGTTATCTTATTTTTTGTTATTTGTTAGGTAATTAAGGTTTGACTGTCTTCTTACCTGCGAGGGGCGAGGCGGTCACTGGCTGACGTCACACGTGCGGCGCTCAAACCGGTTTTTGTGACTGCTGGGGAGGTATAGGGATGCGTCAACCTGTCTCTCTACTAACCTTGAGGGTCGTCCACGTACCTACTATAGTGGATTATTCTATTGAGGTTTCGGTTGGAATCAGACCAAAGCAAAGATGTTTGTTTCCAACATGGTTCAAGAATAATTCTGCGAGTATACTTGAAAGCGGTGAACACATTGTTAATCCCTTGTTCTGGATATAATACTTGTTCTCAAATTCAAAGTAGTTTTTCTTCAGGACGTTTTGGGTTAAGATAACAATTTCTTGTATTGCCTTTGTTGGTAGTGAAGAATGTTTGTCCAAATTGTTTTTTAGAAAAATCATTGTATTAATTGGAATGTTCGTAAATGGATTGACGACGTCAAAAGATGCTAAAATGTAAGAGTCTTTTAGTTTTATGTTGGAAACCTTATTTACTAAATCTATGGTATTCCTGACACTGTGGTTGTATTTTTGGTAATCCTCTTAACTTGGGGGCTCTAGGTTTGGTAACTTTTAAGTTTCTATTATCTTTGTTAGTTAAAAGGTCATTACACGAAGTTATTAATCTGTTGATTTCCTTAGAGAAGGAGGTGGTGGGGTCTTTAGCTAGAGTTACGATGTTATTGGCCTCGATGAAGTCCTGGACCTTGCTGACATATTCATCCTTATCTATGATGACTGTGCAGTTACCCTTATCTGCCTTTGCGATAACCCCCTTGCCCTTGTCTGTAAGTGTGACAAAATCCAAAATCTATCTTATGATCTAGAATACTAAAGAATTTTGCTCCTGCTAATTGTGGCATGATCTCTTCAACAGTAGGCGTTAGTGAGATATCTTAATCTCAACTGCTGCCATTTTTGACTTGGTTGTCCGTTTGAGTTAGGATTTGTGACATTGTATTTTACTAACAGCTTTATTTTGATACCAAACTCGACCTATGCTGCTATTTAAGAATTTTGTCGACTCCTTGTGGACCGTCCCCCGAAGGGGTTATCTGGTCGGTAATTGGTCAGATGTGTGCCTTACTATCACCAGTAGGCACGTGTGAACTTTGGTATTTTGTTATCTAATGGTTTAAAAATATAATAGAGGTTCTAGACTTAATTGTCACCCTGTATAGGGGTTTGTCGTTCCAATGCTTCTATGATACCAGCAAGATCTATATTAATTGTATCTACACGTTTTTCAATCAATTTAAAGCCCTCTTTACCTATCAATGTGTTGAACATAGCCAGTTTGAGTCTTGGTGTACTAAGCCTTGTGCAACATACTGCTCTTCCCTCTACTAATACCAGGTATGTATGAAGACATCGGTCGGCTGTGTTAGGTCCTTTGCCATTATAGCTACGTCATCTGCAAATGCTAGCACATACAGTTTGTCTCCTACTTTGACACCCATGTTCATTTCTGCTGTCTTCTACAGTGTCTCCTCCAGGGCCACATTGAATAAAATTGGGTAAAGGTCATCCCCCTGTCTGACTCCTGAGTTTACTTTGAAGGTTTCACTGTTTTGATAATTTATTCTCACAGTGCAACTTGACACAGTCACACTCATTTTACACATCTAAATAACCTAACCACTTATCTTTTAGTCTCTAAATCTTCCTCCTGGACAACACTCAACGTAAGCTCCCTTCTCTGCAACAATGTTTGTGGAGAACCGAAGATGGGAGTCACCGCACAAGAATATCTTAAAAGGTTCTCCCCTAAGGTTGTTGTCAGTTTTGGTTTAGGGTTGTGGTTTAAGTGTAGTAGTGTTGGTGATTGATTTTCTATTGATTGTCGACTTTACACAGGTACAACAGTGAAGATCAAGACAACTTCACCCAACCTGCGTTGTTCTGGAGCAAAACTCTGACGGACCCTGAAAGAGCCAGGCTTGTCAGCAACATCGTGGACCACTTGAAGGATGCTGAAGACTTCTTGCAGGTATCCAAACCTTGCCTTCACTTGCATGAGAAAGATTGCTAAACTAACTAAAGAGAAACTTAGTAGTTCATGATGATTATGTATTTAGTTAAAGTTAACTTGGCCACCCAATTAGTACCATTCAACGTGATTGTTTGAATGGAAACACTTTATATACGAGGGTTGTTTTATAAATAAGGGTAATTTTTGTGTATAGCCCCCGTAGTTTATATGAACAACAAAACAAGACTCCTCGCCGCTTAATGGCATCATTTGTTAACAGAATGACACCATTTGCAGCTCTTTAGCTGACGTATATGCCTTGCTGTGTTTGTAAATTTTTTTAAATTATTGAATCCCCAGCCGCAAGTGAGTTTTGAGTCTGTATCAAACGGTTTTTTGTCACCGTAAACTTAAATAACAATCTGTGAAATAACTACAGTACTGGAAGTATCTTTGTTAGCAATGTGAATTTTAAAACATTTGCTACGGTTGCATGATGGCCAGCAGCGGTCAGGTAAGTACTATAATAGTTACTAAAAAAATAAATACTATACTAAGACCATAATCGTATCCAAGTGATCATAACCAAAAGAAAATAGGTTGACAATGACTGGTGGTGCATACTTATCTTTATCTAGCTCTATTTTACGATTATAGTCTGAGTTTGTAACTGCACAATGTTAAAATGGGCTAAAAATAAGTTAAAAATGTTCTCATAACTTTTGAATGGATCAAGATTTTTAAAAACGGATTGCAGCATCATATTCAGCGTAAAAATCTAGTTTGAAACGATGGGTCACAACCCTAACTTTGCATTTGAAAAAAAAACTTTGTATCCAATATGGCAAATCCAAGATGGCGGCCAAAATTTTATACCCAGTCAAAATGAAGTACTTACTACTCTACAATGATCTGACGTGGTCCGGAGTTGATATCTTAAGAAATGTAGAAAAAAGTAGGGGGGGAACTCATTTAAAACTCACCCTGTATAAAGAAGGCATTGTAATATGTCATATTTTTTGAAAATAGGTTTAAATGATGCTCTTTTTGGTGCAAAAGATAAGATTCTTAAAAATTTCTTCTGTTTTTTAAAAACTGTGTCGGCATATGAAGTTGAGCCCCACAGTTCAATTCCATACTGCATGATGGAATAAAACATTGCATAATATACAGTAAGTTTAGTTTTCAAATCAATTATATTCCTTAAAACACACATTTGAGAACAGGCTGTATTCAATCTCTTTACTATCATGTCTATATTTGGTTTCCAGGTTAAATTTCTATCAATTATTAAACCTAAGAACTTTGTATGTTTAACAAAAGGTAAAGTATCGCTTTGATAGCGTAATTCAAAATTTTGATTCTCTCTATTTTGGATTGTTTGAAATAACATAACCTGTGTTTTAGAACTATTGAGTTGCAGCCCATTTACTGTAAACCAACTGGACAAATCTATAAGTGAGCTGTTGAGTTCTAATTTTAGATTGGGTATATCTTTTGCTTTAACTATGGCTGTAGTGTCATCAGCTTATAATATGAGGCTAGAAGATACATTTTGAGGTACATCATTCACAAAAATTAAAAATAATAAAGGACCTAATATCGAGCCTTGTGGGACACCACATTTAACTTCGTGCCAATTCGAGATAAACTTTTTGCCATTTTTTATAATTGATGTTCTTTGTTTCCTGTCAGTTAAATAAGAATCAATCCAAGACAAAGCCATGCCAGAAAATGAATAATGTCGAAGTTTGCTCATTAAAACATCATAATTTACACAATCAAACGCCTTGGATAGATCACAGAACACCGCTGCTGTACTCTGCGATCCATCCAGGCCAGCCAATACTTGATTTATGAACTCTGAGACAGCCATTGTTGTGTTTTTTCCAGATCTAAATCCAAATTGTTTTTCTGTGAATAAGAAATTGTTTTCAAAATATGAATAAATTTGGTTGTATGCAAGTTTTTCAAAAACCTTTGATAAACATGGTAAAATGGATACGGGACGATAGTTTTCAGGATTTCCCGGCGAACCTTTTTTATACAGTGGTTTTAGTTCCGCATTTTTCAGTTGATGTGGAAAAATTCCTTCATCAAAGCATTGATTAATTATTAGACAAAGCGGTTGTGCAATAAAATTTTTTATATTCTTAACTATTTCAATCGGAATCTCATCCCATCCAACTGAATTTTTGTTTTTTAATTTTTTAATTGTTTTTTTAACGTCTGATACTGTTATATGTCTGAATTGAAATTTTATATCCGAATTAATATAAATTTTATTTGCTAGCTCAGTTGCTGTATAGATACAGGAGTTAAAATTATTATCTTTGGACACATTAGCAAATTTTTCATTAAAGAAGTTAGCAATGATTTGACCATCTTTTACCTGTTGATCTTCTACATACACATCCGGGAAGTCTACTTTTTTGGCATTTAAAACTCCAAGCTCAGACTTCACAACACTCCATACAGCTTTACTTTTGTTATCAGCACTTGATATTATCTTACAGTTAAACAATTTTCTAGCTTTATCACAAACAGTTTTAAATATTTTTCTGTAGTTTTGGTAATATTTTTGAAAATTAATGTCCTGGTTAGTTTTGGCAATAATACTCAATTGTCTTTTTTTGTTGCTAGATACTTTAATTCCTTTAGTTACCCAGCTTTTTTTAAATTTGTCTTTTTTTAACCTTTTTGAGAAAAACTTTAATGGAAAACAGTGGTCAAAACTAACTAAAAAGTCATGCATAAAACTACTAAAATTTCTCTGAGCGTCCTTTAGAAGTGATAAGCTCCAGTTAATTTCTGAAATACATTTATAAAATAAAGCCTTATTTGTTTGTGAAAACAACCTTCTTTTGCAATCTACCTTTTCATCTAACAATTTATTTCTTGGCATTTCAATAAAGAGTGCCCTATGGTCTGACAAACCTAGTTCAAGATTCATTTTGGACCTCTTTACTTCTGGTCTCAGAACATCATTGGTTAAAGTATTGTCAATGCAGGTACTTGTGCTATGTGTTATTCTGGTTGGTGAACAGAAGTTTATATTAAAGCCATACATATTAATTAAATTTAAAAACTTTTTTCTATTATTATGTGAGTATGAATTTGATAAAATATCTATGTTGAAGTCTGCTGCTATGTATATCTGATGTGTTTTTATATACTTTTGCAGTTTACAAAGAAGATATTCTAGCTTATCTAAAAATTGTTTTAAATTATTTTCATACGGAGTTCTATAGATAGAAATTACAATAACCTTAGTAGAGGGTATTTCAATACTACAGACTTCAAAAGTGCTTTCTTCGTTAAAGATATAAAAGTCAGTCATTTCTTTAAAAATAAGGGTTTGCTTTAAGAGAATACAAGATCCCCCTCTCGCACCTGTATTTCTACAATAATATGCTACCAACATGTAGTTTTTAAAGCCAGATAACATACTTATTTGATTTGAATTCAAAAAATGTTCATTAAAACAGATTATATCTACGTTCGAGTCTTCCATAATAATGTGTTTGTCATGCATCTTTTTGAAAAATCCCCCTTGAATATTTAAGAGCATAAGAAAACTAATATTTTTATTTATGTTGCTGCAGACATCTTTACAATATTCCCACCTATCACATATTTTATATATATCAAAGTGAGAATTTTTACAGTTAAGACAATAGTTATCCTTTTTTAAAAGACCTGAATGTAAAAGTACATTTAAATTAGAATGACTGGAAAGATCTAAGTTATTTTGATTTTCACAATCGTTCAAACCAGACTTGTTGCTTAAATCTACAGAATCTTTTGCTCCTGTTTTATTGCTAAATTTTGACTTAATGTTAGTACCTATTACTATGTCTTTGTGCAAAAAGGATACTTTCTGTGATGCCCTTCCGTTGATGTGATTACTTTCCGTTAAATGGTTTATTTGATTGTGATTTAGCAAAACATTGTTTGTAGATTGATAAGCTAATGATATATCTTCATTTTCTTGCCTGATAGTATTTGAATTTAAAGTTGTCTGGCTTTGATGAGAAAATATCCTTTTTGTACATGAAGTTTTACTCATAAAAAACCACCCTCACTGCTGCCAGAAATAGGAGTCTTTGGCAGTTTGTCTGAACACTCAAAAGCACTGGTACTCTGCTCTGCACTAGCACTATCACTGTTTTCACTGGCAGGCTTGAGGTGATGTGATGTGATGAGTGGAGGGAAGGTGTTCATGTTGGCTAAGCCTAGATGGTCTGTAGAGTCGTCTTTCTGTTGAGATGACAATGCTTCTGGAATGGAAGGAGTGGAAACTTCTCTGACACTGGCTTCCGCTGTGGCTTGTACTGAATGTGTAGTGCCTTCCTCAGACCTCACTTTGGTTCTGGCATCTGTTACCTCATGCTGCAGGCGGTGAAGGAATTCTGGATAGCTGAGCCCGTTCCATAGCCTTCTAGTTGACTTTTCATTGCTGGTTGTTATAAGTACTTTTGCTTTTGTAGCTTGTTGAAACTTGACAATGTTTTGGGCGAATTTCTCAATGGGTATTTGGTCCATCACACAACCCATGGGAGAACAAATTAGCTTTCTGAAATTTCTTTTCTTAAAATCAGCTGTTAAGTGAGAGAAACAAGATTAAGAATCATAGTCTTGTAGATTTGGTTTATCTGAGTTCTTAGATTTTGTCAATAGCCCATAAACTGATGCACCACTGTTAGACTGTTGGTACGCTAAATGACTGATTACAGTGTCAGAAATCAGAGGTCTTCCAAAATGCTTTCTGAGTATCACTGCAACTCCTGCAGTCATATTTCTTGGGCTATCAAAATCACTGGAAATGCAATGAGCAAAAGCGACAAACCTATCATATTGACATCTGTTTATAAAAACCTCAATGTTTTCTTCCATGATTTTCAATTCTTCTGTATTATTTGATGGCTCTTCACATTCAGTAGGATTCTCAGGCGATGGAAGCTCACTGAGACAAACACCAAAAACCCATACTTGACAACGTCCGTCCAGACAGAACTTGTTTCGGTGGACATTATACGCTTGTTGCGCAACAGCTTCATGAGGGTTTTCAATTCCATCCTTGTATCGAATGGGAGGTCGTCATACTTCAACACGCAAGAGATCAGTTTCCAGTAGAGGTTCTTTGCTATCCTGCCATTTGGTATAAAACTATTCAAATCCTCAAGTGTGATCTTGTAGATAAAACAGTCTTCCGAATATGTTCCTTTGATGAAATACTTTATAACAGTGGTGTTTGACAAGTAGACCGTCAAGTCGACACCTGGAAAATGCATTCTCATGTTAAGCAAAACACGTTCACACCTTAGGAATCTTGTTTTTATGAAAGGAAATGAATAAGTGCTTTATTTACAACATATTGGTACATACATTCACAGGTAAAAAATTACACTTTATGAAACAATGGTTAAATAACCGTCTGTTCGGTTGGCACTTAATTTTAAAACTTACACTAAATTAAACCTTCTTTATATACTTTTTTTAAAAAGAAACAAAATATGTATATAAATATAATGTAAAATAAATAAGAAAATAAATAACCTCTCCTTAATTAATATTGCTATAACATTGCCCCATTTAACAAAACAAAACAAACTATGACTGATGTCTAAACGAGCTTCAAAAGGTAAACTGAAGTTTACTACACTAAGTTTTTTTTTTTTTTTTTTCTAAACAAGCTAAACAAAAATAAAACAGGGGTTTTTCTATATATTAAGTTGAAAAATTAAATTCTTTAATAAAGACCCATCTATACTGCCAGGCTCTTTTCAAATAATCAACCAAGACACGCCAATTCCTCCCATTAAGGTATTCAAAATACTCTATTTCATTTAGGACATTTTTCCCAAAATATTGCTTTCTTAATTGCTTTAAAATAGGACAAACTGACACAAAATGGTAAACTGTCTCGTATTCATTTAAATTACACAAAGAACAATTATGATTTTTGTCAATCCAAGGTTTATAATTAAGGTCAATTAATTCTCCCCTAGCCTTTATTACCCATGAAATTATATCACGATCTTTGGTGAAAAGCGGACTCTTATCGCCCAGTTCCGGGCCAAGGTCAAGCATTGATAATTGTTTATGGAATACAGAGGTACGAGCTCTGCTGATGCACTCCCCCCTCCACTTCTCCCGCAAAACCTCCATCACTGATTGTAAATCTGTTCTCAGCCTGTCTGTCTCAACAACATCAAAATGAATATCAATGTGGCAAATTTGTCCTAATCGTTCCCATTCTCTGCACCAAAAAATACGTTTAGCCAGAACCTGTTTCGCTAATATACTGGGCAACCTGTTATGTGGCAGGTATAACACCTTCAAAATATAATTTATTTGTGTATTTAAGGTATAGAAAAATAATTTCTCAAATCCAGTTTCTAAATATAGTAAATAGTTTGGAGTGTTGCACGGCAACTTCAATAATTTTTTAATAAACATTTTTTGCACTGATTCAACTATATCGCTTTCAATGTATCCCCATACCTGAGCTCCATAACATATGACAGCCCGCACGACCGATTCAAAACAAACAATCTTTGAGCTCAGTGGTATTTTATCGTTAATTATAAGTTTATTCCAAATTGAACTGATAGCAAATTTACCCATCCTACATTTTTCCGTTAAATACTTATTCCAAGAACAAGAACTTGAAAGAGTTATTCCTAGATACTTGTATGTGTTAACTACTTCAATTTTATCACCTTTATACCACTATTTATCAATTTCTTTAAGTCTGCCGCCGTTTCTAAAAACCATAATTTTTTATTTGTTTAAATTTACAATGAGATTCCACATATTACAGTAGGTCTCCAGGTTTCTTATCATGTGTTGAAGCCCAGTTCTTGTTGGAGAGAGGAGAATAATGTCATCCGCATATAAAAGTATGTTAACCCTAGTTCCTCCAAAGCTACAACCTCCCCCCACCGCTTCTGGCAGGTCGTTTACGAATAGGCTGAATAAAGTAGGTGAGAGAATACATCCCTGTCTTAAACCTGTATTGGTGTTAAAACTGGTTGTGATGCCATCTCCACACCATACACTTGTACTGGTTTCACTGTAATAGCTTTTCAGATTGTTGAGCATACGAGTTGATATTCCCAGGTTAGACAATTTAAACAACAATGCCTTTCGATCAATAGTATCAAACGCTGAGCTAAAATCAACAAAAAACGCGTATAATTTTTCTCTTTTTTGAGCCAATCTTAATTTAATCATACAAGTTAGATTAAAAATATTATCAATAGTTGAGTATCCTTTTCTAAATCCTGCTTGAAACTCCGTTAGTATTTGATTTTCCCAAATAAAGTTTTGCAGACGATTATTAAGAAGGCTGGTGAATATTTTTGCAATGCAATTTATAAAAGACAAACCTCTGTAATTCTCAACTGAATTTATATCCCCTTTTTTATGCAAAGGAAAAATTATGGATTCTTTAAAAGAAGTAGGAACCTTTTCAGTCAGGTAAATTTGATTATATACTGCCAGTAAATAGTCCAAAAAATTATTGGGCGCATTTTTAAAAAATTCGTAAGGTATTCTATCTATGCCTGGGGCTTTATCGGCCTTGACCGCGGTCAATACATTCTTTAACTCAACTCTGGTAAACTCACAATCTAATCTAGCATTATCTACTAGAGGTTCCGCATAACTTATCGCACCTGCCAGGAGCGGGGGGGTTCAGCAAACTGTTAAAATGTTTAACCCATTTTTCTGGTGAAATATTTCCCACAATATTGTCAGATTTCATTTTTAATGCATTAATGGCTCGCCAAAACGTCTTGCTATCAGAATGCGTATTCAAATCTAATATAATATTTTCATAATATAATTTCTTTTTCGATTCACACACTTGTTTATAAATTTTTACTTGAGATATATATGAGTTTTTAATGTAGGAGGAGTTAGTTTTTCTATACAACTTTAACAGCTTAAACACACGGTTTCTTTCTACCAAACACTCATAATCAAACCAAGGTTGTTTTTTAGCTAATTTATTCTTTGAGCTTATACAAATTTTATGATTTGCCGATTTAAAAATGCATGTTGTAATATTACTAATGTTTTCCTGACTATCCTCTGATAATACACTATTTAATATATTTACTGAAATCCGTTCTTTATAATACAAATCATTGGTCCATTTTAATTTTGGCAACAAAGGCAAGATGTCACCTTCTCCCCTCTCCCTTTCCTCTGAGCTGATTCCAACTTTTTTTATTACAATTTCAAGCGGCAAGTGATCAGAGCCTGGGTAGGGGAGCACCTTAAAATCGGCACATAAGCTAAAACAGTTTAGGTACTGAAACAGCTGCGAAATCTATAACTGAGGTCCCCATTGGCCCTATAAAAGTGAATTCCCCCTCGTTATCACTAGGTGACCTCCCATTCAAGATAATTAAACCATAATTATCAAACATCTCTAACAGCTTTCGCCCTTTACTGTTGGTTGTTTTATCTTTAGATTTTCTAAAATCGACAAAGCTTTTATTCATGTTTATAAATTCCCCAAGTAGTAGTCATTTTGGGGGTTCTAGGACAGAGGAGGGAGGAGTGTAGACCACGTGGGTTGAGGTAGGTAACCTCACTTTGCCTAACCTAACCTAACCTTACAGACAGAGACTGATCCTCTGATTTGGATGACCTTTTTTTTGTGTAGATATAAAGAACGTTAAATCAGTTCTCATTTGGTATACTTGTCGTATAATAGGATCTCACGGTTGAGATCGAAAACGACAACAGCTTTTGAATCTCATTTTATATAGGACCACCAATAGGTTCTCAACTGCACAAAAATGGCGCCGATTGCATCATTCGGTGCTCATGTTTTCACTAGAGGATTTGTATGAAGATGCAGTATTTCGATCTCAATGTATACTGACATGCCATTTGAAACTCATTGCTTTCTGTTACGTAATCATTGCTTTTTATTTATATACATCCACCAATGGAGACTCCCTGTCTCAATTACATTTTAAATCTCATTTCTAGAAATGTTTACAAAAATGAAGATCATCGTAACTCTGTTTTTATAATTATTTATGTTTCGTAAGTTCTAACTGAGTGTAATATTGACAAAATTGAAAATATTATATTTTACCTAAAGGTGTTAGTCGGTGAACGAACGAGGATTGTTTTTATTTAAGAATGTTGTACTATATTGTTTTAACAAACTATTTTACCAAAAATATGTTGTTCATTTTGCTATTATCTTGCATTGGAGTTGGACCTGTTGTCTGTCTAGTTCTATTGTCTGTTGCTCAGCCGCACTGCATGCAAGGTGCAAATAGCAATATTTTCTGCTACTGTAGTTATGTAGTTATGGATCTGTGACCACGTGGAGTGAGGTAGGTCGGCGACTCAGCACGTGGTGTGGTTTCGACCACGCCAATGCCCGGAGGTGAAAAAATATTTTTTTTTTGTGTTTTACAGTTATTTTGTGCACTTTATTTCTGTTCTATTAGTTTATTGTTGTAAACTCGATCTGACCATGGCTTTTGGGTATCAAAGCAAGTTTTTCATTGACACCGTTGTTGTAGTTTCTAATCATGACGTCTGTCAAAACGTTGTTGTACCTGCATGGGAGATACAATTTTCTTAGATTGCCACAAGGATCTTCTTCGACAGTAGCGGTTACCGAGGGACCGTATCTCGTCACGACTCGCTGCAATTCCACTATTCTGTAGGGATGCTCATGTCGCAGCTCTTCGATTTTAGTGTATTTGGGTGCTTGGCATGCATTAAGCAAATCTACCAATTGCGCCATGTCTCTCACTTATATAAATGTGCAGTTACATCGCCTTGATTATGTTCCTTGATATGTCGTAGGCAAACGCGTTTTCAGAGACTACGATGACATATGCGGTAGTGCCTGAATCGGCTGATGGTGATGCGATTGCGTTTGTGAAATCGAATTCTATTTGAATGTCACTTCTAGAACGGTCTGTATTCATCGGATGAAGATGTGTGTCGACAACACACAGTGGGTAGTGTGAAATAAACTCGCTTGGGTCGATGATCATTGAGCTGTCATCGAAATTCACCTTACGATATCTCATGAATTGCTCGTAAATCACTCTCCAACGTCCCTCAAGGATTGCAGCGTTTTGTAGTTCTTGAGGGTAACGTTGACCATTTATTTTAACTGCAAAGTTCTTTATATTTTCGCTGTCAAATTGGGCTGGGTTCTTTTTCTGATCATTCATGCGGTTAGTTTGAAAGCACATGATTACGAATCTAGGGTTGTATACGTTTCTATAAACGTTTGTAATGTCGAATGTGTATGTAGATCCGAACACACCCTTTTTGTCAATACATTGCCACTGATAATAGTTGTAGACCAACTCGTCTTTTTCACTAAGTTTTGTTAGACCATCGATTAGTTGGATTTTGCTAGTTGACGTATATTCCACTATGGGAACTCTGAGAACGAAGGAAGTGATTTTCACTTTGCCATCCTCAGGTTCGGTAGCTGCGGCACCGGTTCCTTTCCAATGGTATAGAGCATCGTTATCTTCAGCTCTTGTGAATACAATCTCGAATCCACCTTTGTACATGGGGTATCGCATGTGGTCAAAGAACCCTAACCCGAGATGCGCTAAGGTTCCAATCGCTTCGAACTTGCCACCACCAAGCGAGTATCTTGATGCGAACCCACAGTTTTGCAAAGCGGGTTTCATCGATTGCGGATAGTTTAGAATACTTTTGATAGTGCTTGTAATTCCCGGATGATCGACCACATCGATTGTTGTGTTGTGTTTTTTCAGTTCGATTCTTGTAAAGAGGTATGGTATGAAATTGTCAATCAGGGCTATAGTGGCAGTCGCATCATATGTTTTACCATCGGATTTTTTTACTACCTCGCCGCAGATGTGATATTGAATTGCCGAGTCGTAAAACGTGTCACCATGATCGAGTTTGAAGATTGTGTAATTGTTTGGTGTGTTGAAATTCAACTCGGATATCGGCATAACAGCTCGGTACTCGCTTTTCACCACTCCGGTGGAGAAACGTTCGTACAGTGCTTCCATTGTCTACAATGACTTAATAACACAGAAGAACAAAAAAATATAAGCTAATTATTTTTATTTATTTTTTTAATTACATGGTATATATATAGGCTTACTCATTGAACTCCTCTTCCATGTAAGCTTTGTGATCATCCAAAAACTGTTGCGAAACGATCTGGAATTTTTTAATGTATTCCCAATCGACTTTGTTTGCGTAGTCGTGTATGAACGACTCGGAAAGTATTTGGTGCTTGCTGACAGCAAACCACGCATGCTCAAAGTTTGGTGCCATCTCACGAAGGAAGCTCTCACTGAATTTTTGCCTCTTCAGAATAGGACCCCAGTCAACACGATGAAAGTAAATACGTAGCATATCGATGGAGAAATCATAGTGAAGTGACAACAGGTCCCAGTTGAGGTACCTATCGAACTTCATAACGAGCTCGTCGGTGAGTACACCGTTCGGTGCCTTCGGTTCGCGGGACAAGATTCGCCAAGCGTTGTCCATGCTGCTCACTTATATATACCCATTTTTTTTCTACAGGGATATGAACACGCGGATGTACCTAAACCCATCCCTAGTTTACGTTTCAACCACATCGCACCCGAAGTCGCGAGGGCTACGCTCCTCTCGTTAAGGTCCGCGTCACTGGACGTCACTCTATCCCACGCCGCTTTCTGTAACGCTTTATCTGCGACCCATCTGTCTTCGGGCTTCCGGTGGTCTCTGTACCATATGTCGTGCTGTTTACACGCATCATCTAAAGGGTTCACACCCTTGTCACCACGACCTAATCGTTCAGCGAGCTTAGTGCCTGGACCGCAGAAGTTGTACGTATCGAATTTCCAGTTACGTGGGGCGTGTAGTTCTACAGGTAATTTGTTGATGATGTCGTTCAACAATCCCGAGCCTTCTATCGCGCGTTCAGGCAAAGCTGACAAACATCGTACTACGTATTTGACCCCGTTCGGTTGGTCAATCAGTTCTTGCATACGGTCGGATATGAATTTAACAACAGATAGTTTTTCGTTGTGAAAGTTGTTGTTGCCTGCAACCTCCTCTGCGTAAATAAAATTCAGACGGTTGATGAGCTCGTTGAGGTCTTTGATGTAGCGATATTCAACCGGACCGTCATGGTAGCGTTTTAAACCGGATCCTGTCAATACATCCCTGTCCATATCTTGTTCAATCGGATCGGTCGGTTTGATAACTTCGTCCCAAATAGGTTTTATCATTTTCCGCCATTTTTGTCCTGAACTAGATTTTGGACGTCGTGTAGTAGGATCATTTTTCTGGAAGATAGAGTTTGTCATCAAAAGCATATCTTTATATGTCTGCCAATCGTTTGATGTGTATTCATTAGACTGCACAAACCCTTTCTTCGTTAAAAGTTTCCAAAGTCCTTCAGTACCTTTAAATCGTTTGTTGTTTACAATAATATCATCATAATCAAACCCAATCGGTTCAGAACCGATTTTTAGTTGCTCATCTATCTCATCGAAATAAATACCGAATTGAGAGTCACTAGCTCGTGGTAGATATTTAGCTCCGACCACTCCGAGATTAACGACCTTGGTATCCATCAACTGTTTTATTGATTGATCCGCAACTACTTCCATTTTTTCATCTTCATCATCATCGTCTTGAGTGGAACCAATATAACCGACTCGGTCCGGTGTACTAGAGACTGATGGTCTAAAGTTGCGTTTCATTAGCTGGTTGTATTTTTGTTTTTTCAGCATTTCTTTTGTTTTTTTCTCCAGTACCTCATCCTTTTCTTTTTTCTCTTTAATCGCTTTGGTGATAGCCTCGTACTTTTTCTCCCTTACACGTTGTTCCTCCATTTCCCTAACATGTATTTCTCCAAACTGGTTTTGCAGAGTGGTTTGCAGTTGCTCCAGCTGTCTAGCTTTTTCAACTGTCAGAGGTTCATCTCGCGTTTTACTTGTTACTCGTGTTGGGGGTTTTGTGATGTCTTGTATTGCATGTGTATTGGGATGGGAGTTTGTAATCTCCTCCAGTTTCTTAGCTCGTTCTTTCTTTTCCTCCTGTTCCGCTGTCCGAAATTTTTTGACGAGATTCTTTTCTAGAGTCTCAAGTCGCTTAGCTTCTTTTGTATCCATTGTGCACTTAGTAACACATAAACACGACGTAAGATTCACATCGTTATTCCAACATGTACATGTGAAACGTTTATTGATTGTAGAAACGTTCTTTACATAAATATAACGTTTATTTAGTGTAGAAACGCTTTTGATAAAAACAGAACGTTTATTTAGTGCAGAAACGCTCTTTAATTTGAAATATCGTTTTTAGCATAAACACAATCATTTAGTGTAAATACGCTCTTAAGTATAAAATATCGTTAATGTAACAAAATACACGTATTTGATGCAAAAAAGTTTTTATTAGGGATATAGCGTTTCCTTAAACATACATCTATATTTACCTAGATGCGTTTTTTTAGTAGTGTCTATTGACATAAAACCGTGAGGTTCCGCCCAACACTTTTTACACATGCCTACAAACTCTTGGTATATCATATCAGATCCAACGAAGTCGTTGTATATCTTTTGTGTATAGTGTTTGTTTTGTGTGAATATACACAAAAGATTAACGTTATTCCTTATTACTTGCATGTCTACCCGTCCGTAGCTCTGACTTAAATAAATGCAAGATACCTGTTTATGACGCCCTCGTATGAAATAGTCTTTTATTTTTGTTTGTTCTTCTAAAAGACAATCGTCAAACACCACCAAAGAATTGGACTTACATTCGTCTAGAGGTATCAAGTCACTGCAGTTTGAGTAAAAGTATGCAATAGTTGTGCCGAGTGCGTGCTCTACTTTTTCATAGTGTTTACGTAGCTGTGTGTATGCTGGCTGATCAATGGATCGGCTGAATACATAAAGGTTTTTGAACTTTACACCCTTTACGTTATAGATAAAATTGAGCAATAGGTTTGTTTTTCCACACCCTGATGAACCGACTATAAGACATCTTAATGGGTGTGGTAATAGATTATTTATGGATCCTTCTTCGATGCAGTACACATTGATATCCATTTTAGGACTTATATAAATCTAAAACTATTACACATTCAACGTTTTCGTTTTGAAGCAAGCGATTGTTTTGATCTCGGAGAGTGATGTCGATTCGGTTGATTGTTTGTAAACCATTCCTCAGAGGAACGTACAACTTCTCCGTTGGCACTTCATATATCTTGTAGCCATGTGCTACATTCAGGAAGAACGTGTACAACAGTTCTGCTTCCACATGTTTGTGTCTGTGCTCATCGTGGCTGATGTAACTGTGCTCTACGATGTTGCAGTGTACCTCTATGGCGTCCACAGCCCTGAAATTGGGTGCGTTTGGCGCAGTCAGTAATGTATTGGCATCGTAAAACGATTTCTGTTCGGTTAATGGTTTCTCTCCTGGACTTGAGAATCCGAGGAATGAAGCCGCCTTTTCGTCGAGATAAAATTTCAATGGACTTGTTATTGCGATACGATTGTTTTCTCTTTTGATTGAAAATTGGTTGGTAGGTACGTTAAGTTTCAATGCAGTAATATATTCGTTGATTTTTTCATTTAGTTTTTCAATAGTCCAATATCCCTTTGAGATCGTAAATGGCGTCGAGATCAGATAAATATCGCTGTCCCAAAAATATATGTTACCCGGTTCTAACACGTTGTTTATGTAGTTCTCCGACATAAAGCTAACTAGAGCTAGTCGGCACTTGCTACCATCACTGAGGCGGATAGGGTGCTCTGGATGGAATGTCATTTGGCATCCTTTGCCCCGGATTTTCACTAGCGGCATCTTTGTCACTTATATCATTACCATTTTGTGCTCTCTTTAAATTTATAATGTCATCGTGTATATTACCCAATATCGTGTTAAGGTTTGTCTGGAATGTAACCAGTTTTTCATTTAACTCGTTTAGTTCTTTCCTTACGATCACGTCATAAAGATCTTTTGATCTGCTGACTTTTCCTATTCTTCGATGTCCGTTTAAATTCACCACCTCAGGGTTCGAAACATCGAATGTTTTTGTTAGTCTATCCACCGTTGATTTTACAGTATCTAATTGATATTTGTTTACAACATCATGTTTATCAATTGCATTGGAGACGCTAACTAAACGTTTGCTTTTAAAACCAATGAAATTATCCTTGATGTTCATCGTAGATTCTATTTTACCAAGTCTATTGTTTAATGCTACATAGCTCGAATCGTCGTTAGGTGTTCTCATCATTTTCTTCATTTCCGAAAGACCTGATTTTACAAGATCTCTAATTTCAGACTTTGTTTGTGATTCGATTTGTTGACGAATTGAGCTTTGGTAGTCCACCTCGTCCCCGAATCTATTGAACATGAATCTTCCGCTGCCACCACCAACTCCATACGTATTTATCATCCCGTATAGCTCTTATGATATCATCCCAAGGCTCATCACTAGAGTTTCGACGTAAAACCTCCAAACACAAATGACCACAGATAGGTGGATCATTATACTCTTGAACAGCAATGTCATTATAGAAGAGATCGTTTGAACCTAAATAGTCTATTAGTTCTAGTGGTGGGGGTGCGTTTCCAAACGAATCGAAATAGAACTTTTTGTTTTTGTCTTTAACATAACAAGTCCAATGGGTTCCAGAAGAATCGATATTACCCAGATTCAAGATTCCACATTCAAACTCCATAGGGGCTTCGGGTAATATCTGTCTCATAAACACTCCTCGAAAGCCACGGATGCCTAATTGGTTAGCATAAAGCTCTATTTCTCCCAGTGACATAGGTTCAAACGATCTTACGGGTTTTTTAAAAGAGAGTCCAGCTTGTTGTTGATGCATCGCTTAAGGCCGGCTCCCTTGGGGTCTTTTTCAATTATTGAATCTAGCTCGTTATCGATCAGGTTTTTCAACCACGGCACGAATCGGTTCTTGAGAATCGGTGCCACCTGATGTCGTATCAATGGAGATATGAAACGTTTTCCATATGGCACCTTTGATTCAACCATTTCCAACATCTCTTTCAAAAGACCACCCTCTTTGTTTTTCAAAAGCTGGTCGTAGCTCACAGCCAGACGTAGACCGGTTTTGTTCCGGATAGCTTTTTCAACAGCCTTGTGTTGTGCTTCGTTAAGCAGAATATGATCCGCTCCACGTGAGAGGCTATCATTAGTTAAACCAATTATAGCAGTTCTACGCTTTTTAAACGCGATGCGTAGCTTACGCTTCTGACCGTCGGACAAGTGAATTCTGTGTCTGTGCAGTTCACTCATTTTTAAGTGTTTCCCACTTATATAAGAGCCAATGGAAATCTACTGTATGAAATGCAAAAGGAAAACCACGTCTCAAGACAGTGGGGAGTATGTCAAAACCGTTAACAACAAATGGCGTTTAAATACGACATGCAATATTTGCGGTCAGCGTAAAGGCGCCTTCGTCAAAGTTCCTAAGCCCAGTATGGCCGCCAAGGAAGTACATAGACCAGTGATCAAGCACTTTCCTCGACGACGTATTGTTACCCTAGGTATAGACGATCTGTGGGCCGCAGATCTGGTTGTCATGAGAAAGTATGCCAGTGAGAATGATGGCTATAATTATATGTTGAATGTGATTGATACCTTTTCAAAATTCGCCTGGTCAGAGCCGTTGATGACCAAACGGGGTGCAGAAGTAGTGGAATCGTTTATGCTCATATTGAAGCGAGCAATTGACGTCAACGGTCACACCGCTCCCAGACTGTTACACACCGATAAGGGCAAAGAATTTCTTAACCGTGATTTTAAGTCAGTTTTGCAATCGTACAACATAAAAATGTATCATACTGAAAATGAGGAAAAGAGTGCAATCGTTGAGAGGTTCAATCGTACGTTGAATGAAAAAATGAAAGTCATATTTGAGACCCGAAATTGTTTTCGGTGGTTGGACATAGTTCAAGACCTGTTACATCAGTACAACAACAGTGTCCATCGTACGATTCGTATGAAACCTGCAGAGGTTACTAATGCGGACGTACCTAGATTGCTTGAGAGGTTCTCCAATATTCCTCACACACCTAGAAAAATAAAATTTCAACTAGGAGACAGAGTGAGGATTGTGACAAAAAAAGATACGTTTGCCGATAAATACAGTCGCAATTGGACTAGAGAGATATTTACTATATCCAAAGTGCAAGACACCTTTCCAATAACCTATAGAATCAAAGATAAAAGTGGTGAAGAAATAATTGGATCTTTTTATGAGAAAGAGCTACAAAAAACCTTGTGCACACCAGGACAATAAATAACAACAGTGTAAAACACGAAAAAAATATATTTTACAGGAATAGTTTTTTTACATTTTTTTATGTACATTCAGTAGGAATTCTTCTATGTCCCCAGGGTAGCGTCTTTATTCCATCTCGAAGAACACACCGTTTGTCGTCCTTTGGCGAAAGTGATTTCTTGAATTGTGTCATACTATAAACATCGTGCAGGTGGCTTCGGATGCTGTTGATTTGTCTGTACACATCTTCGAGAGTCTTCAAACATCTGCGATAGTCATCTATTGTGATTTCATTTTCCACCACTGATTTCTTGATTCCTTTAGCCTTTTTAGATGTTTTTATACAATTCAAACCTTCCTCTACGTCAGTGGCATACATTTTTGACTTCAGACCAACGTATTCAACCATGATCAGACCTTCCAGCTCATCTTTCATTTTTCCGAGAACCTTTTTGTTTACTCGAGGCATACCAAAAGGGTTGGCACTTTGATATGCACTCGTGTCGAACTCGTCAATCATTTCTTTCATGTCCATGTACCAGTCTTCTGTATATATGATGTAAATCAGTGAGTCGGTATCAGTATAGGCGAGTATGACCCGATCACCATATCTGCTCTTCATCACTTGATAGTGGAAACGGTATATAAGGGTTTTCGACACATCTAGAATAGCCGCCCCCACGTAAATCGGTTTGTTGAAAAGAAGTGATGTTTTGGTCATGTGCACAGCTGCAAGATGGTCCGTAAATATTTTCCTACTCTTGAATGTAGGTTTGGCAATGAATTTATCCGCCTGTCGTTCGTCGGTTACCAGACGAACGTCCACTCTATTCCGAAGGTTTTCCATAGTTTTCCCAAATACCGCGTTATTCATAAGCTTGTAGAAGTCAATTTCGAATTTATTTTTTGCCTTGGTCCTCATGTTAGTGTTTAAATCGATGTATGGTTTCATCCACGGTTTTTGAGAAAACTCAAGAACCCGATGTATATTTTTTAGTTTCATTCCGAGGTTGAGATACTGTTTTAAATTTCTGTAGTGTACAACGTATCTAGATCGGTCGTACAAAGTGGTGACCAGTTTGGATATTTTTGACCCAGGTGGAATCATGTGGTGAGGTGCGAGTGGAAAGTCTGCATGGTGGTCATGAATTTCTTCGGGATACTCGAGGTCAACTTCGAGAATGTAGCCGGTGGCTGCGTCATCACTGATGTCTAAAACATTTATTTCAGTATCTTTTCGCCATCTAAAGTCACCGAATGGCATTGCCTGCGACATAGCCCAAGCATATAGGTTATTCGCATCTAAGTACACCAGGTAGCTAGGTTCTTTGTTCTCATCGAAGCCTTGACTCATATACTTGTTGTTGGCTCGAGCTTGTCTCAAGCAACACTGCGAAACACCTCCACGAATTCCTTTTTCAACCATTAGAATCATATCGAGGTCGGTTAGTAACTGGAGCTCTACATCAGTGAGTTTCAGCATCGCCGACCAGGCTAATCCGGGAGCTGTGAAGTACCACGCTGGGTCGAGACTATATGTTTGAAGGCAAACGTGCCTGAAGTTGTCCATAACGTCTGCCAACTGGAGGACATCAATCTTGTTGTAAAACAATGTGTACTCTCTCATATCTTTGATGTTGAACTCATTCCAAACCTTTTGAGCATGCTCATAATCTGATTCTGATACATCACACTTATTTAATTTGTTTTTGAAATCATGAAGTTCCGGCAGAGTTGTCATATCATATTTTGTTATGTTATCCATAAAGTCATAGGGATAAACCCCTTTTCTTGTTACCAACTCTATCTGTGATGATTTGACAAATCTCTTTGTATGCTCCAACTGATCTGTAGTTAAATTGTTAATCAATTGGTCTAAACTTGCACTTAAAAACTTAAAAGAGTCCAAAAATCTCAGTTCCAACCCTCCCCTAACTTGAACGGTGAATGATATGTATCGCTCATCGTTTTGGGGAATCACTTTGAGTTTCTCACCTTGTCGTCCTATTTCTTTGATGAACTGATGTATGTCGTAGCCAGAAAGGTTGTGCAAGAAAACAGGAATAAATTTGGGTTTAGTAAACAATAAGTTACATCTGGAATGGGCAGGGCCTCGATACAAACCGGTGAGGTGGTCGTGATCCCTCACTTTGTCGGTTTCATTGAGAGGTTCCTGACAGATGTGACAGGTTACCGCTTCTTTATGTCTACGTATCTCTTCTTCCTCCAATGGTGTCATTGGAATGATCTTTTCGTAGATTTGTTTTATCTCTACGGCCTCCTTTTTCAACGCCTCGACAAACTTTCGTCCAGCATCTTCCCCGAAATATGTCGTTGGAGGCTTTTCACTGCCAGAGATATAGTAACAGAAACTTATAGCTTCGTGTTTCTGATAGCTGTATGTGTACGATCTCTTAGCACCGTTTTCATCAACTCCCGATGGTTCACAAGTAGAAATCGGGAGGAGCATGCTCTCCAGATCGGCATAAATGACATAAGGAACTTTCATTGATTTATTGTGTTCTGTAAATCTTATTTTGTCATTTTTTCCAGCGGTAGGGAGCTTTATTTTTAGAGCATCATGTCTAGAGCAGTCCTCCATATGTGTCTTCAAATTGTCTTCGTTATGAAAGTGCTGAAGACAACGTCTGCATATATAGCATTTTCCTTTATGTTTTGTAGCTTGACTGCGAACTAAACGAGATAGGTTTTTGATTAGACAGTAGTGTGAGTTCGTTCCATCTTTAACCAACAACAGGTCTACATGCACGGGCTTTTCTTCATCTGTTACACACAAGGGAAAAACATCACTATTTTCTTCAAGACCGTATACATTGATCGATAATCCTGCACGCTTTTCGAATTTTTTTACATCAGTCAGTTTGACTGGAAAATCTATCCCATCAAATAACTTGAGAAATCCATCTACGTAAGCAGTGTAGCTGTCGATCCGCTCCGGGTGTACGTTTGAAGGGTGGAGTGCTGCTAGACAACACCACATGAAACAACGCTGATCATTGTTTTTTATGTTTACAACAGCACGTTTCAAGCGAATTTTTTCTGGCAGGGCTATGTAACTAGACCCTTTCAAAGGCTTAAGTCGGTTGATATGTAAAAAAAGACATTCAATCGTTTTCATGTTCCAATTGGAGCCTTTGTGATTAAAACTTTCCATCTCAGTCAATAGTTTTTGTTTTGCCTCATTTAACAAATCTGATAGATTAGAATCTTCGTAAATGATGATGTTTTTCGTTTTGAATTCAAAATCAGATTCGACTTTTTCCGTAATCCCTTTAGCGAACTTTGCCTTAAGGATAAGTTGGATTTTCAATGAAGTTCCCTCATCACGAACCTTTTCAATTATAAGTTTTTTGGAATCTTCGATAAAAGTTTCAACACTTTTGTAACCATTTACTTTGACATTATTGATCTCAAACGTCTTCATTCGACCTCTGAACGCCGTTTTAGATTGGATGATTTCAAGATTAGGTGGTGGCGGAGGCTTACGTGGGACTTGCACTATGATGGATGGCTGAACTATGATGGATGGTTGAACTATGACGGATGGTTGGTTTAGTTGCTGTTTTTGTATCCACGCCGCTTGGTGAGCTCTACTCCCAGTATGACGGGCCCAGTTTTTCCTAGTAATACTGAGGTGACATACATCACAGAATTTTAATGTTTTTGTATCGACTCTCCTGACAGGTAGAACCTGCACGACATCCGAAACATCTTCTTCCTGCTCTTGAATGTCCATCATCTCACTAGCACCTTGTAGTTGTTCCGAAATATCCAACTCACTATGTTGGGCTCGACGACGCTTCGGTGATGTAGGACGGGTCTCGTTATCGCTGTCGTTGTCAGTAGGAAACGACCGCTTGGTAGCACTTTGAACAACCGGTGACACATGATGTTCTCCGTCAGAGACCGAGGCAACATCCAAACGGTGTTCTTCCCTAGCACCTTGTTGTTCCTCAATATCGTCTTTATAACGTTGGAACCAACGACGCTTCGGTGGTGTAGGAAGGCTGTCGTCATCACTCTCGTTGTCACTAGGAAACGATCGCTTCGTAGCACTGACACTAGCCATCACCGCAAATCCTCGTCACACTTATAAATGGTTGAAAACTTACTTTTCACGCACTACACAATTTCAAAGACTCGAAAAATAGCACCTCTCACAACCACCTCTCAGAGAAGACTGACGCAAGACCGCGCGGGCTGTTGCACAATCGTCGAAACACATGACCATATATGGTAATGTTCTCGAACGTTCCAAGATGATCACGTGACCTATCACGTGGCATTTCCTTTTATGGTAATGTTTCTAGAACATTCCATGATCACATGATCCCAAGACAAGTGACGTCACTAAACACGGAACGACTCAACTCAAAAGACACGTACAAATCAACATGAAAACAATGAGTTTCAAATGGCGTGTCAGTATACATTGAGATCGAAATACTGCATCTTCATACAAATCCTCTAGTGAAAACATGAGCACCGAATGATGCAATCGGCGCCATTTTTGTGCAGTTGAGAACCTATTGGTGGTCCTATATAAAATGAGATTCAAAAGCTGTCGTCGTTTTCGATCTCAACCGTGAGATCCTATTATACGACAAGTATACCAAATGAGAACTGATTTAACGTTCTTTATATCTACACAAAAAAAAGGTCATCCAAATCAGAGGATCAGTCTCTGCCTGTAAGGTTAGGTTAGGTTAGGCAAAGTGAGGTTACCTACCTCAACCCACGTGGTCTACACTCCTCCCTCCTCTGTCCTAGAACCCCCAAAATGACTACTACTTCCCCATCTGAAAAAGATTGCCCTTCTCCAATTCTTCCATTTAAATCACCCAAAAGAACCAAATTGTCATTCTTGTGATTATCTAAAAAAAGTTGCAAATTATTAAAATCCTGGTCCCAACTATTGAAATTTAGATACAAAGGGCAAATGTAGATACAACTTTCAGTGGTTTTGAAACTCGCTTTTACAAAATTAAACTGTTGTTCGTTAATAAAATGTAGGCTATTACAGAATGGTGAAGTTAATCTTATTAAAATAAGTTCCCCTCCACTAAATCTTCCCATATTTGACTCCCTTGTCGCTGATTTGAAAAATAACTTAAAATCTTTTAACCTACTTGTAACAAAATCTACGTCTTTTTGAGAAACAAAAGTTTCTAATCAAAAAAACTAAATCATAATCTTGTTTTTATTATATATACCTTCACATTGTCAGCGTTCAGGTTGGACATAGCAAGACGGGGTGGGAATTTGTGTAGCAAGTCATGAGGCATGGGAGAGAATTTATGAAGCAGACTTACCAATGATCTATTTTGGTCCATGCTAAAGTCAAAATACTCCCAGTGTCTGAAAAAAGAGGCGAACGTTAACAATCCCCGTGTTTGAGATAGTTTAGAAATTTAAGTGGCCTACCGACCATATGAGGGTGATGGATATAGTTCTTTTTCAGTTCCCTGTACAGGAACTTCACAACATGCGGCCTCAAGAGGCCGTCGGTGAACAGTTCCCCGTTCTTGGTGTCAAGACAGTCTAACAGATACAAATCAAAGTGGTTGGTGAAATCCAGTCTGCTCAGCATTTCAAAGATGACATCCTTACGTTCAAACACTACTCTTTTCCTGACAGTCGACCTTAGATTGCAGCAGTATATTAAATCCAAAAAATCGTCTTTGTTTATCTTGTATGTTATGTTAACCAGAAGTCTGAGCTTGTGGCTCGGCTTGATGTATCTCAGTCTCTCGTCTCCAGTTTCACTTTATAGATGAAACAGCCAGCACTGTATTTACCTCTGATGAAACTGCGGACGATGCGGTCGTTCGACAGGAAATATACCAAAAATTGCCTACCATCGTTTTCGTCCATGTCCACAGTTGACCAGTTATTGGACGGCTCTCTGCCTGTAAAAAATCCAACGCATTAGTATATTTTGTGGAGGCTGTGACACACACAAAGACTACTTTGACACACAAAAACTATTTTAACACAAAAAGTACTTTGACACACACAAAGACTACTTTAGATACAACACACTGGTATGTCCAAAATCGGACAAATTAAGTTTAAAATGTTTCTACATGCAATTTTTACAAGGGACACGCTGGACTAGTCAAAAACGCCATATCTGCAGCCAAAGGTAAAAGTACGGATCCGTATGTACACTGAGGCGTTTACTATGCCATACTAGTCAAAAGAGTAGTAGGTTTTGAAGGAATAATTACAACATTTAGGCTTTACCTAAAGGTAAGCATTAGTGAGGTTTTAAAACAGTTTAAATAACGCTTGACAGAAATGTTTGAAATTTTACGATTCGGGAGGCCAAAAATTGTCATAATGTAAACCGAAACCTCCATGACCGCTTCTCACTTTAAATTATACAATTAAATAACCTACTGTCTAATTCATAATAGAACTTTTGAAAACTTCAGTTTTTAAACTTTGTTCCTTGTAGTTTACTAAAATTGTAGTTACATTCACACTAAACTTACCAAAAGATTTCTCCTGCTGTGTTTTTGGTAGATCTTCCAACTCTTGCTTCTCTTCAAAAATGGCTCGACTCTAAAACAACCAATCATCAATTTTAGTACATTTTAACAAGTACCTAGATTTGTGTAAAAGATAGTTCAGAGAATTTTCTGTAACATCTCACTTACATAGGCTCCTGTGTCGTTCCTGTATGAAGACTGAGAATATGAAACAAACACCCTCTTAATATACACATACACAATCTTATCTAGATCGATTTTATCTTGACCTATTACCTATATAAAGGTTCAATCACACACAGGTGTAGTTTTCATAATGGAGTCTACCAGTTGTGTTCCGTTTTTAGACATACTGGCTTTGTGGTACATATTTTACAGCATCTTGGACGTGGAGACGTTTATCAGCATACTTTTAGTCTTACAGTGTAGAGTGTCTTATGATCTGTGCATCAAGTACTTTCCACCACGAGCCATCGAGAGCTACATGTTCTCTGACATCAATGTTTACAAACTAATAAGAGACCCGGACCTGATTTGTGTTGACAAGGCCGATAGATTCAGACTTTTTAAAAACGCCAAACACATTGATCCGACAGACTTTAACCAACTGTTGACGGACTGTCCGCTGGATGTGAATATAATTGAAGTTTTATTAAGAAGAACAGATTTAACGTTGACTTTATAAAACTATTGAATATGGATTCTCTAGACATGCTGAAGACTCTGGACCGAAGGAATAACAATCTGTTTGTTGATTTCAAATTGAAGACAGAGGTGGTGGACGTCTTGATATTGAAAATGTCCGAGTACAACATACACAGGTACGTACAAGGTGTGGCCGACCTTTTTACAAATGCCGACTTTGAGCGTCTAAAACCACTGTTTCGACCTTGTGAATATTTGGTTTTGGACAGTTACAAAGGCTCTAAGATTACTCTGTTCAAGTATTTAGTTGACAAAGTCTATTACCTACCTATAGACATTTTACTCCAACTGCCGTTCAAGTACATCTCTGCGAGAATGAACACCTACAATATTCAAAATTATGTTTTGAAATCAAAACACCTCCAGTCACACAAAACTGTTGAAGCCATACATGCAAGATTCCCTCAACTGAGTATGAAGTATTATCTGAGCAACAAAGAGGTGGTATACAACTTTGTCAACGGCTACTACGACAGTGACAGTTTCATCTATCGACTGACACTGAACGACCTAAAGTCGTACATCCCCAACGGCCGAACGAGGCGTAATTTCTACTCAACATTTGTCAAGTGTATAATTGAACACGATGGCACATTGGACATGTTGACTCTGGAGATTCTAAGAAGACTGCAATGGGCATTGCAAGACCGAAGGCTGTTGAACTAGAGACAGTGTGTTGTTCTTTAATTTTGAATGCATCAACGGGTGTTTGACCTTCATGAGTTTACTGACAAACGACTATATCCATGAGCATGGAATCTGTTTTCAATTACAAATGTGGTATCAAATACATGGCCTTGAATACTTTCCGGAATTCCAACAGCTATTCACCTACAGTTCGTTCAGACACATTGAAGCCAACGCGTTAAATATAATAACCAATGGTAACATATCCAACAGGTGTTTTGATTACTACAAAAGAGTGATGTCAAGAATCGAAGACAGTGTGTCGTTCTTCTAAAAACACTGTTGGTTAGAAAACCAATGTTTGTGGATTAAAAACCAGGGAATACGCATCAAAGATCTAAGATGTACAAACATATTGACATATAAATGTTCTTACTTAAAAATCCTTTCTAACCCCGACTAGTGTTTAATTACTCCGGCCAGTGAAACAAGAGTCTATTACACCCAAACAATATTCCAATAATCATTAGTTAAGACTACTCTGTGTATTGTATGTTAAAACAAACGTTAACTCAAAACCAAAACGCTCGGTTTAAAAGTAGGTATTGTAGCAGGATATTAACAATGTTTAGTAACACTGTCATACAAACTATTTTACTTGGTTTTCTATATATAAATCTTCTTAGTTAAAAATCTATTTAACACATTGACATAAACGTTCTTATTTAAAAATCCATTTAATTTTAAACACCTGATCCCAACAAGTGTTTAATCACTCCAGCCATCGATAGTCTGTTATACCCAAATATTATAATAATTGGACGCCTTTATGCATATGGGAACCAAACGCCAAATTTTAAAAAGTGAGCCTGTGCTTGAAGAACAGACCAGAATCTATACCCAGAGAAATTCCCATAGTTGTATGACTTTTGACAAGATTATAAAAATAAAATAAAGAATCGTGATTTCTTTCTATGTGGGATAGTCTATTTTTCAAGACGGAACCAAGCACCATTTGGGCTGTATGTAACTATTGAGAAATCTTAAATAAAAGAACCAAGCACATTTTTCCTTATATAAAAAGAAACATAAATAATATGTAGTCTTCTTGATAAATAATTACAAATATCACAACTACAAACATCTAAACCATTTTTAAGAGTTTGGATTTTTTATAATTTAGGACCCATGTTAAACTTCTTATGTATAAAGGTGTCCAATTAATGGTTAAGAAGGAATGGAATCCAGCTAATATTGGAGAAACTCAAATTGTTTTTTAAACATTTGGTTTAAAATATAATACATGCAGTAAACACTAAACCCCTTATATATTTTTATATTGAACCTTCATTGTAATGTTACAGTAAAATTTTATATAACAGTGTTATACTAAACATTATCCTAGTATTGAGTGGTTTGGTTTTGAGTTAAAACTCTAAATGAAAACTCACCTTAATGCAAGATTTTGGCTGGAGACTGGAATATAAACTAGTAATATTTGTAACACACTATTTTAAAAACTAATAATACTTGTAACACACTATTTTAATTTGTAAAACACTATTTGAAAAACTAATAATATTTTAAAATTACAACACTTTAATAAAATTTAAAAATTAAAAATCAAACAGAATGTTGGCTCTGAGAGGACTGACAGTCATTGATGAATAAACTTGGCATGCGAGTTTTTAATCATATATAAAACCCCTAATCAGGAAACTCAAGATAGTGATAACAAGACGATAAGACGTTTCAAGATGCATGATGTAACGCTGTGATTTTACAATAAAAGGTCATACCGATCCGGAACAACAACAACATAAAATGAAGCTGTGATTTTATTGGGTTTTTTAAATTAGGATTAAATAGGGATCAATTACGGATTAAATACGGATCTATTTAGGATTAAATATAATAGTTGTTGCGGGTGTTATTGGATTTTGGATTAAACTTAGGATTAAATTAAAATGACAGATTTTTAATCTTAACAATTGTTATCTCAAGATGCTGCTCTTATAAAACGAATAGCTGCGAACGGCCCACATTTGTTTCTTGCTTTTTGGTTTCATATCACACACTCCTTAAGCAGTTCCTCCTCGCCAGTTCTACAAAGTAAGTTTTATTAGTTTTTAATTTATAATTTTAAGACTTTATAAGTATTACATTTTAATATATTTTTACAGTAAAAAGCTTTTAGTCTTTCGTACAAATTAAATGTAATAGGTGTTTTTCTCAGATAAATCCAAACCAATAATGTTAAATAATTGTTAAACAGATTCCTTGCGGGTCTTGTTTTTTAATTTTAAAGTAACGTTTGTCTCTGTAAGTTTAACCTCCTTTAATCTAGGAGAATCACTAGAGACGAAAAATATATGGTAATGTTATTATAGTATAGTTTCCACTTTAATACAGTTTTCCTATTGTCTTTAATTTTACCTGTTAATCCTAACACTGTTTTTAATAATTTGTAAAACTGAATTTGGAAACAAACAGCATTAACTAATAGTAGAGGGTCACACAAAGGTATAATGAATAGCCCAATTAAAAACTGTATTGTATTTTATTGATTTAATCCCCATAGTTATCTGATATAAACATTTTGAAATATATCTTTGGATAATCAAATTATTATATTCGAAACGAGGCTTGAAACTTTCTCAGAGACTTTTAAAACTCCTTATATTTAAAACAGTGGTGGTTTTTAGTACTCAAGACAGTTACTTTCTTGGATTATATCAGAGGGTCTTGTACTGTGTATATAAGTCAGTGTGTTTTCCCACAAATAACATAGAGGTACGTTACTAAATTAAAATCCATTTCATCGTTGTACAATGGATAAATACTGTTGTGAGAAGAAGTGTTTCTTGGTTCCCAATGATCAAGTTGATGGTAGAAGTTGTAGACAGTGTGAGAGTTATTCGTACTGTGTTTGCAAGTGCAAGTCATTTAAAAAAAGGAAAAACATAACATGTCACATATTATAATTTTACAATTGGTGATTGTGTGTCTTGGAGCAAGTCTTATTTCCCTTGGTATGTGTATAACAGGGTCTTTGTTTCGTTTAAATTAGTGACTCTGTAGTTTCAGTTAGTTTTTATCAAATCAGTAGTTATGTATTTGTATGTTCGAGCACAGGGTGAGGGTGAGAGCCCTGAAATAGGGTACAGCCCTAGAACGGGGTACAGCCCTAGAACGGGGTACAGTCCTAGAACGGGGTACGGTCCTCAAAGTCCAGTCGGACACTCAGAGAGCAGTCTTCTGCAGTTCCTTTTCATAGAATCCGTCTATAATTTTTTCCCCATTTTGATCGGTGGTTTTATAAGTAACCAGTCTGGTGTTTAAGATTTATGTCATTGTAAATATCTCCAAAGTCCAGTTTTATTTATATTTAACGAATGTTGATCTTGAATAACTGTTATTCACTATGACGCAACGTAGAATAATCTAGATTGGAGTCAGACATGCGACTTACCATAGAACAATCTAGATTGGAGCTAGACACTTATATAAAGTAGTTTGTTTACTTGAACTGCTATTTGTGTTATAAAAGTGTTAGTGAAGCGTGTTAAGTGAGTGTGTATTGTAATTATAGGATTATAATTACTCTGACTCACAATATATTTTTATTTTGTGGGGTCAAAGTTGAATCAGTAGTGGAGATAATTAAAACATGTTCTTAATTAGTCTTTTGCTATATGGTTGAATAATTTATTTGGTTGTGAAAATATTGTTCTCTATTCATTATATAACTACTAATCTATTTTGACTAAGTTGTCAACTGGACAAAATACATCTCTCTGAATTAGTATGCTATTAGATATCTAAATGTTAATCTTTGAGGTGCCCACTGCTTTTACATTTTAATGCATTTTGTAAACATTTAATTTAAGAAAGACAGCCATGCAAATTTGTAGTACTAATTCAGCTCTAATTCATCACTATTTTACAAATATTAATTTGGTGTTCTCAAACATGGCGGGCTACCAGATATGTGATACTGGAAAATGGGTAGAATGAAAATCATATTTTTAACTAACAACATTTAATTCATTATAAACCAATTCTCCAAAAGAGTATACAAACTTTTGACAGTTGTTGAGTTATTTAGTCCACTGGTATAGAAGTGCTGCACAGATGGTGCATCTCTTTATATCAGCCGTGAACTTTTGTACGGAATAGATTCTTCAAGAATATACCATTGTTTCGGACAGTTTTCTGATATTGGCTGCATCTCCACAGTCCTTGCAGATCTCCTCTCCAGAAATGTAAATGTAGAAGTGGGCGTTGCCACAGTTTTCAGAATGATAGTTGATGATGTGATTTCTAATTGTGTGCGGGATTGACGCTTGCTTTACGAAATTTAGGGCCGAATGGTCATCGGTGATCTTTCTAATAGAGAGTTCAAACAAGGACAGCATGGTTCTGAATGTTTGCAATTTGTTTGGTACTGCTATTTTATACTAACTACCCCACCCCAAATACTAACTCTGGTTTTTTTTCAGCCCATTGCATAATGGATACTGGTCTGGAGATGTTACAATTCATAGGCACCCATTTATATTACATCATCTATGCATATATGGACCTGCAGACGATCGGCATTATGGCGCTTCAATTCGGCTGGATCATCTCATATAAAACTCTGACTCTCTGGGGAGATATAGCAAAAACTGTTTCCTGTACAAACTGACTTTGGAACAGCTGAACAATATAAAACCATACGGAAGAATACTGAAGAACTTTTACCACGTTTGTATAAATTGTGTTTTGGAAAACAACAAAACACTCTCTCCGGAAACTGTAGACACACTGACACAACTGGCCCCTCTTCTGAAGAAGAGACGCATTCTGTCAGAAAGGGACAGTAAACGGTTCTTTGATTTCTGCCAACCGTTTATGCTGTTTGCGTCCTCGTTTTCAGTTGGTTATATGATAAGACTGCACAACCAACACAACTTGTTGGTGTGGTATTTCGCTCACAAGGTGAATTTCTTTCCAGAGTTTGTTCAGAACTTTTGGAACCACGAAGGTTCACAATATCAATTGTACAATATCTGTACTCGTGTGCTGAACAACATCAAATGCCAAGAGTTTATGTTTAAACACTACAGTAAGGTTTTGAAAAGGGCCATCTTGTTTAACAGTGTCTATATCAATTTGGCAAATACGTTTTTCCACGAGCTCACCTTCTCGCATGACAGATACATCGGCCAGCTGTACAGACTGTTGGCGCACCAACCGATCCACTACAAAGAGTTCTTCAAAGATTTTGACGAGAGAGAGGTACGTTACTAAATTAAAATCCATTTCATCGTTGTACAATGGATATATACTGTTGTGAGAAGAAGTGTTTCTTGGTTCCCAATGATCAAGTTGGTGGTAGAAGTTGTAGACGGTGTGAGAGTTAGAACAACCTGAATTGTGAATCAAGATCACTTCCTTTTAAGGTTTTCAAAAAGAAATTGTCTGTCTGGCTTTCTGCAAACCCCTTTTACTGTACCAAAGAATTTTTTAAACATGAAAATATAGTTTTATAAGTCACAAATTTTGCAGATTGATAAACTTTTTTTATCTTTGTTGATTATTATTAGAATTCCACTTAGAATTATTTTTATTGTCATCTTTTAGTTGTTAAAAACTCTATCTTAGAATCAATAATTTACACTGTGTAGCCATGTCGAATATTGGTCGTTTTCATGTTTACAATTAATTAAATGCAGCCAATCTCAATCTGTGATATAATTTATAGCTACTGTGATAATTTTGTGTATTAGTTTAAGGATTTTTTTGACGAAATCAATTACAATATTGTATTGTTTAAAGATGGAATAAATGACTATTCATTGACTATTCATTGACTATTCGTTATTCGTACTGTGTTTGCAAGTGCAAGTCATTTAAAAAAAGGAAAAACATAACATGTCACATATTATAATTTTACAATTGGTGATTGTGTGTCTTGGAGCAAGTCTTATTTCCCTTGGTATGTGTATAACAGGGTCTTTGTTTAGTTTAAATTAGTGACTCTGTAGTTTCAGTTAGTTTTTATCAAATGAGTAGTTATGTATTTGTATGTTCGAGCGCAGGGTGAACAGCAGTATGAAAAAAGTTACAAATGTAAGCGAATCACTTCTACGTCGACTGTCCGTCTTTATGGAGTTGTCCGTCGTAGGCAGACTCCATCTAGACAGCTGGAGCAATCATTTTCTAATTTTGTGTGGTAATAAAGACTATATCGATGAGTGCCAACTTCAATACGACGCGGTGTTTAAAAAATCTTTTAGGAATTTCCCCTACGGGGTCTTAAAATATCAATGTAATTCAAATGAATCAGTATTTAACACATAAACAAAGATATACATCAGCTGTTGACTTAAATGCAGTACACCACGACACGAAACGATTGGTAGAATCATTGTATTACCATAGACTAACCAACACGTTTTATCTATGGTATTACGGACATTGGAATAGAAACAGTACTATGGATCATAGAAAATAAATACCCCCGCCGCAGTTAACCTGCAGACTAAGCGAATTTCCATTTACCTGGCTGGACTTCTACTAAAATATTCCCTTAAAATTGTCAGATTTATTTCCTATTTAAATAACATTAATTTTAATGAGTACTTAGATTTGCTGCTACAGGGAATGTATTGAGGTGTTTTCTCCGTAACTAATCTCCGTAACCGTTAGGCATACAACAATGCTCCAATATACAAAATTATTTCTTTTTTAAGCTCTACAAAATGGTTTGAAAGGAAATTGTGAAATTTTCTGTTTTTAGGGTAAAAATGGGAAATCCCTATTTTTACCCCATAAAACCCCCCGTAAACCCCTGTTCCCATAGTCCGATCATGCTCGTTCGCGAACTCGTTCGAATAAATGTAGGTTTACACGTTTGTACCAAATTTCATCAAAATCGGATCATTTTTGCTCGAGTTATCGTGCTAACGGACACATATATATATATGAATTTGAAGGGATGGTGTTTTTGGCCTCTGGGGACCGCAAAACAAAAAAGTAAATTGGTCCTGGGTCTAGGTGTTACCATGAGACCTTCGGTAATAGCTTATTCCCTCCCTATATGGGAAATTCGCTAAAATGACATCACTGGCTTTAATTGTATTTATTTGAATGTAATTGACTAATCTAATTTGGATGAAAGATGCTTGTAAAGTTAACTTGAACATAACTGAATAGCCGAAACATGTTGTAAATTTGGTTACTGGCCCCTTCTTGTCGAACTGTTGGCGTAAGGTATGTACCTATCAGTCTTACACCACATCTCAGAAGCATTAAGATATTCTATACTGGCAGGTCTCTTTTAACTGTATGTAGCATATTACTTCAGAGGTGTATATTGTTCTACTATACCAAATTATACTATTTTATATTTTTTCTATCAGATATTACAGGTAACAAGTAATAGTTTTTTTCTCAAAGATACCAGAAAGAATGTTTAATATGTAACTCAATATTAACAATTGGGTTACCAGTATTTATTTGCCAGTTAACTTTGAAATTTACTGAAAACTATGACAAAACCACGAATAGCGTTGTCTACACAATTAAGTTTTTCTTTATGTCTTAGAATGTTGGAATACAATAATTTACTGTTCAATTTGCAAATGTATGTAGTTTTAATCTAAACTAGAGGTCGTCCAGTGGCCGAAAACTAGGCCAAAAATATGTAGGCATACAGTTGGAATTTTTTAGCTAGAAGCGGTTGAGGTATATTTATTTGATTATCTTTGAGTTTGAGGATGAACCTTTTTGGCTGTAGTGAGCGTGATCACGTGTTCAATGTTCACATGTAATTTTTTGAGGTTAAATCAAAACAAACAAACTGGCATGTTGTCAATTAGGGACAATGTTGTATTACGAAAGAAGATTCAATTAAGATCAAATAAATTAATTTAGCATATGTCATTGTCTGATTTATTAGAAAAAATTCGGTATTTTTTTGGTTACTGCATTTTATAAACCAAACTCGAATCTTGCTTCCTTGGCCTATCGTACAACGTTTTCCTGTTTGGTACCTGGTAAACTTATCAGATTGCATAAGTGAATTATAAACAATAAAATTTAGCTGTTAATTAATTATAATTTAAATGGGTCAAAACTGAAAACGTAAGTCTATAACGGTTTATCTCGTTATCCTGAGAGTATAAAATTCTGACCCCTAAATTTAAACCCTTAAAAGGTGGGTCTGGTCTTAAGATATTTCCAAACGAAACGTAAATCATCATTATGCCCCAGCAGTTTATCATGTGTATCCCACTCACAGCAACTACATTATTCTGTTAATATATTTATCAACATTCATTTTGCAACAAGATATAATATTGTTGTAATATTTGCTCATGTTAAATTATTATTTTCTAAGTAACCATCACTTATCTTGAAGACAATAATCTAATAACAATTTATTCATTAGTTGATTTGGAATTAGGAATCACGTCTCTATTTCACAGTAAATATCCTCGAATGACCAAGTATTTTATTAAAGTAGAGTAAGTATGTTTAACTATTTTAAATTAAAAGAATACGGGGTGTTAGCCCACCCTACAGATGCCCGTGACAGACAGGAAGACAGACATTGAGATAAAACATTAAAAGCTTTTTAATGTATAAACGGAAAAATAACCGAAAAATACATAATTCTGAACGATGTACAGACAAAATACTAATTTTATTTATAGATATTTCATATGCACAACCTTTCGATTAGACCCTAAGTGTTTTTTTTTTCACTTCTATAAAAGATTTTCTTTCTCATAACGCTTGATGAACGACTTATACACCTAATAAAAACTTACTTGAATAGACTTAACTAGACAATCCTAACGAACTACTGTAACTAAACAACCATGGGCTAATATTTCTTACTTTACTGTTACACATGTTTGAAATTTACAACATCTTGAATAATTGCACTACGTTGTGTAATTTGCGTATACGTTTTGCGTGTAATTTGCGCATTTTCCCGGTAACACGGGCAATGGAAGGAATTTCCATTGCCCGTGTTACCGGGAAACGTTTTTTTTAGCAAAGTCTTACTAAGTTAGTAAAATACTAGAGTTTAAGTTTAATAAATTAAAATGGCCGCCATTTTAAAAACTGAAGTTGAATCAAGATAAACTTATTTTCTAAAATGGGTCTATTTTATCTTAACATACATACAAAATTTCATAAAGATCGGTTGCAAAAATCAAAGATAAAAAACTTGATGTAAAAGATACAAAATGGTGAATACCTTGTTAACGAAGTGATTTTGGGAAAAATGTTTCTCTTGATTTTCTCTTTATTTTGACCCAAGAAATCAGTACGTAAATTATGTCCCCACCTTTTTTGAACACCCTGTATATATGATTTGAACGAATTGTGTTTTTGGAATATTGGGACTTAAAAATGAAAAAGTAAATCGGTCCCGACCCTAGGTCTTACCGTGCCACCTGCGGCAATACCTACTTTCCTATAGCGAAATTCGCTAAAACCCCGAAAGAAATTGTTATTTGACTCAATGCATATAAGCTAATCTCCACTTCCGATGCAGATAATGATACAATAGCAGAGGAATGCGCGAGACAAAGGAACAAGGCCACGGCACGGTTGCCATAGAAACGACGAAACTATCCATTAGAATTGCGCGCCAACGTCAACTAAACGCCAGACTGTATAAACACGCCACGTGTGTAGTGTTCGACGGAGCTAGTACTTTCAGTTGTCAATACTGGATTCTAGCCTCGAGCGACGTGGTTCAACCATGGGAAGCGCATCAAACTCCTGGGTAATCCCGGTTAGCTCCTCCCACTCTGTCCCTTATCCCCACCAAAAAGACGAGCAATTGGTAAGTCGGTAGGGTTGATTGCCGAGCAGTTTGTTTCTCGCATATAATAATTTAGTTTTACAGGCCGGTCAACTGGACTGACGACGAAATAACTTGTCGACGTACTGGTTTTCAGTATTTATCTATTTATTTAAAAAAGACGGTCTAGTGGCCAGACGACCAAGTATCTTGTCGGTCTACTGGTAGGCTCCCGTATTTATGGAGAAGGAAGATATTTTCTTACATGTCTAGCATTAGCACCCAAGTTACTTTATGCCTAATGGCATAATATACAGCAATGAATGGCACCTTTCTCCTCTCTCGATAAGAACTGTCATGTGTATACTATACGTTTGAAAAACATCCAGTTCCTGTCAGTCACACAAAGTTGCAAAAAAGGAATTCATTTTGTTTAGTTTTCTAACTGGGCAGTTATATTTAGTACTTTTATTTTCAAGTGTGTTAATCAATAAGAGTGAAACCGAACACAAATGTGGAGGCCACGCCAGTCTTGATTCGTGAGTTTACTTATTAAAGTCATCAAACTCTTCAAAACCACAGAAAAACAAGTTGTTTTTTATGGTTAAAAACTGGATTCACAAGTCATTGATTATTGAGTCTATCACACTAACATTGCCCAATATTACTTTAAAACTCCAACATCTTTGTTGAATATTTTCTTTTGCAGAGGGAAAATTTCTTTTCAACTTTTGTTTAAATTTACAGTCATGTATTCATATTGTTTTGGAAATGTAAACAAGCTTAGTTTGTTGTTTTGTTTTGTCATGAACACAGCTCGTTTTTCTTCTGTTTAAATAAATCATTCATTTTGTCATTTCCTAATTTCTTTGAAATACTGACATCGTCCATGATATCATATCATATCCGTGATTGTGAATTGACTACTACAGGTCCCTAATGAATGATTCTGACTAAAAATCAAGTAACAGAGCTACTCAATGCATGTATCAAACACATCCTTCATTCTCAGTCACCTTGAAATACCCTTTAGTGATGAATGACTTATGAGTGATTAACTAGTCATTTGAGAAATGTCTATATAAGTGTACTACTAATTTCACATAGGTATAATTAAAGTTAAGTATAATTTCACATAAATATCAACTTTTTTTAAAAACCTTGTAAGTCTATGACTGTAGTAAATTTGTATATTTTCCACATACTCCTCTACCTCTACACTAAAGCTAATCTTAATCAATTAACTTGTAGAGAGAGTATACACTCTTACAATACAAGAAACAAAATCCAATCTAGACATCCCTGCCCATAGATTGGCTAAAACTGACAACTGCCATTACATAAATTGCATTTGGATTTTAAATAAATTAGGTTTGGCAGCAAAACTGGTTCATTTGAATAGGCTCAAGTCCAAAATGTTTGAGTAGCTCATCAACAATCCATATTATTGTATAACAGAGTACCTACCTATTTTATGGCTAATGTTAATATTGATTTTAATTTAAAACCCACTATTATTGTTGTTTTAGTTTTTATTTCTGTTGACTTTGTCTATTGTAAAAAGGTCAATGACAATAAATCTCTTGATTTTTGATTAGCTTAGCTTATTATTAATAATTCAAATCTTTCTTGTTGCAGGATCGAGCGGTAAAGATGTTTAGCCAGGTGAATGTAGACTTCGGCCAAAGAATTGCTGATGGACTGCGCAAAGCTATCTTTACAGACAAATTTCTCCATCTTGTCTTGTCCAAAAACATGTAAATCCCTTAAAACTTAGTGATGCAACTTACAATAGATACTCTTATTTACTTGGGTTAGTTCTTAGTCATAGGTACAACAATCCTGATCAAAACTATTTGAGTATATTATTAACTTTAAAATTGGTTACAAAGATGTTTTTTGAAATCAAATTATCTCCATAGAATGTATTTATTTAGTAAATACATTTATAAGGGCTTTTAATTTGTATGAATATGATACAACTTGTAACAGTTAAATCAATACCTTAGCTTCTTGTACTGATATATGTACCTTAACAACTAATAATTAGTATGTGTATTGGTATTAATAAAATATTCTTGGAAAAACAGTTAAATATTTTTTGTGGTAATCACCAATGAACTAATTATTTCATCCAAAGTTTTTCATAAATAATATACTAGTAGAGAGATGTTACCTATCTATTAGTTTGATCTATTAAGTTTGGTTAATAATCAATAATTTATATACAGGAGGATGTTAGTAGCATACATTAATGAAATATAAATAAAGAACAAGAAATGTAACCACATGAGCCAAATTATTTCGGATCCAAATCATTAAGAGGGGGCCGGACATAGCTCAGCGGCTCCCGGCCGTGAGCGACAATTTAACATGGAGCGCAACTTAAAATTCCCGGTTTTCAGGACTATGTGGGCTTCTAAAATTTTTTAAAGAAACACAAAGCATAGAAAATAGATAAGGGAATCAACCTATTGGGAACTGAGAAGAAGTCTCCTCACAGCTTCGCACTTTGGTCGCGTGTGCAAAATACGGGAAACGACAGGTTGTGAATCCATAGTAAAGCAGATTCTATACACCACTGTGGACTGCGAAGCAATGACTTATGGAAGAAGAAACGAAGATGTTGCTCTAAAAGAGCTAGAGAGTATTTTAAGTGAAAAGGTGGATAAATGTGGCCTTTTCATAGACAAAGACCACTACTACCTTGGAGGAAGTCCTGACGCCTTGGTCAAAGATAATGCGACAGTTGGGATCAAATGTCCGTTATCTGCTCAAGAAATGACTCCAGATGAAGCCAGCTCCGGTGCTCCTATTGACTTATATTTTACATGTCTATGAAAATAATTGTTGGCACAGGATCAAATGTTAACTCTATAATGCCCAGTGCCCACTACTCTGCCTTGTCGAAACTTTCAACAGTTTTATTGTGCCAGCCCAAGTGGTCCTGACCCTTGGGGTAAACAACCCTACGTTTTTTGCCCTTCCTGAACGACCGGTCCGCCATTAGAACTGCCTTGCCGACTGATACCGTGAGCCAGCGCCACAACTGTAAGTGAGTAACCAGAGCATTAAAAGACGATTTTGAGTCTATGTCCGGGCCCCCTCTTAAACCAAATTACTCCCATAATGAACCCAAATCAATAGTTGTTAAAATTTAATAGAAAATTAGAAGAACATCTAGTTAAGAGGGAATTATACTCACTAGATGAGTTTTTAATAACTAGTGGCCTTAAATTGAAGATTTGCTTACAGAAATTATTAAGGTTTAAATATCATAAAACCAATGTAAAAAACACTTATTAGTTTTATGGATTAGTAAAAAAATGTATGACACATTTAATGTACTAATGTTACAAAACAATGAGTAAAGCATGTTTTGATATAAAAATAAATGGTTTAGCTGTGTTCATGATCAGTGATGTTTATTTTTTTTTTTTAGAAACCACATTACTTTATCTTAAGTATCATACAAATGATTCTGACTGTAAATCAAATTGAAATTTGTATGCCATCAAATGTTGTCTATATGAATAAAAAAACTTAAGCATGAAATGCCTCGATTTTTATTTCCTATTACATACTGCACTGATAATCACTCTGATGCATTAAACCATCTGAATTTACCTGATGCGGAAACAATTATTGCCAATAACTTTATGGATACTCAAGCTAATACAAATGTAAATAAAGTGTATTAAACATAATTCAATCATTGGAAGCAATTTCATGATTGGAGCAACTTTTTCACAAGGAGAATCGAGATCTGGCAGTGAGACCTGGCTTATGATAAAGCAAACTTTGTACTCCATTCACAGAGCATAGAATAAATATAGGGGCGGCACTTGCCGTCTGGAGTGAAGCAGGCTTCTCGTACCAAGATGGCGGCCGGCCCGGTCTGCATTTACATTTAAACCATTATATTGTTACCATGGAAACCACCAATCAATATTTACTTTAAAAAACTCTCACCTCAGAACTTTGAAAGCCCGCGGGGCAGAGTCCTAGGTCAATATCGAAGGGGAATAGTTTTATATGTATCCTCAGAGCGGTAGCTTCATCTAATTCATAAAGAAGCATAGAATAACACAGTGCTAATGACACCGTGTTTTAAAAGTTCCGAGCCCGACTCTCTTACCAAGATGGCGGAAATCGGCTTCACTACTGGTGTAGCTGTAGGTATAGGAGTGGCGACTCTATATTTATTCTATGCTCAGTGACTCCATTTGATTTACTACACATTTAAAAAAGGCTTAGTGGTACAAAGAAAAACATTTTCTTCAAGTGAAAATTGTATTTAACTAGAAAATGCATAATGTATTTTTTATGAACATAAATGTGCATTTTGATTATTCTTTAAACTACTGCAATTTTCTTTTATCAAAATAGCTGGTCAAAAACTGGGTTGATCTAGTTCTAACTGAATGTCAATGAATCTAGTTAGAACTAGATCAAACCAGTTTTTTCCAGCTATTTTGACAAAAAAATACAGTAGCTTATTTAAGTATAATCAAAAGGCACATATAATAATCTACATTAAAAAAAAAACTACATTATGCATTTTCTAGTTTTAGACCAATGTTTTATTAGAACATATTGTATTTTTAATTGAGGAAGTTTAAACTTGAAAACAACTCATGATTAGTTTACTCCAATTCAAATAGTAAACAACAACCAATAAATGTTGTGCAATAGGGTTCCATAGTCATTACAGATTTCATCCTTGAAACACAAGTGATTGTAATGATTTATATCAATTATTACCCAACATGATCATTGTCATGATCTTCAATGTGGTTTACTTTTGCTAACTTACCATGCTACAATTGCAAGGAAGTTTACGGGTTTGTTGACGCAGGATTGATAGCACTTATTCACCACAACAGTTGATTAGAAAATTGCATCAATTTTCCCATTGAGCTCGGAGGCACTAGTGGTCCAAGAACTTTCAGGAACGTCTCTCAAAAAACTACAATATGTATTCGACTCTATTCTATAATCGTGGTTTAGACATTCACATCCAAGGGATTGAAAAGGATTTGCTTTTGATTTTTTTGCTACATCTTTGATGTTAATTTATTTATTTATTTTACCTTAAGGGTCTTCAAGTAAAAACAATATAAAGCCAATCTAAAATTTTCAACTAAAGGAAATCTTTAATTTTTTGGAAAAAATAAAGTTATGTATAGATTGTAAATAAACCACACTAAAAACTAAACAACGAGATAAGTGACAAAAATAGCTTTGTTTAGATAGAGTTTAATAATACAAAAAATACTAAGTCTCTTTTTATTTTAGTCTATATTATTTGAGGTCAATGCTCTTATAAGATGCAAATTGGTGGAATCAATTTGGAAATAACTTGCACTATTTAACTCTTGTGAAAAAAGCATTAATATTTATTAATGTATAACACATACATTTATCTTTCTACTGAAGAATATTGTTTCTTGCAACTAGTAGCAACTCTATTCCTAAACGACGTGGTATATTAGGTGAGGTCAATACTTCAGTATGATAATTTTTTTGGGCATCACTCACCTTATTGAAATATTTCAATAAGGTGAGTGATGCCCAAAAAAAATTATCATATTGTAGTAGCAACTCCTGAGATGTGGGGTGGTTGACCCCCCTCCCCCTGGGTTGAATGAAGTCTAATTGTATTCACACAAACATATGATTATTGATTTGATATTTATAGTAAAATACTCAAAGTACACGTTAATCATTCATTAATGGTACAGTATTTGTATATTGGAAAGTTTGTGAGGGGGGGGGGGGGTGAAACACAGAATTTGCGAGGCAATGTTCCCCTCCCCCCAAAAAGTCTATCGTGCGAACCCCCTCTGCATACATCTGTCGTTGAAATTATTTTAATGGTTAGTGAATATCAAGATTAATTGCTCAACCACATCCTTACATTTTGAAACTGGCCTTTTTTATGGTGTTAATCGTATAGGAAGAAGACTTGGAAAGCAAACTTTTATGACTCATTGTCATTAAAAAAACACACAGGTGGTGCTAACTGTATTTTTTTGGTTTCATTTATAAACATATTTTTAAAAATATATCATTTTTCAGGCAAGATAAAAGCTATGAAATACAAAAATAAACATTGTATTTTTTGTTTTGAAACAATGAAAATTTAATTTTGTTAATTTTCTGACTCAGTGCTTATAAAGTAAAAAATAAATAGTTAGTCCTAGGAACACTGCCCAGTGCACCGGTGCATGGATTGCGTTGTTCTGGGAGACCGGTGAGTTAACCCAGCAGACAGCTATTTCCTCTTTTTCCTCCTCAGGTGCAAGATTTATGCACTGGAGAAATTGTATGGTGGTCATAATACACCGGCGGCCTCTGATTGGTCAGTTTCTTGGACAACAGTATGCAGCTACGGCAAGATAGCAGGTCCATCGATAAGTTATATTACGTAATGAGTGAATAATTTATTCTATGAGGGAAATACGTAATAAGTGAATAATTTTTAAATAATTTATTCTGTGAGGGTAAGTTTGTTTGATATAAATATTATACAGACTGTCCCAAAAGTCCCGGACTGGTTTAATATTTTCTAAACGACAACAGATAAATCAATAAGATTTGGTACATCAACACCACACCTAAAAATCTACTTTTTTAAGGAAATATCAATTTTCTGTCATGGGGACGTCCCGCAAGGAGTCAGAAGGAAATCTTAAATAGAAGCATAGGTTGACATGTACATCAAATTAAAGGTATTTACTAGCAGAATATAATGCCGCAAATTTGAACTCAAACGGACAACCAAGTCAAGAATGGCAGTGGTTCAAAGATTCATTTAATTTGCATTTGGGGGCACAGCCCTAGGAATCGGAAAAAAATTGTTAACGTAAGCATAGGTCGATATGCACATCAAATTAAAGGTCTTCACTAGTAGATTACAATGCCTTAAATTCAAGCTCAAAAGAACGCCTGAGTAAAAAATGGCAGCTGTTCAAAGATTTCTTGAACCTGCCATTTTGAATCTTCGTCCAAAGATTCAAAATGGCAGGTTCAAGAAATCTTTGAACAGCTGCCATTTTTTACTCAGGCGTTCTTTTGAGCTTGAATTTAAGGCATTGTAATCTACTAGTAAACGTCTTTAATTTGATGTGCATGTCAACCTATGCTTATATTTAAGATTTCCTTCTGACTCCTTGCAGAACGTCCCCATGATATGACAGAAAATTGATAGTTGAGTGAAAATTTAAAAACGTACGTTTTCATGTCCCTGGCCTTTTACTTCGTAGATACTGTATTTGTAGTTTATTATTATGTGTTTTAATATTTTTTGGGACGGGGGCAACATGTTACACACATTTATTTGGTTTTAAATAGGTTCTAGGTATTTTTTATTTATTTTTAAAGTCTCGAAATTCACGACCATGACGTGTCCCTAGGGTACATTTTCCAACTTTCACGCTGTTTTTAGACTAATTATTCATGCCGAAATATATAAAGCCATATTTTTATGTCATAAATGGTTGTTAAACTTACAAAAAAGGAGCATATTATAATTTTATTGTCATTACAAACTGACTACCATGACAAAATAAGTCTGTCCCTCGATTTGGCGTCACGACCATTTGGGAAAAATTTTCAACTTTGAAGCACGACAGTGGCGAGCCTGGCGTCGATGGAGTCAGTTGGTTTTAGAGACTAGTTCGGGGTGTACGTCAGGATTGTAGTGCCGGTCGTTTCGAGTTGAAAGGAGGAATTACAAGATTAATAAAGAAAAGATTGTGTTTTTTGTAATTTTGGTGTGTCCATGACCATACGTAGTCATTCGATGAAGTAGACATGGTGTTAATTTTTGTTTATAAGATATTTCAATTGCTAGATTAACCTAGAAGTCCACTTTGTATCCTCGAACATGAGGTGCAGGGCTACCGCCAGAACAGAGCCAAATAACACGTAATTTCACGACCAAAGTTTCACGACCATTGCGGGTTTTTTCACGACCAATCCAGCCTTATGGATTATAGTGGGTTTGGTCGTGACAATAACTTTAATATAATTGTAAATTTAACAGCTTAGTTCAATTGAAACACATATTTTTATAATAACTAACATGATAATTGAAGGATTGTTTAGAAAACTTAAGATTATTCCAGACAATTCACGACCGTACCGCTTGTCCCTGACCATCACGTTTATGATTTCTATCATAAAAATTTCAAAAATTAAAATATCGTCATATTTCAATGTTTTATACACAAAAGAAGCACACCTCTATACAAACATAACAATTTTTCAGGTCTCAGGTAAGTTTTTTCGGAGTTATAAAAACTTGAAAAGATTTTATTGGCTATTTTTCAATTTTTTGAGTTTTTTTTTTTCTTTCTAGAAAGACCAAATATACCAAAAGCTCAGTGACCTTTTTATTGTATAATGGTCATAAAAGTAAATTAGTTTATAGCAAAACATAGTTATAAAAATAATATTAACTATTTTTAATATTCATTTAAACGTCCGTTATGGTCGTGACAGGATTTTGTGTTTTTCCACTAAAGATGCTCTTTTAAAAAGAAACTACCAAAGATATTGTGTTACAATGGACATTTTATGAAACTTCAAATGATAATGAAATAAAAAAAAATAAAAGTTTTGAAAAAAGGGGAAAACAATTTGCAAAGTGCTTTTCCTGAAAACGTACGTTTTTAAATTTTCACTCAGTTCCTTTAAAAAGTAGATTTTTAAGTGTGGGGTTGATGTGCAAAATCTTATTGATTTATCTGTTGTCGTTTAGAAAATATTATACCGGTCCGGGACTTTTGGGACAGTCTGTATAGTAGATGGATGTGTAAATTATAATCCAATGTGTACACCGGTTTACGGTTTATCACATGGGCTTTTGCCTGTGCGTGTTAAAGAGAGAAAAGAGGAGGTTCATAAGTAGAGGAAGTAAGATTTCATGGATGTTGTGAGATCCAGGTCTTTTGTAAACTCAACTCATAAATTAACTACACACACACCCCTACTTTATTTCCACACAAAGGATAAATTATTTTATTTTGTAGAGTATAATGGACAAATTTTTCCCACTTACGTATTGTGGTATTTTGTGAGTTATTTTTTACAGAAATGAAGAGCTATTGTTCAAAATGGAAGCGAGAACATTTGTCCACACACTAAAGCTTTTTGAATTTTAGTTTTATTTTGTACAATACAGTAAAATATTTTTCCACAGAGTCGGTAATATATATTAGTTTTAGAGAAGAGGTTAGTTATTCGTTAACAGAAGTTAAAAGGTATATTGTACAGGAAAGGAGAATTATTTTCTACATAAAAAATTAAGTATTTTGTACAGTATTGCACAATTTCCAGCGAGGTATTGTGGTATTTTCCCACAGTGGTAGTTTGCTATTTTCCCATACCCTCCAATTTTGATTGTTGCAAATAAGGATGGAGATAGAGAGGGTACGGTGGTCATGGTGGGATGGAGTCAATTGGATCAGGAAATTGACTCTCGGCTGTGAAGCGTCAGTTCTCGCTACGTCCACGTGAGGTAAGTGTTGCACTCTTCATGTCATTTATTAATTTTATGGATTAATTTTTGTTTATTTATCCTAGATTTTTTTCTTTGAAGGGGTAAAAAATATACTTCTTAGTTTTTCATCAATACAGGCTTAAGTCAAAACTTTAATTGTTTTGCAATAGTTAACTTATTTAAGTACAAATTTCATTCTTATTCTTGAAATCAAACACTTAGCAAAAATCTGTTTTAAACTATAAAAGAAGTACTTATATGAAATGTTAGCACAAAAATAATACTTATCATCGTTACAAATTACCATATGTGTAATGAATTATTTTTGTCTAGGGCAACAGATTTCTGAAATCAACTTTTTGCATGACTTGATATTGTTGTTTTGTAAAGGTACAGAGTTAAAAATTGTCTAGCTGTGATTATCAATCCAACAATTTACTATTTAGGCTACCGGTACCCAAACAAGTAAAATATTTTTCCTTTGTACTTAAACTCTATCCTGCTTAGTGTTCACTGTGTAAGGGGAGTATTAAACCATATATTGATACAACTTTTAATTTAAAGTTTATTTGAGTATTTACATATATCTATGTTTTATCCTAAGTTACATCACCGCAAGCCTAATAATACGTTAATTGGACAAAAATGCCCTAAAGGGATCTCTAATGAGAATAACAATAATTTGGATGCAAATAAGATTTTTCTTGAGGACATAAGATTTTTTACCTTTTAAACCTTTCTACAAAAAATGGGAACTGTAAGAACTACATGTGTTTAGCCTTTACAGTTCCATTAATAAAAAAATGTTCATTTAGTTATTTATGTAAAAATTCTGTTAGTAAAATTAACATTCCATAACAATTTTATTTATACGACACCCAATCAAGTCAAAAAATTATTCTTGTTGCAAAAATATATATATATTTTTTTGGGGGGGGAGGGGGGTTAAGAACAAAAATAGTTGGCTTGAAAATTACAGTTGTAGTATAAACGTAATCTAAATTTCAATTTTATTGTCCAATTCCAAATGCAGTATAATTTCAAATATTTTTTAAAATGAGTCTATGTACGTTTTTTCTTAGCACATCATATTTTTCGCAATTGAGATTATGTATTATTTCCTTACTTTAAAGTAGTATTTGCGGAAGGAACTATTCCTAGGAAGCTCTCTTCTAGAAGTTTGTAGAACTAATAGAGGTTCAAATGGAGAATGATGATCTCGGTCTGACATGTCGCTGCGGCACATTTATGAATCACGTAGTTGATGATTGCTCTTTGATGGCTCTATCCTGGTTTGCCCATTTGGTATGACAATGGATTAAGCTTTGTGCAAGGAGAATTTTAAGATTTAATTTCACAAATCTACAAAGAACATCAGGTTTTTTACAATAATCATCTCTTATGGTTGGCATATATAATCTTATACACAAAACTAAAGATTTTAACTGAATAAAAAAAAAAATTCTTCATTAATTTCTTCATTATCAAGCATAAATTTAATTTGTTGAATCTGACCTTGTTTAATATACACTTTCATGTTGCTGTGTCAAGTGCTACAATCGTTGAAAATGGCTTTACTTTAAAATTTTTTCTTAAGTATGTCTGTGTTGATAAGATAAATTGCTCTGGACCAATAAGCGTGTCACACGAGAAAATAGTTAATTTTTATACCCAACCAACAGTTAAAAATCCAAATTATACATTTCTACTACTTTCTAAAGTGGTTACTCTACTCACAAGCCATTTATACTACGTTTTACGCAGGTATTTCCAACTCCCCAGACCCCTCGGTAGGATGGTGTCCTGGTTGTGTCCCCCCAAAATCTATGATTCAGGTAACACTTCTGTCAAGAACTAATCTTGTCCCCTAAGTTAATAGTTACCAATCAAAATCAATTAGACAGAAATAAGCAAATTATCTTAGTTCACATAGTTTGCATTTGATACAAATTTCTTAAAACTACTTCCCTCTGGTGTCTTTGCACTTAGTTTTACCATCGATAAAACATAATCTCTTAGTAGATTTCCCAATCCCCCTAATGGAACAGCTGAAGCTAATTTTATCGTTAGTTCTGTCCAGTGCACTCTAGAGGTCGTGTTTTGTTTACAATTTGTTTCTTGTTGTTTCAGTCATTTAAAAACCCGTTTAACCAAATAAAACTATATAATCATAAACAATAACTCATCCTCTAGTTATATAACCAAACAGTAAAGCACAAATCATGAAATTAACTCTATAATAGAAACATTATATCGGTGACACTCGCCACCAGTGTCACCGGACATGAACTAGACACGAAAAAAAGCTTCAAAATTTACAATGGTATGGGAAGTCTACTTGAGTTGGTTAGTCTATGGTTCTACCTTTTTATCTTCACTCCACATTATTCGCTCATCTAGATTTTTCAGGATTGATATGGCTTTTTTATAATATTGGTACTGAACTTATTATTGAGTATGAGCAGGACAGGATAGGGCATCTTGTCTAGTTAAAGCATATGACTACTAGCGTTGAGACACTTAGCTAAGTATTGGTCAAGGGTTTATTGCTGTAGATGCATCTATCTACATAACAAAAAGGATAAATCCCTCAACATAAAACCAAATGATAGTTTAATTAATTGCTACGACTTGCTTTAACAATTAAACTTTGTGAAAAATAAAAGAGCATGCTTCTTAATCCAGCAAGTTTCTCAAAATCACAAACGTTATTACAAATATCCAATATTAAACAGTACCGAGTTCTAATCATAGTAATGAAAACCTGTTAGAAAGCTTGAATTTATTATGAGGTAAAGGGGGTTTTGTTTACACTGACTGGCCCTTACCAAGATCATTTTATCATTTGTCAACTTGATTTTTTGTAGTTATGATCTATGCATTTAATTATGTAATAATGAAATGTCCACTAATGTAATTTTGAAAAATTTTCAAACCATACTAACACATTATCGGTAAAATTTTGGTCTCTTGTAATTTTCCAATAAAATTATAAATTTTGCATTCCTTAGAATAGAATATTCAGTAGATGATTTTTTTATGAATAAAACTGTAACTGTACTATTGGCTAACATAGCAAAAAACACAAATTGCAGGAATTACTTTAAATTAGATTAACACCATGTTGAATAAAAAGCATTAATTATGAAAATAATATATTTATTAACACACTCACTCCCGTGTGATGTGAGATCGTACATACAGAGGTGTGTGACAGCTGGGACTGAACCTGTTAATAAATATTATGAGTTGCCATCAGTCAGCAGTTCGGGCAGGTTCTTCAAGCTCCCTTTTGTCATATTGAGTATTGTCCTAAAAGAAAACAAAATACTTATAGCAAAAATTATCATACTTCAGGTAAATCAGCTGATAAGCATTTAATTGTTAAAGGGTGTATCAAGATAGTGTTATACTAAGAATTTCTATTGTTAGATTTCACAATTATTACACACAAAGTTCTTAAACCTATTTCACCCTTTAACCTAAATACTGTAAGGAATTGCTAAATAAAACAAAGTGAAAATAGGCTCCATTTTATTTACAAGGGATTCTCACAATCAGGGACGGATTTCCCACTAGGCACACTAGGCCAGTGCCTAGGGGCGGCACCCGTCAGGGGCGGCAGGCCCTCGACCGGTGCCGTCGCTTACGTTTGCTGCCACTTACGAGTGCCGCCGCTTACGGGTGCCGTCCCTTACGTTTTTCCCGCCGCTTACGAGTGCAAAATCAAATCAAATCAAAATATCATTTATTTCGCAAAAAAACAGACATAACATAATATTATGATCCCTGTACAAAATTGTGCCGCCCCTTACGTTTTTCCCGCTGCTTACGAGTGCCGCCGCTTACGAGTGCCGCCACTTACAAGTGCCACCCCTTACGTTTTCCCGCCGCTTACGAGTGCCGCCGTTTACGTGTGCCACCACTTACGAGTGCCGCCCCTTACGTTTTTCCCGCCACTTACGAGTGCCGCCACTTATAATGTATTTCCCGCTGCTTTTGTATAGTGTGGTGAAAAATGGCGTTCGTACCACGGGTCGAAACGGTTTTGCAGCTCTTGACTTGGTCCCGAATTTAAAAACCTACGAGCCGGCAAAACCTCATTTTCGGTCCTAGGTACGAGGGGGCAGCACTAAGGATAGTGCCTATGGGGGAAATATGTATAAATCCGTCTCTGCTCACAATACTGGTTTAGCAATTGTAAATGAACTCTTTTCCATTACTATTTAGAGTTTTATTGAAAGCACTTATATCAATTCTGCAACAATTTCACAGCAAAATAACCTGACCTTTTTTAAAACTGGGATGGTAATGGAACGCCAAATGATTGAGAAAGTAATGGATGTTAAAAACACAAGTCAGAAAGACATGGAATATTAAATTTAATAAAGAGTGTGAACCAATGATCTAAAGCACCTACTACCGTACCTACAGTAACTGTATCCGACCAAAATATATAACACATTCAATTGGTAAAGCCAATTCAAGGTGTATGATAAATACCCCCGTCGTAGCAAACCTGCTGACTAAGTGAATTTCTATTTGTCTGGATTGATTTGCAATCAAATCTATTTAAATAACATGAGGATTAACGAGTTTGCTGCTATAAGGAAACAAGTAAAGTGTGGTTTTAGTGGGAGCGTTTCATAAACTCCAAATTTCACAAACTCCAACGCTTAAAATAATAAATAAACAGAGCGGTTCATAACCTCCAAATTTCATAAGCTCCAAATTTTTAATAGCTTTAATTCAAGCTTTCAGCTGAGTTTCTTAACTGTTCCGTCTCTCAATTAAAAAGCCATTACAAATATCGTAAGAGATTTTTTTTACCGATGAAAAAATTTTAAAACATATAAATATGTTTTATAAGTATATTTTCTATTAGCTGTTAAAATTTCATGATGATTACATCAGTAGTTTTTTTTTTGTTATGTGTAAAAATAGCCCTTTGTTAGAAAAGTGCCGAAAACCTTGTACTTTATTTATTCTACCCACTAAAAGGATGAGTTTAAACTACATAAAAAGGTAGAAACTAACATACATAAACGCAGAAATACATTTTTATAAATAGGATTTAACTTATTCATCATATTGTAGGCTGGTCACGTTTCAATAAAAGTTCATACTCGAGTATTTACACTTTTTACTAGACAGCAGTCTCGTTTTCTCTTTGCAACTTAATGTGGCCAGTTGAATAATGTTAAAGTTTTGACAAGGTGATCATTTATATTTGGATTTGCCTTTTCAGTGGAGAGCTAAGCATTGTTTACCTTTTATTTACCAAAAAATGCGTAATCACAAAAAGTGGAGTCTTTGACTGTCGTATAAAATATTAAGGTATGAAGTTGTTGTTGTAACGATTATTGCATATTCTATTTAAAAATAGTGTTCAATGTAAATAATTCAACAAGTTATTAGATAGGTACCTTTTATAGTTTTTAGTTTCTATTTAGCAAATTTCCCTATAAGGAAGTACAGTAGCTATTACCGTAGGTGGCATGGTAAGACCTACGCCTGGGACCGATTTACTTTTTGATTTTGATGTCCCCAGAGGCCAAAAACACCATTCGTTAAAATTGATATATATGTATATACTAGCTGTACCCGCGGGCTTTGCCCCGTTTAACTTCATAAGTATTCGCATGGCTCATTCACGTCCTGGTTGAAGTTCGTTCGCTACGCTCACTCACCTTTAGGTTGGAGCTCGTTCGCTGCGCTCACTTGCCTTCAGGTTAGCTCGTTCGCTACGCTAACTCGCCTCCAGGTTGAAGTTTGTTCGCTACGCTCACTCACCTTTTGGTTGGAAATTAGCTGTTGTCATAAATTAAAAAAAAATAATAGTGCTGCACCCTGTTGGTAATCCTTGTAACTTTTATGCTATAGAACATCATGGAATATAACGACAGAACCAACTTGTTTAATTGAAACAGCTGTTAAGATTCATTAATCCTTTTAAATATGAAAAATCATAAGGTTAACATGGGGAACTACCAACTACAGAGCCACTGGGGCGGAGCCCGAAAGGATTTTTGAGATAAGAATATGCTTTAATGTTAATCGGGAATGTGAGCTATCATCATGCCAAATTTCAGCCCAATCCGTCCAGTAGTTTATGCGTGATTGAGCAACACACACACAAACAAACACACAAACACACACACAAACCTTCAGATTTATAATATTAGTAAGATAGATAGATAGATTTATATATATAGACATAGACATAGACATATTTTATTTGCACATAACATTCTTTACATGTGTTACATACAGAATAGGTGCATTGTCAGAGTTCGAATTGTCAGAATATAAAAAATAAAATAGTAATCAAGATGATAATATAAATTAACAAAATTGAATGATAAAACTATTCTAAACTAAAGGGGCATTGTGAAAATCTGCAATTAAATAAAAGGCTCTGTCAATTAAGAGTTCACCTATTTTATCTTTAAAATTATTTTCATTTAGCAATTCATAGTTTGCAGGCAGCACATTGTACAGCCTCAGCCCAGCATATAGTGGACCTTTTTCATAAAGGGTCAAATGGTGCCTTGGAAATCTAAAAATGTTTTCATTTAGAGTATTATATCTATGGTTGATTTGAATTGATTCTGGGAGGTCGTTTTTAGCTGAATGAATGTAGTTTAGTGATTCCAAGATGTACAGTCCTGTTAGGGTGTGGATTTTTAAATTTCGAAAAAGGTTTTTGTTTTTGCATGAACTACGTGGATGAGAGCTGGTCATAATACGGATAATGCGTTTTTGTAGCCTGAATATTGATTTGACTCCGGTAGCCTGACCCCATAAGATTATACCATACCTCAATACTGATTCTACATAAGCATGATAAACCATTTTCAGAGTTTCTTTAGGAACACAGTCCCTTAAGTGCAGAAATACAATTTAATATATATATATATATACTAGCAGTTACCCGGCGCGCTTTGCTGCGCTTAACAACTATTATTTTAAACGAGATTATCTTGAAAATTAAGAAGTTAAACGGGGCTAAGCCCGCGGGTTACAGCTAGTAAGAAATAACTTAAGAATTGCTGTGATAAAAGGATTTTCCACTCATTTCGTAATAGAACGTTATATTGCAAAACATGACATGATAAAGAAGAAAATCTATTTTAAAATGAGAAAATAACATTGCAAATACTTATTTGGTAGAATTGAGTAACTCCCAATAAATGTGTGTTGTTTGAAATACAATTTAAAAATGAACAGCTGTTTCATTAAAAAGTATTATTAACATAGCCAAAATGTAAACAACTCTGTGTAGGGATCTTTAAAGGCTTCTGGGGCAGAGTCCTAAGGGATTTTGCTTAGTTTTTCTTTTGATAACTCATCTACAGACCAAGACCTTTCTTTGGACACCTCTACCAAGTTTCTACACCCAGCCGTTCTCTCAAATTAGTGGGGACAAAGTTTCCAATTAAATATTTATATTCCCCCGTGTTAATCTTATGGGAGAAACTCCAACTTTGATGGCCTGTGGGGCAAAGCCCGAGAATTTTTATTACATGAATTGGTGAAAGGGAGCGTCTACACAAAAAATACTTTATTTTGACACGTCATTTGTAAAAATCCGTCCATTATTAACGGAGGAGTAGTGTTTTGTCGAAATCGCCTTCACGTATTATATATAAGGATGGTAATTTGTTCATTACGATGAATAATAAAAGTGTATACAAAAAAGCATATTTTACTTAATTGCTAGTGGATGAGCAATGTTTTTTGTTTTTTCATTAGGTGTATAAATATATAAGTTTTCAGGCGTACCTACCACCACGTGAGCACGCAACATACAGCTGTCCGTGTGAAAGCATGCATATTCTAAATTTAAACTGACGACAGTCAGGGATTGCCCTGGTGTCTTAAAATGGTTATTGCAAAAGCAAGACACAAAGGAAATTTTAGTTTCTTCAATTCAGAGGATAATTCGGATGAAATCATCAGTATTCATGGGATTAAGACTATTTCTCCTTTAAACTTACCACTGATAATTTTTGCTTCAATCATTTTTGGTGTCATTTTTAGCGAATTTCCCTATAGGGAAGTACGGTAAGCTATTACCATAGGTGGCATGGTAAGACCTAGACCCGGGACCGATTTACTCTTTCATTTTGATGTCCCCAGAGGCCAAAAACACCATTCGTTAAAATTTTTATATATGTATATATATAACGATGTACGGAGGGATAATGCTACTTGATACTTAGATTCAGTGATATCACTACCGGTCGTCCCCCCTCCGCGCCACTTCGTCGCGCCACACGTTTTGTGAAGTTTTACGTTCACTTATACAATTTCCATTATGTACGGACTTTGTCTCGTTATTATATCACGCATAAGACCTTTGACTATTAATACAATAGTTCTTCTGTATCCAATAGTGAATGATATAACATACAATTTCCCAAAACTTACTACTGTATTATTAACCAATTGTTTCAATTGTTTTAATTTAAAATTCTCATAATGCAACTGGTTAAATGATATATAAAATTCCAAAGTGCAAATGATAAAAGCCACGTCATCTACCAGATAAAACTAATCTTAGTTTTTAACATTGCCGTTATTAACTCCGTTTAGTGATTAGTTTCAAATGAATGTAGGATAAGTAAAAACAGTCGATGAAGCGTAGAACCATTGCAATAATTAAATGCTGATAAGTTTCATCGTAGGTGAACGCATTGCTTAGAATCTGTTTTAAATTACACAAGAAATGACAGTGTGTATACATGTACTAGTGGATGATCTGCTAACATTTTCGACTGGTTACGTAACACTAAACATTAACGTCAAGTTATTTATAGGCCTACTGTGAATATATATTGATTCTGTGATTTACCTTTCGGTTTTTGGACGACTTTTAACTCGATGTACAAAAAGTATATGTAACATAGTTACTACTCGGTGTAACATATTATGTTTTCTGAGGGAAATATTTTCTTTAATAACCACTAACGATTACAAATGATAAAATTGTAAGTAGAACCTTTGTTTTAGTAGGGTGATCCTTAATCCGTGTAGTTTTTGCGTGGACTAAATAAGGATCGATATACGGTTTACTGTTAGTTTTTTATATGTCAAAGAGTCGTTTTCACCAAAACTGTTACTGTTAACACGCATAGATTTTTTACTAAACTCTGTACTACCTACATTAACATTTCACTTCATGACGGTTACCCCTATTGTAATTTCATACTTTACCACAGTGGCGTAGGTACAACACCCTCTTGAACATATAGGAGGTGAAAAATCCTTCCTTTCTCCTTCCTAAGTATGTTACTTTTTATTATTTTTTTAAGGGTTGACGGCCTCTTTTAACCTTGCATTTGCACACATAGACCACCCGTTCGTGGATCGTATACAGCAAAGCAAGGTGTGAGCCGGTACAGTACAAACCACCGGGCTTATATACCACCACCATTATACACATGTTTCGATAGAAAATATTTGATCTTTTTTTTACTTCTATTATAATTAAGCTTGTTTATCGTAAGTATACTATTTTGTTTATCGATAACTGCTGCAATACCAGTGGCAGTAGCCAAAGATCCTATGCGCGACCAAATCTGGTTTGGTTATAGGTGAAGGGGTTGGCCAGGGCACTTTTGTGAAACCATTAGTGTATTGCTCCTCACTCACACATATCCCCAGCACTGCCGATAACTGGTACCCGTATGCTATTTGCGCGCCAAATGCACTCGAGTCACTGAACAGTCAACAGCTTACTTGGTCCGGTCTTCAAGTAGTGTCAGTTGTCTGGCGTTAGTAGTGCGCGCGTGTGTTACTTTGCTACAAATAAACTTTCATTGAATGTAGTAATTTAGCCTAGGGTTTTACGGTTTCATTCAACTTTTTATACTGCTATGACATCTTTTAAGAATCGCTAAGATAATACGGAGTTTGCACAAATAAAAAGCATAAAAATGCAGTTTAGATAAATATTTTAGGTGATTAGGTTGAAGCAGCTACTACAAAACTTTAAGAATGTTCCGATATTTGGATTGTTTATAATTTTAAAATCCCCTTGTTCGTGATTAAATGGATAGAAGTGTCTATGTGTTATTACAGTCAAGGTCTATTAATTGTTAATTTAAAAAAAAATCTCGGGGGAGCCCTCCAGTAGCCCTATTGACGAAGGTATATCTACGACACTCCTTTACAGTACTAATATAGCAATGGTATTTTTCAAACAATACCAATGTAGTAAATAGGCAAAAGTATCGATGACAACATTTTTATATTTGTATGATATCCATTTAATAGTATCATATAGTTATGCTTGCTACATCCTTGAGCTTTATTCTATTCATTTTTGCTTTAAAGCAAACAGAAACTATGATAAATGAAAATCATTGATAAATTACGAGCTCTATTATCTCTATTGTTTGTAAAAACCCACTAGTATTGTACTTTACCATAGTTTTATTGTAGCCTATGTTATGTTTTTTTATTTAAATATAACATTCTCAACTTCTACCCCTAAATATGCCGATTCATAATGTTTATTACAACTATGATCGAAAATTTAGACATAAGGTCAGCACAAAGTATTATAATTCACGGGACGATTATGACAATATACAGGTTTTTAATAAAGAACGGATTGTAAAAATATATTGATCCGTATGTAGAAATGTATGTTTTAGTAGGTGAGGAATCCGATTTTGACATTTTCAAACTTTCGAAAATAACACCATATAATTGCTTAGTTTAAATAAAAATGTTCATCAGATGAATTAGTATCATAGAGCTAAATGTTTATTTTCTTTGATTCTGAACTGGATATTAAAATTTTTGTTTAAAGATATATATAAAACCATAAAACTGTAGGTTATTTTCCCTGTTTTTTATGCAACAAATAAATAATAACACTGTCAAGGTGCGGAAATAACAAACCAATGAATTCATTTTTAAAATATTGTAATTTTAAAAATACATAAAGTTGATACGTAAATATTTACTTAGAATTTACATTAAAGAAAAGGTAATTACAGTTCAATTGTAACAGTATACATATATACAGTTAAGAGTGGGTTTAAAACATATTTTAACAGAAACTAAACAGGGTATATAAGCCGTATGATTTTAATTGATTAATTTAAATCCAACTAAGATCAAATAAAAAATCATATTTAAATTGACAAAATTATACACTGAATTATATCGTCATTATGTTTAATCAGAATCCACTTATACGTTTGTATAATTTACAATTGTTGCAATTTAAATAAAATTTGCAATAATGGATATTATAAATAAAAGATATCCTTAATATTTATGGTGGATTAAACATTTATAACAATTATAACAATTGAAATAGAATTTACAATGTAGAATATGTACAGATACAAAAAAATGTGGAGGGTGGATAAAATACATTATAATGTAAAAGAACAAATATAAGTATTGAATGTAAAGCAACGAATGTAAAGAAATGTCAACAAAATGGTAAAATGTTGCAACATAAAAAAACTACTTACTAAATTATATTTACAATGGGGCAGCCAACCGAAATGTAAATAAGCCGTACAAATAGAAATGATTTAGTCTTAATAAACTACGAGCAAAGTAAAAAAAGAAAACGATTATATTAACAAGACTCAATACAGAATTACATCGACATAAATTTAAGTAGAAAAAGACCGCTAGATCTAGGGTTTAAAAAAAAACCCTGCGGTAATTCGTGACAGACGTCCGACACAATGGGCATCGTATGGGACGTCTGTCACCATCTACGGTTGTTACCGTCACCCTGTGTATTGTGACGCATCTCCCACACAATGAGAGATGGCCACAAGGCTCGATTAAATATGTACGAACATTGGCCGCGCAGGCAATGCACGACCTTTCATCATCTTCCCCGGCCTCCACATCTTCGACATCAACTGGAACGGCACCAAAACGCTCCAGCTGCCTATCGATAGCACCACCCTGCAAATTCAAATTCAAATAGTTTATTGCCATTAAGTATACATGTCATACAATAGGCCAGGTCAATGGAGAAAATATACAATTCAAAGTACAATGTACAGAGTCAAGTGTAAATAGATGAACATGCTATACTAATAAACTAATAATACTTGGTTTTTGTACAAAGTATTTGAGATGTATTGATAATGATGATAATAATACTGTTTATAGTTAAGCAAACAAGTTGGGCAAGTGCCTATAATAAAATAATTAAGGCTAAAATTGGCAGTGAGATACAGCTTAAAACTAAATAACAATAAATTTTTAAATAAAGTTGACAGAAATAACATTATTATGAAAGACTATTATATCACAGTTCATGAAACCATTATTACATACTTTAGAAACAATACCCTACTTAACAATTAGAATTTTACAGAAAATCATCATGTTTGAAAGATAAAAATTCCTCAATAGAGTATATAACCTTTCTGTTCAAAAAATCGGTCAATACATTTTCAGTGACTTAATAGGCAAGTTGCGTACATTTTCAGGGAGGGCATTGAAAAGTTTGAGTTGTAAATATTTATAGCTGCGCTGTGTTGAGGCCAGTCTTAATGATGGTAACTCTAAATTATTCCTTAGTCTGGTGTAATGATTGTGAGTTAATGAGCGAGATGAGAATTGTTCAATATTTGTTTTTACAAAAATGATATTCTGCAAAATGTACACACTTGGTAAAGTGAGAATTTGGTATTCAGGAAAAAAGGTCTTACAACTAACTCTACTTTTTATGCCAGCTAGGATACGGATTGCTTTTTTCTGTTTTTTAAAAACGTTAACTGCCCCGCTACTACTGCCCCACAAAATTACCCCATAAACTAAGTGACAATGAAAGAATGCATAATAAACATTGATTAACATACTTAAACTAACATGATTTTTCAACCTCCTGAGCAGAAACAAAGAGTTACTTAACCTTGCAACAACCATTTCAGTATGACTACGCCAAGATAACTTACAGTCTAATATGATTCCTAGCAGTTTAGCATTTGATACTTCAGATACAAGATTTGTCTGTGAAAAAATAATTGAAACAGTTTTGTCATTGTTTACTGAAAATTTATTTGCCTTAAACCAACTATCGCCTGCTATTTTCATCTCCTCAGTTTTAATTTTTACCTCTTGCAAAGATTTGCTTGAGACTATTAAGGAGGTGTCATCTGCATACAGTACTGATTTTGAAGGGAGATTAGATGTAAGATCATTTATTGCAATTAAAAACAAAAAAGGGCCAAGTACAGAACCCTGGGGTACTCCTGCTGTGACTTCTTTCCACTGAGGGGTTTTATTGTTGGCTGATACCATCTGATATATATTTCCTAAATATGATTTAAATAGATCTAAAGTTTTATCTTTTACACCATAGTAACTTAACTTATCAATCAACAGGCTATGAGAAACACAATCAAATGCTTTACTTAAATCTACTAAAGTTAACTCTAAAAAGGCGTGTGATTTGAAAGCATTCAGAATGTCATCAACAACTGACTTACAAGCATCGATAGTTGATAAACCGGCTCTGAAGCCAAACTGGGAGTTGCTTAGAAAATTATGATTACTAAAAAAGGCACTTATTTGGTTATAAATACAACACTCAATAACCTTAGCAAATACCGGAACAAGCGCAATCGGTCTGTAATTTGATGGACATGAAGTGTCGCCTTTCTTGTGAATAGGCACAACTTTTGTAAGCTTAAGATTATTTGGAAAAACACCATTTCGTAAAACTGAATTGATAATGAATGTCAGAGGAGGAACAAGAGCATACTTGAGTTTTTTACAATGTTTGTTGTTAAACCATAACAATCCTTGCTGGTGGAGTTTTTCAGATGATTGATGATTAAGTCTATATCTTGTGGAAATACATGCTCCCACATGAAGTTAAGATTTTCAGTATAACAATGCTTTGGATGATTATTAAGTAAATCAAAAGAACTAGGCCTATTTGAGTTGCAGAGTGCATTGTTGTTTGAACCATCAACATTTGCTACATTGACAAAAAAGTCATTGAAGTTGTCAACATCTATAATAGGGTTGGATTTATTTTTATTAAAACTACCAGATTCAGACTTTATAATATTCCAGGCCTCCTTACTTTTGTTATCACAAGTATTGAGTTTATGGTCATTAAACTTCAGCTTTGCCTCTTTGATTTTGCTTTTGTACATTTTTTTGCACCTAACATAAAACTCTCTATTTCTATTTATATCACCTTCTACCATTAATCTGTTGTGAAAAATTGTCAAAAACTCCCTTATCTTTGCAAGTTCAGGTGTAAACCATTTATTTTTATTTTTCTTAGGTCTAGAGTGGATTTTACTGGATTTAATTTTTTTACAGGACAAAACTCATTGAATTGACAAAGAACTACATTTAAAAAATAATCAAAGGCCTCGTTAACATCATTAATACAAAATAAGTCACTCCAGTCAGTGTTCAATAAACATATATTTAACCTACATAAACTATCATTAGTTACTTTACGAATTTCTATGAGATCATTATTTTGACTAGATCTAGCATTAACAAAGCCATCTAAAATGTTCATATTCATTCAACAAACCAAATTTGTAACGCATCCCTTATATTAACTAGTACAGAATATAGAGAAGGGAATTATTGTGAGAGGCGAGGTGGTGACTGTAAAAGGACTAGGGAGAGATTAGCCACCCTAATTCCTGTTCCACTCTGCCTCCGACAACAGACAATCAAAATTGTATAAAAAAGCTACATGTTGATTCTGGGACGACCCAACACTATACTTTTCAATACTGTAGTAACACTTTTTCCCGGGTACGGATATCCTGGTAGTTTACACTTACCGGTATTTATGTTATTTTATATCAAAGGGGCTGTGTGATAATGTATCTTTTTTTAGCATAACTTGTGTAAAAACCAGTTCATATTTTGATTACTATGTTTTGTTAAATATGAAATTGATTAGTTTCTGTGTAATACAATTAGTAATGAATATGTTTTATGTATAGCTAAAATTGAAAATTAAGTATATTATATTCAATATCGTTGTTTTTTAGTTTAAAGGATTAATTTATAAATAAAAAACCTTTTTCAAACAAAACGTTTTTAGTGCGTTTAAAAACGTTTTGTTTTGAAAAGGTTTTTTATTTATAAATTATTTTCTACTTTTTAGTTTTTAATGTGTGTAGATGTTAAATCTATTTCAAGCATGTATATCAGATTGAGACAGAGGCATGTGGGAAATCTAAGGTTTATTTGAGTTTCTGTTCATATAATTAATTATGTATTAGATTGAATGTATGGCCTAACCTACTAACTATAAATATATCAATCTATTTAATTTATCGTTTACTTTATAGAATACTAAATAAATAACAATTGACATAATTAACAAACACCTTTATATCTGCAATCTGATTGTTTATATTTATTTTGAAATGTTTGTTTGTATAATGAATCTCTTGGGAGCATAACCTGTACCTCTTAACCTCTGCTCTTCGAACTGTCAATTTAAGTATTTACAGCTGACTTAAATTAATTGATATATTTATATTCGTTCAAAACGTAAAAATGGAAAATTTGGAAGCCCATGGGGCGTAGCCCAAGGGAAATATGAAAATTAAATTATATAATATTGAATTGTCATCCATTTGTGAGCTACGTTTCACATTTCAAGTCTTTAGCTCATCAGGAACTTTGTTTAAAATTGATATCAAAATTTATTGGAAAGCAAGCTAATAAAAACAAGCCCATGAGGCGTAGCCGTTTGTGAGCTATGTTTCAAGTTTCAAGTCTCTAGCTCATCGGGAAGTTAGCATAAAATTGCAAAATTTTTACCGGACAAGAAAGCGAGCTAATAAAAACGTTTTAAAAACAAACCGTATGTTGAAGATTATTTATTAAAGTCGTTCATTTTATAACACACATATCTGGGACCGAATTGTATTTGTCAACCTCTTTATATTTCAAACACTGTTTTTGAGTTATTCCATTATACACATTGACTTACAATATCGAGCTCCAGCTCTAATTCTTCTATATCTTGTACTGGGACCTCTGCGGCTGCGGGTACCTCTGCGGCTGCGGGTGCCTGTTCAGCCAGTGGCCCAAATTCCCCTTGGTTTAGAGCGAGGCCACAAACCCGTCCTCGCCCTCTTCCTCCTCTTCCTCTGCGGCCTCTAACTCTCCCTCTTCCTTGACCACCATTTTCTGACGGAGCAAATAAACTACATATCAGAAGTTGCATATCATACTTAATTACCAGAGCAAATGCTATTTTTTAACCAATAACTGTTGATAGCATTCAAAACCAAATTACTAAAATACTAAGTCACAAAAAATAATATATACTATCAAAACAGACAATTTTATTAATTACATTGATTTACCATTAATTAATTAATTACATTGATTTACAGACAATTTTATTATTAAATTGACATCACAGACAATTTTAAGCAAAGAAATGAACATAAATATAGATCAAGAAGACTATTTTATATCGTACCGTGATCAACAAATAAATATTCTAAGAGAACAAGACAATTTTTGATTCCATCCCTCTTTAATAGCTTACAAAAAGAACATAGAGATTTACAAACATATAGAATGGTTAAATTAAAATTAAAACAATTTTATTTAGAAATAGTTTAGTCAGTATAAATTTTGTTGTATTATATATTGTTAAGAGATACATTTATTCTTGTTAAAGATGTTAATTGTTGTTTTCACATAGGTATATGAAATGTTATTTAGTTGGTAAATTTAGAGTTATTTCATCTGGGTCTAAAGAGTTTGTTTACAAAAAATAAAAAATAAAAAAATGTTATCAATTTGTAAATTGTTAATAGTTATTTTGTCTTTGACTAAATAGAGTTTATTTATACTGTATAAATACACAAAAAAGTGTTTTCAGCTTTTTAAATTATTGTGTTTGTCAAGAATTTCAATTTTTTTTTTTTAAATCATATTTAGGTTTTTGTTTTATTGTAAAGAGTTTTCAAAGTAGCATAGTATTTTGGCTACAGATCTTTTTGGGACTTCAAGATGTTTGTGATAACAGGCTAGAGAGATAAGGAGGACACAAACACTGACTGATGGAAGTGATAAGAGTTTGGACTTGATTTCCCTTTAGTTTTAATGAGCTGCAGACAAGCCATGTCAGGCTTTTGCAGCATGGTGTAAAATGATATGTAAAAATGTGTGGTTAATTTGTTTCAAATAAAAAAAAATAAATAAATAAAATAAAATTTATAGTATGCATTTGCTTTCATTATAGTGTCGCTATACTACATCGTACGGCAAGAGTACCTAATGGTTTCAGATGTAAAATACCCCCGGCGCAGCAAACCTGCAGACTAAGCGAATTCCCCTTTGCCTGATTGGATTTACACTAAAATATCTCCTTAAAAATATCACATTTATTCCCTATTTAAATAGCATTAGTTTAACGAGTAGTTTAACGAGGTTTGCTGCAACAGGGAGGGTTATAAGGTGGTTTTTTTTAAATGTTAATAGTTTTGTATGAAATTAGCACATTTTCCAAGTTTGATCAAAATACATCCATAAACCATCGAACTAAAACAGTTTAAAATTTTCTCCTTAAGAATAACATGGGCATTTTAAATTTACACTTTTTTGAATTTTCTTTGCAACCATTAGGCACGCAAAAATGTTTCAATATACTTAATTATTTCTTTTTAGCTCTACAAAATGGTTGGGAAAGAAATTCCAAAACTTTATGTTTTTAGGGTCAAAAATGGGAAAAACCTATTTTTACCCCATATAACCACCCATAAACCCGTATTCTCATAGTCCGATCATGCTGGTTCGCGAACTCGTTTGAATAAACGTAGATTTACACGTTTGTACCAAATTTTCATCAAAATCTGATTATTTTTGCTCGAGTTATCACGCTAACGGACACATATAAAGATATATATACGAATTTGACCGGATCGTGTTTTTGGCTTCTAGGAACCTCAAAACGAAAAAGTAAATCGGTTCCGGTTCCAGATCTTGCCATGAGTACAACGGTAATAGCTTATTCCCTATATGGGAAAATCGCTAAAATTAGTTAAACCAACCTTAGTTGCAATTATTTGCATAATAAATCTCAATATGACTATATCTTCTGTCTATTTATCTGTAATATAAAAAAATTTAGGTGGTGTCTATCCGTCCGGTTGCCAACTCTGAAATACCTAACCGATACAGCCGAAATTAAGCACAAAGATTGTCCATATACCTAGAAATATCATAGGTCTTTGTACTTCACTGAGTCCCTCTCGGACTCTACCCCTTGGATGTCCAAAGTTTTGAGAACGAAAACGAGAATTAAGTGAGCAACACAGCTGAAGGCTGCATGACACGATAGTTTGTCCAGCAATGAGTCCCAAACACATTGTTTAAATGAAATTACTTAATTTCATTTTCATTTAAATTCATAAACAACAGATTTTTCTAGTAAGGGATAATTGCAATACAACATTATCCTTTTTACCCACCAATGGCAAGAGCAGCTTCCTCTAGGGGTTGAAGTGGATTGATCCTAGCTGCTGCCTCTGCCAAGGCCCTTGCCGCTCCAGCAAGCACATTTGCATCGGCTCCGACTGGCCACGCCACAGCAGCTGCGGCGAGTGCCCGAGCTGCTTCCGCAAGGTGGTTAGGTTGAGCCTATTATGGAAATTGGATAAAAATGTACACTTACATGCCCAATAATATTAAAGATTTTTGATAAACTGTTATATTATTAAAATAGAAGTCTATATATGTGTTTATAAAGAAATCTTACTAATATTATAAATGTGAAAGTTTGTGTGTTTTTTTGTTTGTTTGTTTGTTTGAAGTTCAATCACGCATAAACCACTGAACGGATTGGGCTGAAAATTGGCATGATGATAGCTCACATTCCCGATTAACATATAGGCATATTCTTATCTCAAAAATCCTTTCGGGCTCCGCCCCAGTGGCTCTGTAGTTTCCCATGTTAACCTTATGAGTATTCATTTAAAGGGAATTAAAGAATTTAGTCAGCTGTTTCAACTAAAAAAGTTGGTTCTATGATATACAAAAGCATTAAGAAGTTATAAGATTTACCAACAGGGTGGAGCACAATAATATTTCTTTGCATCATCAACAAAAAACTGTGATACGCAATGAGAACTGTCAAAGTAGGATTGTTTACAGTTATGATTATGTTTTTAATGTCATGAATAATTTGTGATTTTTTGTGGATTCGTAATGATTTATTTTTCTTTATTCTTTAGGTGAAGTGGTAGAACATTATGGCTATGGTAGATGTGTTATACCATTAGTATACCGTCAATTTAAAGAAGCAAATTTTATCAAACATTGTCCTCCTCCATTGCAAACGCAAAGGTTAACTGCAATAAGCATATCAAACTTATATGCAAACCCCGTACGAAGGACGGGTACTCTGATAGTATTAGTCATAACTTTATTCAGCGAGTGTTTTGATTCACTATCCTATGATTTGGAACGTATCCTAAATGTAGCAGATATATATATATTTTTAATTTAAGTCCAGATTAATTTTTTACTTACGATTCCAAGTGGTAATTCAAACGCTTCCCCTTGTCCCGGCGCAGAAGCCGCAGGTTCCGCTGGTACCGGTATCAGTTCTGAAGAAGTAATTGACATGCATTATTTTATTATTATCAATTAATCAATGTTTTAAACAGGGTCACTAAAGTGGGAATAGCCGTGGTCAATTTATACCTTCTAAATTTCCAAACAATCGTTGGTTTGGTTATCAAGTTTGCCTTTTCCAAGAGCTTTGGGGTAAATCATGAATCAAGATTAAATTACGATTTATCACTGTCCTCACATTTTGGTTTATTGGATAACAGTTGTTTTAATTATATATTAAACTATGATATATACACACAAACCTATTTTGAAAATACACCATAACACACTACTAACCTTCAATTGGGGCAGCTTGCAGTGGAACGACTGCCTGTCTCCTACCACCACCACGCCCCACTCCCCTTCCTCTAATTATTCGTCTGTCTCCTGGATCTCTTCTGCCTGAGAACATGTAAGAAAGTGTCAGTGTGTAGGAGTTGTCTGGGTTGTAATAATACCATGAATTGGAACTTTATTTGAATAAGGTAAGAATTATTAGGAATTATTATTTTATAGTTGCTATTGCTCAAACATTGATTTGTGAATTTCTCATGTTTAGTGATATTGTCACTGAAAATAGTGTACATAAAGTTTGCTATATATAAAGGTGCGCAGCATTTAAGCTTAAATAATATAAAGCTTAAGTAATATGTAAGTAAAATTGTTCTCACCACTCCTCCCGCGACCTCTTCCACGCCCACGAGTTGGTGCAGGTGGCTCATTAGGAACGGCAGGGTCATCTAAATTTTCCTCATCTACAAAATAACATTGACAAGGAAATTACCTTAAAAATATGTATACAGTTTTTGCAATGAAATTAAAACTCGCCAATTATTATCATTAGTGGAGTAGAATATTACTTTGTTCATAAGAGACGAAATTTGTTGGATGTAATACCTTGTTTGCTGATTTTGTTAGGGTTAATAATGGTATTAATACTAATACTGTAGTTGGTTTTCCCGTAGGGGAAGACTCATAGATATTTTTTGTTATATTTTTGTATTTTTATATTGATATATTTCATGTTATTGGATATTTCAAAATGCTAAATAAAATAATATGTTAGATATTGCCAGGTTAAAATTTACAATACTGTATGATAAATTGAATTTCACTGAAAATTAAATGGCTAAAATGAGTTGTAAATAAAACGTTGGTTTACTTTGTATCGCTTTTACATTTGTAATAAACTATACAAAACCATGGATACCCCCCTTGTACTTATGTTAATTATTGTATCAATATTTACCTTCCACTAATTCTAGCCCACGGTTCATCCCTCTTGCATCGGTCCTTCCTCTCCCACGCCCCCTGTTCCTGGGCTGCAAGGCCAAATCTAGGATAGCCGGATCTGTAAATAGAGCGTTGTTTACAATCTTAGTTCGGTAGTATAATTACTATGTACTACCGTTTTAGAGTATCAGAATATAAAATCCAGTTAGCAGAATGTAAAAAGTTAACATATTTAAAAAAACATTTTTCTAATTTCCTTGTATTGGTGTTAACGAAGTCAAAATTATTAGCCAAAATTTGTTGTTATTGATGCTATATACTACCTACCAACGATGCGAAGTTTGATCCAGCAGCGTTGTTATTTATCTTTACAAAATCATAAAATACAACAATTATTGAGGGTAAACAATACCCACCACGGCATATAGTATAGGAAATAAAATAAATCACCCAATTAGCGGCAAATGTGCGATGAGGTAATACTGTAAACAATGAAATATCTACGCACCGAAGTTTGGTGGTTCCTGGGGTGGTGGCCCGATGTCCTCGTCATCCTCTCCTTCCTCACTGTAAACGCCAGGGACGACAATGGCGTCGTTAACCGAGTGGCTTGTTCTCATGAGGAAATCGATAATGGAGTAAACCCCTCGACAGAGGTCATCCGTAGCACTTGCGATGATCCTGTCTTGTGCTACATAGGCTGGTCTTCTGGTTCGCACACTCCCCCCGTTCGCCAGCCTGGTGTACAGTGTCTGTAAGAGTGCTCTAATCTTCTTAGAGTTTCTGAAAGTTTTACCATTGTAATTTGTTAGTATCGACACATTTAATAATTTATAACATGTTTGCCAAATGAACGTGCGTGTTATAAATCTTTAATGAATATAACGTGTTATAAATTGTTGACAAGTTATTCGCAAATATTCATAGTTAGCGACGTTTATGGATGGCTATGAAAGTGTGATTGGTAACATCACAACGCAAACAACCACAAAACTCTGTAAGTTGGGGCAAGATTCGTTTTCGTACTCTTACACAGTCACAGTTATTACTTTAATTTTTTAATGAAATATATTGCAATTTGATACATTTCAAATACAATTAAAGAATACCAAGTAATCAAGATTTGTCTTTATCTCAGAGACATCATGTTTAATAATAAAGGAGCTATGGAATACACACCAGTGAATACCCAGATGTTTGGGTGGGCGTGTCGCATTAGCATCATCAATTTTCGATGATAAGCCTCCTGGTTGTTGTTCGTACGTCGCGCTTGTCTGAAAACAGACAAGTTTCCAGCACCAACACCTGCAATAGTTTTAACTGCTGTAAACACACAATACAATATACTGTACATTTATCATATATTACATTTATATAAATATATATCTATATATATAATTATATATATGTGTGTGTGCGTATGTGTGTCTGTTAGCACGATAACTCGAGCAAAAATAATTAGATTTTGATGAAATTTGGTATAAACCTGTAAACCTACATTTATTCGAACGAGTTCGCGAACCAGCACGATCGAATGGGGGTTTATGTGGTGTTTTATGGGGTAAGAATAGGCTTCTCCTATTTTTGACCCTATAAATACAAAATTTCACAATTATTTCTTTCCAAACAATTTTGTAGAGCTTAAGAAAACAAATTGTTTTCTTCTTTTTGTTTAAGGGCGGGACTCCTTTGAAGTAAGAACATGTCTTCTCAACAAACAGATATAAAAAAAAACAAATTTAATCTGCATTTCAGCATGATCGGACCATTGGAACGGGGTTTTATGGGGTAAAAATTGGTTTTACTCATTTTTTAGGGTCGAAACCTTTCGACGACATTTTTCAATTTCTCTCTTGACCTTTTCAATGAGCTTACAAAAAATATAATTTAGTATATAAAAGTGTTCTTGTATTATTGATAGTGGAGAAAATAAAAAAATGTAAATTCCCATTTTATTCTTATGGAGAATATTGTAAATTGTAGTAGTTTGCTTATTTATGGATATATTTGGATCAACCCTCGAACATTTATTTATTTTATACTAAGCAGTTAATATTTTACTAAAAAAATACACCTTATTAGTTTCCTTGTAGCAGCAAACCTATGTACTCATTAAACAAAATGTTATTTAAAAATAGATTTAATTGAAAACCAATTCAGACAAATGGAAATTTGCTGTGTCGGCAGGTTTGATGCGGGGGGAGGGGTATTTTTAATTTCATCCGTAACCATTACATGCATAATAAATCTTAAAAAAATTTTATTTTAAGCTCAACAAAATTGTTTGCAAATTAATTGCATTATTTTATGTTTTTAGCGTCTAAATGTCTAAATGGAGTCCGAGACAAAAATGCAATTAACTCAAAAATTGAAAGTCTAATCAAAACACTTAAATCAGATAAAAGTGATAAAATATGTTTCTGAAGACGATTGTATGGATTTCATAAAGAATAAATAAAACTATAATAAAGTGTAGGAATGGTTTTTAATTTAGCGGTTATGGCGCAAAAAAAGATTGAAGAAGGGGGAAGTGGTTAAAGTTATTAAAGCAAATATCTCGAGAATTACAGGTCCGATAAAAGCCAAATTAAAATAGAATGACTTTTAGAATTTTCTCTAGCTATGTTGCAAAATTTGTAACAACAACTTAAAGAATTAAAGTAACATGGCGGGTAGTGAGTTGTAACGGTAGACTCGGCCATTGCTGAGGTAAACAAGTGAAGACCGGAGCTGGTCTCTTGGTCTCTATGAGTAATTGAGAATCTAAGTTAGCATCGTAGTTCGTACATACAAGATGCAGGAACATCAAGAAATTTGAATATGAACGAGTCAGCGTATAAAAATGTGTTAACGTATAATTATTGATGTGAAATTATCCTATGAGGCTGAACTCGTAGGACTAACTTAGGCCATTAAATGCCATGAATACACTGTAGATCTTCAACACTAAAAAGCTTTGAAATGAAAGATGGGACTTCCCTGATAAAAAGAAACTCATGCAACTACCCTAACTCATTAAAAGGTATAATGTAAAATTCAAAATAGGCCTAAGTTAAGAAGTCTTAACAATTAAAAATAAAGGTTACAATGTCAAGTAGGACAAGGACGTCAGTTGCAGGATTTTGTTTTCAAGAAATTGAAAAATGACTTTGTTAAGTTAAAATGGCAAAAGATAAGCTGTGTTTTGAGGCGCTATTTATATCCATAGGGTGAATATTATTGAGTTTGTCTGGATTGTAATGAGTACATGATTAGTGAGTACATCAAATCATTACCTCTGATTCCCCTGCGAGGTCTTCCCACAACTCCTCCTCTGGGTCTTCTCTCACCCCTGGCACGGCCTCGCCCTTCACCTCTCCGAGGTGAACCCTCCTGTTCACTAGCATTTTCCTCTGGGGTCGGAACGGCATGGCTGACCCTCCTTAGGAATTCTCCCACACTATATCTTCCAGCCATGAGGAGAGTGATGGGCTGTGCAATTCTTCGATCATTGGCGAAGAAGGACGCTGAGGGAAGTGCGTTCGCACGCTGTACATTCCCCGACCTATTTTCATATGTCGCTAGTTGTTGATGCTCAATGTGTTTAAGACCCTCTGTGGAAAAAGACAACACAGTTTGTAGATTGTAAAAGGCAGTATTAGATTGTAAAAAACGTCAAAGGTAAAATCGTCCATTTACCGGTCAACCCAAAAATCTCGTGGGGTGTTTGAAATTAGCACAGGAGACTCGGCACTCGGGAGAAGCAACGACACCAATAGGGGTATGTGACCTGAAATTATGCACCCCTCACCTATTACTTTTGACTTAACAATTTCTTTACGTGTGTGGATAATAATCGTATTATGTAAGTTACAGTTATAGTTAGTGGATTTTTTATTCCGTGTTTTGTTAAGTGTTACATTGGAATTTATTGAAACTGTGAGTGTTAGGGGGAAGCCAAGTTTGCATTATAATGGGTAGGTTATTCTCATCGGATATATTAAGAAAACAAACAAGGTATTGTGATGTGGGTGTACTTACAAAATATCCAACTGATGCAAGGGCAGAATAGTGACTAAAGACAATGTAGAAATTAGAGCTGTTGTCCACCATTGTGTGCCGGACAAAACCTATCTTGATGTAAAAGAGGCGGTGTTTTCAGCAAAAAACCGGACATGAGAGGACAATGTAACTGTATTGTAACCGATGTACATATATAGCCTTATTGACTAGTTTGTTGGAATAAACAGCCATTTATAATATCATCAGACATGATTTGCGAGTTAAGAAAAACCCATCTGCTAATATATAAGTGGCTCCGTCAACAACTTCTCATGAAGATCCAAATCTCGTAATCCTGTAGAAAAAATCAATAACTGTTGCTGCTCTATATAAATGGAACCACTATTCATTCAGTATAGTCACGTATTTAAGGAATTAAAACCTGACCGCAAAATGGACACCCTCCCACCCCTAGAACCTCCTCACCAACCCACGCATACCTACACTTTACTGGAAAATGGACTGACCGCAAAATGGAAAACATCATACCGGGACCTCAGGGATCAAAGTCCCGCACTCCTACTCATTCCAGCCCACAGAAAACATTTGGCAATATGCAAACAAGAATATGGCATGTAAATAACCAACAACATCCATTTTATGGTTCCATTTTTTATTTGTGGAACTTCCATTTTATTTGTGCATAATATGTCCAAAAACAAAATGCCATTGTAATGTAACATGCCTTATTCTTAGTCAATTATACTGACACAGTCGTTTAATAATAGGATGTGTTGGCTAATGACGTACCAATGAAAACCCACACATTCTGATGCGCTAAACTTATATCTTGGCTTAGGCCTACCTGTTGCTTTTGTAATCGTTAGTGACATACACAATACAATTATTGTATCTTCTAGTAAAGCATAACAGGGCAAGGTTTCTGAGCCCAAGTGCTCTGAATGGGATTGCTTTTGTAAAGAATAAACTATTTAATTGAATGTACCATTTTATCAGGGATTTAATATTCATGTATCATACATTACTTTATAAATTTCAAAATCATAAAATAGCAGAATGTGTAATCACAATTACCTTGTATCTATGTTCGTTCGAAGTACCTGAGGAATTCATTTACACTAACATGGATATTCAGCGTCTAAGATCTTTCCTCGATGAATGCAAATCGCTCTTCAATTTTTTAAGGAGGAAGAAGAGCAATGGCCATTGCCATCTTTACGATGTTCTTTACATTTGGGTTGTTAGCAATTTCATTTGCCAGTCCCAGCGATCTGGTCTTCCTCCAAATAGCCTATTCAACAAAATGTGTACATCAAAATTAGGAACGTGAAATATGTTATTCTTTAATACGATTATACTGTACAGTATAATAATATACAATAATAAAACGTAATAAGTTTTTAGGGTGGCTGAAAAGTAACTAGGCCTATATAATAATTCAGACAGTGATATAACATTTTTACTTCATTGGTCGGGCTCGTTGTAACAATTTATTTGTAAAACAAAACATACATAAATAGTATTAGCGAATTTCCCTATTGAGAAGTAGCTATTACCATAAGTGGCACAGTGAGACCTGGGCCCGGGACCGATTTACTTTTTCCTTTTCATGTTGCCAAAGACTAAAAACATTAATCGTTTGCATTGTTATGTATATATAGAAAAGGAGAAAAACAGGATACCATACTCATGTTATTTTAGAGAGAGATACGAGGATCTAACAATACCAATGAAAATTTACTTCAATGTAATAAATTTTTTTATTTAGTCCTTACTGACGGTTTTTTGTTCTAATAAAGTTTGATCACTAAACATAATGAAAGTTTGCAGAGCCATTGTTAAGGTTGCTGCTTCAATCCGATTGAGATTATTACAAACATATTGTAAAAAAAGCATTGATTCTTAGTCGTACATATTTAAATTGCCTTGATGAAAGCTTACGTTGGCTGTTACTGGCTGTTAGGGCAGTTTGCAGTAAACGTTCAAAATCTGTTATGATTAATGTAGGACTTAACTCTGGAGAGAGTTGTTTTATAAAATCAAAAATGATTTCACGTGATCTCTGTGTTCGCCTCTCCATTAACACATAAAACAGTGTGTAAGCCTGAAACTTTAATATAAAGTAACTGTAACACTTAATTTGCTCACCCGGTTCAACATCATACACATGATGGTCAGTAACTGACATGATGCCGGAAGGTTTGGGCAATATTTGAAGGTTCCGTCCACATGCAGTTCCGACACCGTGTTTAGTTGGCTCATCATAGTCAGAGAGCCGAAAACTAAGCTCGTCCCGTGATGTGCATCATTGAGGGACGCAAGGAAGGACGGTCCTCCGCCCACTGTTGTATTAAACCAGCGTTGGCGTCGTCACTGAGTCTATCTCCCAAACTTCCGACGAAACCTCTAGTGGGGATCTGTGAAAATATCAAATAAAACACAATTATTTTATAGGGTCAATGACGACAGGGCCGTGCAAAAAGTTTTGCGCAAATAGCACAAATATGTGAGTACAATAGAATGATGTTATACAATTTGTTTTATTACATATTTTTTGACTGTATTTTATAATATCATGGAAATTATAGATAATGTACGTCTATGTTTATCTTTTTAACGTCTCCTACAAATTAAACACCACGAGCAATGCGCAATCCCCTGGTAATCTGGATTTAACAAATCCATGTTTCTCACATGGACCACTTTATGTGGCCTGCTCTCATGTTGAAAAACTAAAAAATCTATTTTTTTACGCACCAAACTGAAAAAAATAACATTGTTTATTATTTAATTATATCATAGATAATATGTACTAATAAAAATATAAAAAATTGAGTGCTCTAAAAATATTAAAGACCTTCCAGAGATTCAGTATGGAACGGTCAACTTTCTTGAAATCGCAACAAAGTGCGACGTGTATGCTAGTATTTCTATAAACAACACATATTTATTCCCCATTTAAAAAACAGCAGCTTTAACAAGTTCCTAGGTTTGCGCTACGATGAATTTAAAAAGTGTTTCGACCAATGATAAAATATAGGATAGATCTAGGGTGTTAGGATAAAATCTATAAATTCGCCAATGCCAAATAATATCAACATACAGTATTTAACTTAGGCCTATCACAATTGTGTTTTATTTTAACTTCAGGACGTATATCCCATTGTGTGCATTAGATGATAGTTATTTTGTGTTATTTTAGCGATGCTTACCTACACCTAGGTATATTTATAAACTTAAAACTTATTAGCCTAAATAAAAAGTAACTTTTAAATGCAATGAAAAAAATAAGTTTATTGGTTACTTTAACACTAGTAATTCACTGTACCTACCGGGTTAGGACCTTTCATATAAATATATTTATTAAGAAACACTTTTAAATTCTTTACAATCTTATTCCTTCAGAACTAAATCAGAATTTCTGCCTTCATCGGTAAATTAAAGTAGGCCTACTTTTTATTTTCGTACTTTACTTTTACTAGCTGTTAACCAAGGGCTTCACCCTGTTTGACTTAAAAGTATTAATAAAACTATTGATTGGTTAAGTTAAGCTGAGATACCCCCCCCCCCGCAGCAAGCCTGACGACTAAGCGAATTTCCATTTCTCTAAATTGATTTTCTTCAAGTAAACTTATTTAAATAACATTATGTTTAACGAGTACCTAAGTTTGCTGCTAGAAGGAAACTAATAAGTTAAAGTGTACTTTTAGTAAAATGCTAAATAACTTAGTGTAGGCCTAAAATAAATAAATTTGCCAAGATTGATCAAATTATATCCATAAACAATTAAACTACAACATTTTACAATATTCTCCATAAAAATAGCATGGGAATTTTAAATTAATTTTTTTTTTTTTCTCCGTTACCAATGACTGTGTACAAAAACACTTTGACATACTAGATTATTTGCTTTTTAAGAGAGAAATTAGGAAGTTTTGTGTTTTGAGTGTCAAAAATGAGAAAAACCATTTTTTAGCCCATAAAACTCCCCGTTTTGTGGCCCCGTACACCCCCGTTCCCATGGTCTAATCATGCTGGTTCACAAACTCATTCAAGCTTATCCTGCATTACACCTTTAAACAAAATTTCATCAAAATTGGGCAAAAATTACTAAAGCTATCGCGTTCACGGATGTAGGCTATATATATACCTACATATTTAACTATTTGAACGAATGGTGTTTTTGGCCTCAGGGATTATGAATGGTTGTTACCTTCAAATAAATAAATAAATAAAATAAATAAATGAAAATGAAAAAGTAAATTGTGTAAATGTTTGGGCTTAATTTTGCTTAAAGTTTTAAGAGGGCTTGATTTAATTGATTTTGCATTTTATGTGGATGTTTTATTTTATTACTTGTAGCAGGGCAAAACTCTTTAGATCATGAGATTTTCATTACCTATTTTACCGCGATTGCAGAAGACGATATTGACGTTTATTTATTGCAAGAGATTTATCTAGGATTTTGCCACGATTGCGGAAAAAATGTTTTCCCCGTCACCTTGGGTCATGTAAAATAGTAGACATTGGGCCGTGAATGCGGAAAACAATGTTGTTATCTGATGATGTCCTAGCCCTTTGAGTGCTTCGAGCGGGTGAAACACTTTTATTTGAGGTTTACCAGGCCTACATGTGGTGTTGCTTCTAGGAATGCCGACCATTTCCCCTCATAAATGCAGGTGTTTAGGAAAATCATCATAAAATACTTATTTATTAAACATTTTTGGCCTAAATTTGTTTTGTTTTATAGATTATTAGATCGTGCATTGTAAAATACCGTACTAATTTTAAGTTAGTTGGGGTTTCATGAGTTAAAATAAAATATTTTCATAGACAAGACAGAAAAATGGTGCAGTTTATTCTCATTTTCAAAGTTTTCGAGTTATAACATAGGGGTAAGCGGGGGGAATTGGGAGGTATGTTTTACAAATGTATCTGGTTAAAAGGCCACTTTTCCTATTTTTGTTGTTAAATGCCTACTTAAGTAATTTTATAATACAAAAAGCTATCTTTTTCATGTTTTATTTTTTTCCCGCAGTTCCCAAAAAAAATTTAAAAAACTAAAATGTGTTTTACCACCCAATTACCCCCATGGGGGTAATTGGGTGGTAGGTCAACAATCCATAAACACTAAATGCTAATTAAAGTTGGGAAATTGGGTGTTATATAGGAAACTAAAAGCAACATTTTTGACTAGGTTTAATAAACAAAAAAAAAATTTACCATAAATTTTGTGGTGACAAACATATTTTTCCTAAACTACTTACGCACATGAAAAAAAATCTTTAACCACAATTAAATATTATGGCCTACAGTTTTTAAATTCATAATATAAAGAGTTCATTAATAATATTAACAGGAAAATAGGGACAAATGTTTCTCTAATAAGGTTTAAATTATGTAATATGGTCTCAAAACTTTAGAAAATGAGGCACGATTTTCCAGTCCTTCGCACGATATAAAACAAGGGAGGCTGTATAAACTAATGTACTGTAGGCCTAATGCACTAGTTTACTACATCAGCTCAGTCGCTACTGCAGTCTCTTTGCCTATTTAAGTAACTATAATACAATTTTGTGACTTTTTTTAGGTCTTCTGGGTTCAGTCCAATGTGCCGTGAACTCACGGGTATTGGGTGGTATAGGGCTAATGGTATTGGTATAGGGGTAATTGGGTGGTAGTGGTGAAATACCAAAACAAAAACTCTAGTGTGAATTATATTCACAAAATATTATTATTATTGCCTTTTTTAATTAAATTAAGCCAAGGAAACAGTATTAGCTCAGTTTTAAAATTTACCACCCAATTTCCCATAAGGGGGTAATTGGGTGGTAACATTTTTGAAAAAAAAAAGAAAAAAATAGAAGTAGTTTTATTATGAAAATAAGTATTGGGCATGTTCTTTGGTATATTTTTATTCATTTTATGGTGAAAAATAATGTAATTTCACATGTATGAAAATTTTAATGCATTTTATATGAAAGATTGAAAAAGTTTGCATACCACTTTTAGAATCGCGAAATGACAAGGGTCTCTAAAACTATTTCCCTCCTTTAAATGTTTAAAGGTACAAATCTGAAAAGGTTATGGCTTATTCTTGAAGAGATTGGCTGTCCATACATGTCATTTAAATGTTAAAATATCAATAAATAAAAAATAAAAAAAATTGTTAAAAATTTTACCACCCAATTACCCCGCCCACCCAATTCCCCCCCTTACCCTAATAACACAATTTAGAATTATTCATTGACATTCAATTTACATTCATTTTAAAGAGCATTAAAAACGAAAGAGAAATCATGTATAACCAATGTATTTATTGTATAATTATGTCCAAAAAGAATATGTATAACATTTACTACAAAGAGGTCTCACAATAGTCTAGACTCTACCTACTAGCAAACAACCTAAATCACGCTCTAGGACTTGTGTTGTTGCAGACAAAACTATATCATTTTACATTTGACTGTATTTTATGTTGTTATTGTTTTTGATTATAAATGTTTATAATTCGAATTACTATTAGAATAGTACTATTATTAGAAGCCATGCACAAAATACACACGGCAAAATAAAATCATGCACCTAATAGGCCTAACTTACCAAGTCCAGATAAGTTACCGGTACAAGTTATGTGATTAGCCACAAACTAACACCAATTGCACGAATAGGTTGTGATATTATAACTTTTTAAAGGATTAAAATGTTTTTTAAATGATTCATGACCACAACCAACCAAACTATTCATAATATACACACATTTATTAGAATATAAATAAACAGTCTTAAGTCTAAACAACATCACACGACACGATTCACGACACGAACCAGCTGTGTTAAGCATAAAGCCGTCAATCATTGATTGCGTAATGGGTAAAGAAGGTTTTTGATTGGTTCATTGCTTGACCACATCACATTTCTCAGCTCCATTAAAAGAGTACAGTAAAAGAGCAAAGTAGTTGTTGCCAACCTCCTTCTGTCGCATTTGATGTGATTTACAGCCAGCTTTTCTGAAATGTAATACTGTATGAAGTGATTTTCTTAGCATCTCGCTCCGAGACACCAGCGTTTCTCGCGCTACCTTGACCGTCTCGCTACGAGGTGCTTGGCACTCAAGCAACGACAATAGTCAAATGTAAAATAAAATAAATAAAATAAAATAAATAGTGCGTCTCGGAGCGAGACGCGGCGGCACTCAAAGGGATAGGTTTGGCTGCAATCACGGTAGACTATGATAATGTTTCTTGTTTCTTCCATGACTACGGGAAGTATTCACGATTTTGCCGAGATCATGGAAGACGATGATGACGCCTCGGTGCCTCAGGATATGCCGTGCCAAGCTAAAGTGCAAGTTTAGGTGGTAAACATGTGATAATGTTTTTAAAGATGTTTGGGAGATAGGGGCCCGGCAAACAAACTTGCGGGGGGTCCATGGGCTCTTATCGCCGCCACTGAGTTTAGTTAATTAAATAAGTTAGGTCATCAGGTTTGAGTAGCATGATGCCTATTTAAGTTGTAGCTTATCTCCTAAAATATTGAAAAGTGGTAACTTAAGATAACTCTCGGTACAAAATATTGTTTGTTAAGTTTTAATTATTCCTTTTCTATTGCCAGTTTCCTTGTCATCCTTTATGATTGAACATATAGCCTGAAGTATGGGCAATTTACGCAAGGTCACACACATGCACAAGCACTATCTAGGCCTAAGTTATAGGTTGAGTTATTGGTAGATTGTAGTTGACACAAATGTAGGCTGAAAATCCCAATTCATATGATAATAGAAAACCCTCCATGATAATGAAAGTGGCTTAAAAGCACCTACTTTCTAGCAACTAGAACTAACGGAATAACGGTGGCGGCGGCACTCTCCCTGGGCAGTTCTAGCACCAAATTTTGGGCCAGTCAGCCATTGGTCTCACCGAAGCCGAACCGAAGTCCGACCATCGGCCGAGGAGGAGAAGGGAAGAAAGGACCAAAGGGGTTTAAAACGTGAAAGTGAACCTAAAACTGCGGATTCGATTCCATTCCATTGGTCCATTCGTTTTCCAAAAATATCAGTGTTTAGCCCGTAGCCGTTATAATAAAATTCGAATGAAGAAGACTTTGGGAAAACCAAGAATGATAAACCACAAACCCATGCTAACCATAGTAGTAGGCACATAATATATTTACAGTATAATTAAATTATATTTAAAAAAAACCTATTGATTTAATACGTAAGAAGGACCTGACATGGTCACTGGTCTCATTACAGAGCCAAAGGAGGTCGATCACGTACCACCACTCCTGTAACTTAAACAAGCGATACATGCAATGATTTTGAAGCATATTAGATTAGCATATATTAGACTAGACATGGATACAGCTGTGGTATTGGTAAACCCAGGAATACTAGGACCATGCTAGAACAGACTCGGTATGGATCAATCATGATTACTGGCCCAAAAGTAAATATGGCTTAGCATTGGTTAAATGGATATTTCTTAAACATATATGTTAATGTTATTGGTATAGGATTCGGGCTACATAATTTGTTTGTGTTTATGATGCATCAATCTATTCTTATATTTGTGGATAAAACACGCTCTTCGTGGATTTCGTCCTTATGCATCAGCTAAAGACAATTTTAAATACCCTTCACCAGAAAATGTCAGCAAAATCGCCAAAGGTTACACGAAAAACTAAGTTGTTAGTATGCAATATTTCTTTCATGTTGTTACATGTGATGATAATGCAAATAACTTGTTTTTTGTCATATATATATTACACTAGGCCATTAAGGCATTAAAATTGGATCCATGTGTGTAGCCCCTGAGCTGTTGGACATAATGTAAGACTAAATTACTTACGTAATTCCCGTCACAGCTCAATAAAATATGTCTATTCAGGACATGTTTCGGTGTTAAAACACCATCGTCAGCTTCAGGTACATAGTGTAGAGTTGATCAGTTGTTAACATCGTCAGAAGAATAAATAAACACAGTACGGACACGAATAAATACATAAAACAGTTAAACATTTAAAATACCCCCGCCGCAGCAAACCTGCAGACTAAGCGAATTTCCATTTGCCTGATTGGATTTACACTAAAATGTCTCCTTAAAAATATCACATTTATTCCCTATTTAAATAGAATGAGTTAAAACACATACTTAGGTTTGCTGCAACAGGGAGGGTAAAAGTGTTTTTTTATGTAAAATGTTAATAGTTAGTAAGAAATAAAAACATTTTCCAAATTTGGGCAAAATATGTTAATAAACAAGCAAACTACAACAGTTTACTTATTCTCCATAAGAATAACATAGGAATTTTAAATTTACAATTTTTTGGAATTTTCTCCGTAACCGATAGGCGCATTATAATGCTTCAATATACTAAATTATTTGTTTTTTTAAGCTCTACAAAATAGTTTAGAAAGAAATTGCAAAATTTTATGTTTTTTGGGTCAAAAATGGGTAAAACCCATTTTTACCCCATAAAAGCCCCCATAAACCCCCGTTCCCATGGTCCGATCATGCTGGTTCGCGAACTCGTTCGAATAAACGTAGGTTTACACGTTTGTACCAAATTTGATCAAAATCGGATCATTTTTGCTCGAGTTATCGCGCTAACGGACACATATATAAATATATATATATATATATATATATAAATATATATATATATAAATATATATATATATATGAATTTGAACGAATGGTGTTTTTGGCCTCTAGGGACCTCAAAACGAAAAAAAAAATCGGTCCCGGGTCCAGGTCTTACCATGAGTACTACGGTAATAGCTTATTCCCTATATGGGAAATTCGCTAAAAACAGGCCTGTTCTAACAAAGATGACCGACCGCACAGGTAGCAAGGGACTTATTTATTCTTCTGACGATGTTAACAACTGATCAACTCTACACTATGTACCTGAAGCTGACGATGGTGTTTTAACACCGAAACATGTCCTGAATAGACATATTTTATTGAGCTGTGACGGGAATTACGTAAGTAATTTTAGTCTTACATTATTAAAATTGGGATTGTGGTAAAATGCTGAGTAATTATTGTGTTTTTGTTTATTTATACATTAATTGTACAACAATTGTTTCGTCTTTTACCAAATCACCAATGAAAAGTTAATATTAAAATCAATATGCAAACCAGTCATTAGGCCTACTTTGCCACTTTGGATTATAACGCTATTAATTTTGAACCAATTATACCAAAATAAGATATAAAATTAAATTCTACAAGCGTATTTAAATTGATAAAGTATAATGATATATCATATATTATATAATTATTGTATTATTCTTAAATATTATAATCTACGGTTCTTCATTATGTAAACAGCTTACTGAATCTAAAAAACATATTTTTTGTCACTCAAATCACTTTTACTTTCTGTTATGTCACCTGTCCTGACAAGTTAGTTGTTTCAGATTCAGACCAATGACAGAGCTTATTGTTGGAACACATCAGCTGATCAGCTGTCGATAGCTCTGTCTTCTTATCTTTATCTATCTTGCCTTCGTTTTCATTTGCATAACCTCCAACCTCCAACCTCTCAGTTTAATTTGTTTGGTTTTTGGTTTTGATTTTAATAATACTTCAGTTGAGTTGACCAGTTTTTGTTCAAAGCTAGCTAACGTATCGAAGGCGTTTTCAAGACTGTTTACTGTTTTTTTATTACAAATAGTAAAGGAAGAATGGATTCATGTAAGTAACATATGAAATACACTTTTACCTATATTTTGCTAAATCTGACTAGCCTAGGCCTAATAAATTTGTAAATTTATGGGATGAAATCATCGCTGTTATGTCCAATGCAATGTATGTTTTTTCAAACTAACTTTGCATTGGACATGTTTTCTGTAATAGACATTTATATGGGGAGGTATAGTTGCACTAGTTTTGTGGCCCAACCTTTAAACAATATGTTTTTGTGTTTAATAGGCCTAATTCGATTATAACTTCATACAACAAGCACCAATTGTAATGGTTAACGAGCAATAAATAGTCCAGGCTACCCACCTTAACCCGTGAGAGGTCAAATAGCTGTCTAAATGACCGGGTTTTGTGTTTTTTTTTGCGTAATAATCATATTTATTGGTTGTTGGTAATTCGGTATCGTCGGCCTTTACTGAGCATAAGGGTAAAAACACAGTGGAGCAGGGCAGGTAGCTGGTAGCCTGGCTGGTCGCTTACTCGCTTAACTGCTGGTTACCTGGAGGGTAGCTGGGACATACACACAGTGGCGCTCAGTACAGTCGCTTGTCAGCCGCCGATACTAATATTATCACTTATAATATTAGTGGTACAGGATAAACTTTTGTTTGAATCCTAGTTCATTCGCTATTTTATTCTACAGATCGTCGAGTACGTGACGTTTGTGGTGGTCCGGATGGGCTTGTTTCCAAATGGCACATGGATAATAACCTCTGATATTAATTTGTCTACGTCCATTATTTTATTTCATGTAAGCAAAACAACTTCCAAATAAATCAGCTAAAACAAACAAACAACGTATATACAGAATGCGCAGTGAAAGGTCCCGCGTGGAACTTGCAAACTCGAGAACTCGTGGCTGTCAAGTTCTGCTATTTGCGCATGCCCCAGTCGAGCCTTCCCCGCTTGAAGCTCCCAAACAATCGACTTGGCAATTCTTCTAGCTTGCCGCCTAGCTTACTGCTACCATCTCGGCTACCTGCTAGGCGCGACTGTGTGCGTACCCATAACAACGCGTGCTTTAATTCTACGTCGCAGTAAGCGATTAAGCGACCCGCCAGGCTACCAGCTACCTGCCCTGCTCCACTGTGTTTTTACCCTAACACACCACATTTCAGGCTTTTTGCCATCCTTCACCTCCTCATTTCAGTCTAGTGACAGCTTTTTGTCATGTACTTTTCGATTCCATCGTGTGTGTCTCCTTGTGTTTTGAAATTACTGGTCATTAAGACAGTACCAAAGACGGTATTTATTCCGTATAGGTGCCTCCAAACGAATTTTTAATTTTGATATCTTACTATATAGTTTTTTACCTCCTGAATCCAAATATACCATTATTTTTCACCGCTGATGAATATTTCTCAAGATATCACCGTAAAAACATACTTAAACATTACGATAAAAAAGATAGGATGGATAACATTTCAAGTGATTCTGTAGTCAAATAACTTAATGTTCTCTATAATAGGGGGATTTTCTACATTTATTATTGTATTCTATTGAGTATTGTATTGTTCAGCTTGTTTTTTGTTTTTTTCATCTATGTATTTAGTATTCTATTGAGTATTGAATATTGTTCAGTTTTTGTTTACATCTATGTATTGGCTTAGCCGTTGGCATGTATAAATAAATAAATAAATAAATAGGAATTTCGTCACATTATGGAGATATAGATGGACTGGTGGACTAATTACATGTAGTTCTTATTTAGGCATGTCTGGGTGGTAGGTCGTGCTGTATGTGAATTGGTGACTGCATTAAGTGTTTTGAAGTTAGGTTGAAATAGTAGTTTGAAGTGTTTTTTCTGGATTTTAATTTTACAAAAACAGTCTGAAGGCGACATAAACTAACAACTTGATACATTATAACCTAAACTTTAACTTACCTAATCTAACCTACCTTCAAAGGACTTAATGCAGCCACCAATTCACATAAAGCACGACCTATCACCCTGACATGCCTTTTGTGACATCAAAAGGAGTTTGCTTACCCATTCTAGAGGTTTGGTTAGGTTAGGTTATGTTAGAATAGCACCATTTTATTATGTAATTTCTAAACGGCGAAATATAAATCAATAAATCATTAATAAGGATAAAATACTGGTAACAATACCACATTATTAACTTATTGGTCTTAGAAAGTGAAAAGTGTAACTTAATCAGGTGATTTTCATATTGCAGAATCAGAGTTAAATAATTAAAGTTGTCACTTCCATTTGCTTGACTATGATTGAAAACAATCAGCTGGTTGGTTTACTTAACCCATAGTTCATTCCACTTGTAAATGTCATCCATCCTACCTTGTTTAATGTAATGTTGTATATTATTACGGCGATATCTTGAGAAATATTCATTAGCTGTGAAAAATAATGGTATATTTGGATTCAGGAGGTAAACAAAACTATAAAGTAAGATATCAAAATTAAAAATTCGTTTGGAGGCACCTATACGGAATAATTACCCCAAAGACTGTCAAAACACATTGGCTAGACGTGGAATCTAGGCTAATAAGTAAAGTATAGGATTCCATCATGACTGGTCCATCTGTTGAGAGAAATGAGGATGTTGAATGTTTATATTGACGCTTGTAGGATATTTTCTAATGCACCTTTTCTGTGAACCATGGATGAGAGACGTGAAAATATTGATGATAAAAACGAATGTTAAAACTGAAGTGGGTTTTTTTTATCTTTACAAGACAGTGATGACTTATAGTTATTTATAGTCTAACTGAACTATTAGTGAATTTTTTTTTATAATTGCCTATACAATACAGTTTGCTTCATATGTAGGCCTAGGCTATTTATCATTTATAGGTAGCCTCCATAAAAAAAAAAAAAACTTTGAGGCATTATTGAGTTAGTTATATGTAAAAAATGTTTGAAACACAAAACGGTCAATTTGCGAACCAGCTTGATTGGACAATGTAATGTGCAGAGCATATAATTAATAAGTATATGTGCATTTAATTTAAACTACTTTTAATTGAATAGATTTGCGAACCAGCATGATCGGACTATAGGAACGAACAGGAAACCTAAGTCCACTCTAATTAAACCTAATATTTATTTAAATAGAGAATAAATCCAACCTTTTAATGGGAATATTTTAGTATAGGCCTACTGAAAATCGAATCTGGCAAAAATAGAAATTCATTTAGTCATCAGGTTTGCTATGGTGAGGGTATTACTTACAACTAGGGAGCAAGCTGGCGTAGTGGTTAGTGGCGTACACAGTCCCTGAGGTCCCAGGTTCGATTCCCACCAAGTCACCAATGGATTTTATGCAAGTGATAATGCCGCAACCCCTAGGTCTAGCCTGAAGTAATGTGAAAAACAATCCCAGGCTCGTGCCTAGCGTCCTAGGAAAAAAAACTGTTTTTCATGAACATCCTTTTTCGGGTAAAAACCTAACATTTTTAAAAAACCTCCATAAATTATTACTTATTTACTTTGTGTTTTGAGTAACCGGACACTACTTTATGAACACAGATAGTTTGATTTTAAGTAGATTTTGATTTTATAAGTTATTAGCTCTAATAGTACTAACACTTTATATAAGTTGCTTTATATAAGTGTTTTGTAAAGCATAATGCCTCTAATTTTGTGTATTTGTTGTAGTTGATGGCGTGTCGAACCTTGTTAGCAAGTTTGTTACTGACAGCTGTGAGCGCCAATGTGGTACCTCGAGGTTACCGTCTAGACCTTTATCCGTACCCAGGAGATGGAGTATTTAAGGTGATAGTTAATTTTTAATCCCGCCTAGTTGTTATTAACATTTAGTCGATATTGAACATCACTTTTATTGTCTGGTTAAAAGGTGTCCCCGGATAAGAGGGAGTCTACTGTAGTTTACTTTTCATACACACTTAGTAATTAGTTGGTAATTTCATTTGGAATTTCCCTTTATGGCTCAACCAATAAGGGCAACTTAAAGTATATATTAAGAATGAAAAAAATGCAATAAGAATAATTTACAACCTAAACATCCACCTAGAACTTCTGTTAAGAGAAAGTTTAAATCATAAAATATAATGACACTTTTTGGTACAGTATGTATGTATTTGAAACAGTGGTATCAGTTAAAACAGATTTCAATAAATAGAGCTTATTGGAAAGAAACATGGTGTTCTTACAAGAAAGCAACACAGCTTGGCATTAAGTCCTCATAAATTGCACCTTTTTGAAAAGAAACCCACATACGCTGGTACAAAATTCTTTACAGAAAGTAAATAAAATAAACGTCTTATAACACTTGAAACATATATTTATGCTTATACTGTTACTCACAAGACGGTAAATATACAAAAAAGATTCGCCTTTTGGGTCTGATGGTGATTGGAGTGTCCAATCAAAATCGATCACCACTTACCATATTTTTTGTATATTTACTGTCTTGTGAGTAACAGTACAAGTGAAAATATATGTTTTAAGTTTTATGTGTTGTAAGACGTTTCTTTTATTTACTTTCTGTAAATTTAATAACATGTACAATGCTGATCAAGAAGTTATAATTCTTTAACACGTTCGCTACTGAGCGTCGCATATATGCGACGCCGCGGTCATTGCCACAGACCGAGGTATACATTTGAATCTTACACATAGACCGGCTGTCACTTGGATAACAGTACACACAGACCACGGGCGAAAACCTGTAAAACAGGGATCATTTACATTGTAATACGCTACAATCGTGTTTGTAAATAAATTATTCTTGTTTATTTGTATTTTTTATAACCTTTTGTAATGTCGCATATTTGCGACGCCCGGTCTACAGCGAAGACAATAGTGAAAACAATTATAGTTTTCTTGAAATAGACTAAACGTCGCATATATGCGACTGTTCATTTTTTTGTGTTTTAAGGTGAAAGTAAGTAAAGAAATAAACAGATTTTTCAAGAACAGTTTATAACTGAACAAATATAAAAGCTACATAGGATAATGCAGCATACATACTGCATACATACATACAGTGATGCAGAAAAGTAAAGACCAGTTTTTCCAACTGTTATATGACGTCACCAATCATCATATCCACAGACCAAGCGACGCAGTTGTGCGTCAGACATCTCTGTAGACCACTGCAGGGAATTCAGTGCCTTCAAATAGACCGTTACAAAAATATAAGCATTTTAATAACATTAGAACCCCGACGCAAATATGCGTCGTCAGTCTATTTTAATGTGACTAGCCGTCGCATATATGCGTCGGCAGTCTATGGGTGGAAACCGGCCGTCGCATATGTGCGTCGCTGGTCCATGTGAATGGAAAATTTCGTACTATTGCAGTAGCGAACGTGTTAACAACTGATAAACTTACAAGCAGAAGTAATTATAAAATAAAATAAAATTATTAACTGATACTATTATTTGATGAACTGTAGGCTAATTTACTTCTCTTTCCCTACCAATTCAAAGTAGGCTATATGTTTTAACTTTATTTATATCTTTTTCTGTTGGTTCTTTGTTCTTTTCAAGTTTTTCTCTCATTAGTAGCATGTATGTGTTTTATTATATTATAACTTAATTATTTGAGAAATGTGACACTATTCATGTATATTCCTAATGTACTTGATGAATAAAGATAATTTGAATTTAATTGAACCAGTAATGGCAGAGGCTGCATAATTAGATACCTAGTTATTGACCAAATTAGACAATTAAAACTTTTATTGTTCTTGCATCAAAATATGCAGTCGCATTAACCACTGCCAAAACCTATGGCCTAAATAGGCCAAAAATAACATGAAAACTCTAGAGACGCAATATAATATTTTAATCTTTTACTCTTGACAATGTTTTGATTTTTTGTGTTAGTTAAGTTTTTTCACCTGAGAACGGGATCAGATTCCAGATCCCGAAACGTTGTGTATTGTTTTTTTACCATCGTGATGGAAAATGTCCGCAATAAACATTTGAACAAAATGTATTTATCAGCCTATTATGCAAGGTACTGTAGAGTTACTGTGTTTGGTTGATATACTATAATTTGATTGTTATGATGTAAGCCTAATTAATGACCTTAATATTGAAAAAAATATTAGGCTTTACTTGTTTCCTTAGTTCTAACAGAATTGAAACACCAGTGAAAATCCAATGAAAATGTGCCTAAGACAAATTGTATTTGATATTTTAGGCTGCTTCCTCCTCTTTGTCACAATTCCTAATGACTTTGGATTGTTACCCACTTTTAGGTGCCCACCTAACTCCTGGTGGCCAGTCAAAAACTGAAAATCTCTTTCCTCGGTCGTTCATACGTTTTTGCCTTCTAATACCGTTGCATCACTTAGTACCTGCATTGTACTCTTAGCCTGCCTATCCTTTCTCAGTCACTGTAGTGGTCTTTTAAACTCTGTTACGGTACAATATCGTCAAGGGACAAAATTGTACTATTGGCCTTGGATAGCTAATCTAATTGAGTAAGTCCAGGGTTAGTAGTAATAATAATTTTTTTTAAGTTTAAATATTTGGGCTCAGATGTAGTCGTTAAGCATCAGCTTTCAATAAAAGCCACATTCATCACCCCCCCCCCCCCAATTTTTATCTACGTTATACAAAAGACCAACTTTAGAACGATTAGTTTTGATTCTTTTAGTGAAACACTGGTCGCAAATAACTGAAATTATTAACTTGGAAAATAAGATTTAAAATCTTTACTTAATGGTTAATTATTTGTTATACAGTGTTTCACTTAAAATTAAAACCAAGATACTTAAACCTTTGCACTCCAGCAAAAAAGTTTTGGTCCTAGCCAAAAATGCCGGTACTTTACCGGATAGTACTAGCCAAAAACTCCAGACTACTAATTGTTGTAAGCGTTTGGTAAAATTTATGTATCTTCCTTGTCTGATCAGATAGAGACATACTTTTTGTTTCCTTTTATTCCCTATGAAATTCTACATAAAAATAAGTGAAAATAACCCATATCAAATATAATTTTTTTTTTATTTTTATTATAATACGTTTGGTTTCTTACTTTTAGAAAAGTATTATGTTTGAACGTGTATATCTAAAAAAAACTGTTGAGACCATATATAATGTTAGTATTCTCAAATTCTCTACTTAGTTCTGAACAAAACACAACAAGTTCCAATCACCTACCTTGAAAAATGAAGAAGTTGTAGGCAAATTTGAAATTTTTTTGTCCAAACTCCAAAATACTCTCATCTTGATAAATGAGGGTTACCCTAAGACTGTATCACAAATCATAACATTTTTCAAACTATTTCTTCCAAAAATCAAATTGTGGTATTGTAAAAGTAATATTGTAGAAAAACCTCAAAATAAGTTTTGGTGTAGGGCCTTTAGCATAGCACTAATGATTGTTGAAAACGCAAAATGAAATAAAAATGTTGAGTATTCAAAAAGTAAATCTATTCAACCTCATTAATTTTTACAATACTCAATAAAACATGCCATGCAAAAGTCATTAAAAAGTCCATGCAATCAATCATGCAAACACAAGACAAAAAAACTATTTACAAACAGGTATTGTTATTAGTTGGTAAATTTATGTTCGCCGAAGCAAACGCCATGTAGTCCTTTACCACAACGAACACATATTGTACGGCTTTTTTTCCTCTTGCCTCCCATTCTTGTGCTAAGAGGACTGCACACACAGCAGTTCCTTTCCTGTCTTCCAGGTAAAGATGTGATGCCAAATTGAGTTTTGTTATTTGGTCTATCGCCACGACCATCTTTTTTTTTGGGCTCTACTAGAATTCTTTTCTTTGTACCACTGTGAAGACAGCGCCTCAATAATAGTAATTGGTAAAGTGGTATCTTGAAATTACTTTTCCGCTGGTATTTTCTGAGTAAATTATATAGGCATTCAGCAGGATTCTTGCAAATATGTTGAAGGTGACTTTTTTCCAATATTTTAGGGTGCGTCTCTCATCCAAGTAACAATACATCATTTGATCATTGCCGTCAACGCCACCCATGAAACAGTTGTATGCATCAATCATTTCAGGAATTTCTTTTACTAAATTTTCATTTGTTATTTTTTTTTATTTTTTCAATAGACTTAGCAGTATGTTTAGAAGATAATAAAATAACTGGGTTTTTCTGAATTTTTTTCTATCTGAAGCCTAAAAATAAAAGATTGTCATTTCTCCCAGGTCTTTTGGCCAATGTCGAATTTTTTTTTAGTTTAGATGGAATGCCTTTTCTATTCCTTCATACGGTGCCGGTGATGAATGTAAGTTTCTCGTACAAACTTGTAGCCAAAGGGATACTAGTAAAAAACTTATCCATGAAAACATGGTAACCCTTGTATAGATACTGGCCTATCTCAAGCAGTTTGTGGACAACTTTATAGGCTAGGCCTGTAGTTTTCTGTCCAGTACTTTTTGTTCCCTTGTAACAATAAAACACAAGGCAATAACTCGAAATGGAATCGCACAGTATCCATAACTTTACACCCCATTTGTGATGGTGTTTGTTTGGGAGGTATTGCAACAACTGAGATCTTGATTTAGTTCCGATCAAACTTTCATCAACCGACAACTCACGGTGTAGTGTGTAGTACAGCCTAAACAGTCTGTTGACGGCTTCTAGCAGTTGCGAAAATTTTGCACACAGGTCATATTCAGGCTTTCCAATTTTAGGCAAAATTGAATTGTCTACCATATGAACAAATTGAATAATACTTTCAAATCAAGATGGACTAAACATCTTTCCATACCAGGGAGTATATTAGGAGTCAGATGTTGCCCAGTAGCTCTGAATTGTCGGTTTCCTATTTAGGCCCATATTTAAAATTACTGCAATAAAGACCTTCATTTCAGCTAGTGTTACCATTCTCCATTTATGGGCTCTAGAATTAGGGGTCAAATTATGTAGATGCAATTTGATGTACTGATTAGCATACCTGTTAGTTTCTCTTACGAATTTTGTTAGGATTGTAACTGTGAAAAATAAATAAAAATAATTAATCGGTTCACAATCACGAGGAGGACAGTACTTTGGACCAGGTTGTTCGAAAAATAAAATGTTATGGTCAAATCCAGGGTCATCACTTTCATGGACAGGTTTCCATTCTTTTTCACTAGGGTCCATATCTGGTGGAATATCAGGGTCAGGGTTAGGGGTTTCGCAACGTTAGAAATTTCTTATTACATCTTCAATAGTAGCATGTACTGTATTCAAGTTCAAAAGGGGCACATTTACATTTACTTCATTGTTCAAAAGGGGCTCATTTACATTTTCTTCAAGGACATTTTGGATTAAATCTACATTATTGATATCATGCAATTGGGTATCATGCAATTGGTTAGTTGAGGGATTAGGCCTACCATTTGAAACTAAGTTAGGACTAGGCCTACCTGAATTCAAAATTACAAACTCAATAGGCCTACTTTCAGATATGTCACTAGGCCTACCAAGAGGCATATTTCTATCACGAGATTTTGTAGGTTGAGCATCTTCATCTGAACTTTCTTCCTCTGATAAAACATAGTCAGAGTCTTCATCAGTATCATCATCAAAACCTGACAAAACATCACTTTCGTTTTCACTATCATAGGTTTCAGAATCTGATATGTTTTCCACAAAACTGTCACTCAAGTCATCATAAACACCAACACCAGATTCCACTACGTTTCTGAACAGTGTACGGCATTTTCACTAACTGGTGATTGTCATCTGCGTCTGTTATTATAAATATCTTCATCAGAACTGTCAGAATCTTCCATTGTAAACTTAATATATATAAAAGCTTTAAATTTTTACTCAAAAACCAACTGTAAACAGAAACATTAGCAGTAAACGTAAACAACAACAATGCAAACAGCAAACAAACACCAACCTCCCACTTACTGCAGATAGCTGGATTGCGTCAACCGGCCAGCGCCATAGACCACAAAAAAAAAGATGACAAGCAAAAAATTACGGCTACGTAAGAGAAAAAAAAGCAAAAATTATATTCAACTCCACTATTTATTTAGAGGCTAATATGTTCTATAAACGTTGAAAAATACAATATTTTGCTAAATCATGTTTTTTCTTAATTTCAGGGAAGAGTTCGGATTGATTTGGTGTTTCCTGGCCAAGGTAGGTTTTATTACCATTTCACATGTCAGGAAGATTCGTAACTACAAAAATTATTGCCTTGAATATAGAAATTTAGGTACGGTATATGAATAAATGGTATTTGAGAAATACCCCTTTTTGCCTCCACTAACTGTAAAGTATGATCTTTCACTTCAAAATGCACAATAAGCTTAGGTTCACGTGCCGAGACTCTGAGTCTGCCTCCACCATCCCTTTCTTTCCCAAAACTAATTTAACTTTGCAAACATTTAATGTACATGATAAAACATAAAAACACTTAGAAACATCACAATCTGTTCAGACATTCTTTTACAAACGATTGATAGCATATAAAAATTTACTCTTTAGAAGAAGGTTGCAGAACACTGTTCTACCTCATTAATTCATTACTAATTATATTTTGATAATTAACTCATAGTTTAACAGCTAGTAACTATATTTAAACAGGGCCGTGCTGGGACCCTCAAGAGGGCGCTGGACAAAGTGTCATGAGGGCGTCCACCAAAAACCGGGGGGTACGGGGGGTATGGAATACCCCCCGTGGGGCGGGGGGTCCGGGGGTCCTCCCCCGGAAAAATTTTGAAATTTTAGGTCTAAAATTAGTAGTTTTTAACCTCTTTTATGCTATTTTGACAAGAAATTATATTTATATTTATAAACTATTTATTTAAAAAAATATTATTTCAGCCAGAAAATTACCATAATTTTTTCAGGGTTTAAAAATATTGCAGTCATTAGTATTGTGTTAAAAACATTTAATTTGCTTAAAGTTTATTAAACATACATGTAATACGGCTACATGAGAAAACGTGCTTTGTTTATTTATTGAATGCCTTTATGCCTTTGCTTTCACCGTGATTTTGGGTTATCCATGACACTTCAACCAGTCATTCAATTCCCCCGGTTAATTGGGAGTTGACTAATATGCTTGAAATCTTACAATCTAAGCTAAGCCTAGTAAGTTGAAGTTAAATTCCACAGAGTGAATAAGAAATGAAATAAAATAATAGGCCTAAATAAAATTATATAAAACTCGTAAAATAGCTGCAAACTATCAACCAGACCCTTAAATAATCATGTAACGAACAAACTATATTAAAACACCACTCACTTAAAAAAAAATTGTCTGACAAGTCAAGTGCCGAACTTTAAGGTTAAGTTTTAATGTAAAGTTATTTTTATTAAAGAAAAAAATTAATAACTGTCTAAATGTTGTCAGTAGCTAACTAGGGAAACTCAAAACTTAAACACTGAATATTTCAGGGAGAAATAAAAACATATGTAGGCCTATACATTATTCCCTTCATAAAATAAATAAAATACAGTTAATATAATAAAAAAATAAACGGCTTTATGGGCGTTTTATTGGAACGGTTTTGTTGTAGAATGGAAGCTCTAAGTGAAAAATTATACATAGGTCTACGTTAAGCGTTAAAATACACTAATTATTTCACAATTTATTAACTACAGAAAAATGTAGGCCGACTGTAGTGTTAAAGATAATGCGACTTGCGACAATGAAATTCGATGGTACCGGTAGCTTAATAATTATGGTAACATTCTTTACATTTGGTAGTACTAAACTAAAATAATAATAATAGCAATATAATAATACAACAACAATTACCTGCAGGCCTAACCTATGAAAGGGATGTAAACAAACCGGTTTGCTTCTGTTGTGGCTCCGCGCAGACCAGACGACTCAAAACTAAAATAGATTCTACCTCTACTTGACTCCGGTCCTAGTTTTCCGTACTGCCAACCGTTCAACGTCAAATTCGTTTTTATTCTGTCTCAGACATAGCATTCAGTTATGAAATACACTGATGTAAAACTTCTTCTATTAAAGTTTTTTTCTCAAGATTGTTATGTGAGGAAACCAAAACCATATTTTTTTATTTTTATTTATTTATTTATTTATTTATTTTTTGCCTTTAGAGCTAGGGCGTCAATTGGGTATTCCTTGGGAGGGCGCACCGGGCAATTGCCCGGTTGCCCGCCTGGCCAGCACGGCCCTGTATTTAAAATATCATTATTAGTCTTCTGGACAAATATGAATTAGTGACTGTGGGGTTTAAGCACAAAATTATAATATTCCAAGTAAAAACCATAATTGTATGCCACAGTATTTCTTACTAGGAACAGAAAGAATAATTTATTTCTAGCTCTTAAACACAAGTTAGTGCTGCTTCACCCAAGGATTGCTGAAAAAAAGCTAAAATTTTCATTGGTAATGCCTGTAAAAGGCAGTTGTACAATATGTTTCATTGTTTGAGTTTAAACTTCACCGAACTGGCCTATGTCATAGAGATGGTTATTTTTTAACGTAACAGGATAAGTATTACTGAAATGTAACTGTTACAGCTGTAATAGGTTACCTCAAACTCCCTATTATTTTGAAACTTAGTTACACAGTATTACTGCACTATAAACTGCTAGGTAGGTGGCAAATGAGAAACTGTAACCGCACACTGTCATCACTGTAACTGTAACGTACTTGGTCACTCTAAGCTTGCTCGGAACGTGCACTGCAGTTACACGGATACATTACTGTCACTGTGCTCTGGTTTTGGAACGGGCACCACAGTTACACATTGAAGTGACACTGAGTGTCTGAGTGACTGTCACGCCACTGTTTAACTTCGTTACCGTTACTGCCCATCATTGAGTGACCGAGTATGTTACAGCATTGACTATTACAGTTGTATATTATGTCCATGTTGCGACAGGACTAACATCGTCCATTCAGACTACTCTTTTTTTCTTTTTTTGAAATCTTTATAATTTTATACTTCTATTTCAAATTATAAAGACATTTTATATTATATGATTTTTATTATTCCTTGAAAAAGTTTGATCTGTCATAAAGTTATAATAAAACCTGAATATAAAATGGGCTTTGTCATTGTATTAGGTTATAATCAGTCAAGAAACAAGAATAATATTACAGTAATTATAAACTTTCATCAGTTAGTCTGTTATAGCGCATCAAACTTTCACTTAGAATAGTTTGGAATAACTCTTATTTATTACTCTATCACAGTGTTACTAAATAGATCTGGAGGGTAGCCTATGTCTGTAATGGTAACGAATGCAAAAGTGACCCGGTATTAGGTGACAGAAATAACAGGTTACTGTCACCTATTACCAACCAGTCACGGAACGGTGGAACACATTATCAAAAAGTAGTCACAATTTCCATTCCTACTATGTCAGTGTGAACCGGTTTGCTCACTCCTTGTGGGGAGCTGCACTACACCTTTTACTAGTATCAGAGTTTTTTTATATCGATGAACATATCCAAGTACTTTGTCTAAACATTATTCAGATATACAGTTACTGGTTAAAAAACAATTGTTGGTAGACAGTTTTCTGTTAGCTGCTAAAAGATGAATATGTCATAGACAGACAACATTTTTATGTATCAATGATTCACTATGGTAGATCTCAGATGGAGATAAAGACTCAACACTAGGAGTCTGTTAAGATGGGAGAGTATGTATTATTGTGCCACTTGGATATTAATCTGTACTTTCACACTCTTAGTCCTCACAGTTCAGCACCAGAGCACATTATTCAGCTACAAAGAAGCATAGAGACAAGGTTAATCACACAAAACTTTTATTTTGGTTCCCAAAGAATCCAGCTATTTTCTTTTGAGGTTCACTATGTGTGTAGTAAGGAGTGTCCAAAAGCAATGTATTTAAAATGAAAGTTCAGTGACATTAACCATCCAAATAACACAAAGACCGGTAAAATGGTCATTACCTTCTTTATTTCTTCCACCTTATGCTTGTACACTACTATGTTATTTTAACAACACCAAAGTCAAAATCAATATTATTGACTTAAAACGAATAAAAAAGCATTAAGTTATACAAATACCTAAAGTGTACGTTAGTGCTTTCTCAAGACTTGTAAGAACAGTTGCGACCCACACGGCAATATACTTGATGCTAGTACGACTATCTCTTATAAGACCTGCCCTGCACGATAGTGAAATTGAGTACAGATGCTGCACTGTATAGACTAGTTCTTACTCTCATTGAATTTTTTCTCCAAATGGATCTTAATGGTCTAAGATAACACAAGGACGACTGATATATAGTTGAGCATTTCTAGGATCCAATTCGTCTATTATTTGTATGAATTTGCAGGTGAGACGACCAGGCAAGTGGAACTCCATGCAGACCCAAGTCTAAACATCGTCAATAAAGAAGTGTCAATATCCCGACCAGCTGATCCGTTCTCATCGGAGGAAGATGACACGGAAGGAGAACAAGTGTAAGTTTACTTCAGCCTGCTTTTCCTCTCCTTTTACCCTTCAAGGGAGGAATGCCGGTGGAAAAGACCGAAAAACACTATTTTGGTTACTACTCGAATGAGAAAGCAGGGAGATGTTCGTCCTTGTAGATACCCCTCATGGAGTTTATTTTAAACTGCTCGTTACAGCAATAAAAACAGTTCAAGATTGGTCATTTCCACTGAAGCTTCCAGACACATTAGGCCTTTTACCTTTATTCACCACTACACATCTTTTCTCCTTATGTGCTAACAAATATATACGAAGGTAAAATACTGTAATGGCATATTGACCTTCATATCACAAAGAGATTCAAATGTATATTAATAACCTTTTTAATAAAGTTCAATAGACACATTTATTCCAGTTTATCTTTTTATCCAGTTAATCAATCCAATTGGTTTTTTTTATAAAATAATTTGTTTTGTGTCTCAAAAACAATTTAGATAAAAATCTTATCATGTACAGTACTTAATTTCCATATTTTTTTATGAATTATAAGGCTTTTTTAGAAAAATGTTAATTTGTTCATAAAGACCAATATGCCCAATTGATATATTTGTTATATGCCCGTAGAGCACAAGGGCTTAGGGTTTTAGGAATTTTTGTGAGGATAGCAGGCCTACCTGGAATGGGAAAGAGTCCAAACTGGTACAAGAGACACAAAACTTTATACTATATACACAAAACATTACAATATTTCACTATCACTGACAGCATTTTCAACTAAGAAAGTTTCCTTTAGGCCCAATATGGTGGTCCAATATGCTTTAGGCTTAGTGACAGTCAAATATTGAAATGTTTTGTGGATGTAGCGTAAAGTTTTGTGTCTATTGTAACAGTTTGGACTCTTTCCCATTCAGGTAAGCCTGCTATCCTAAAAAAATCCTTAATCTTACAAGGATGCATTTTTTACCATGATGAGGGAGGAATATATTTTAAAGTAACCTACTAAACACAAAGACTCACTACTAGTTTTACAATTAACTAATTCCCATTTACAACTTATCATGGCTTCCATAAACTCAAATTATTAACAATTTCTAGCTGCAACTAAATTTTCTACTATCTACAGTCCAATACAGTTAACTTACAGTTTCTCCAGTGTCCCTTCCGAAGTCATCCACAAGTACTGTACTGTCCCTTTGTTGATCCCAACAACGAGGGACTCACCGGTAACTTCTCTGTATCACGACTTCACTAACACCACAGGTTCACTGTAACACTTAGAACACTCGCAACTGTTGCTGCAATCTCCTGAACTACGCCGGTCGGCCACCTCGTATGTATCCCATTAAGGCCTTCTTCTAGAATCATCTTGAGGAGTATTGACTTCAAAGGTCACGCATTCTGTTGTTACAAGGGAAGAATGAGAGTCTAGAAGCTTAACTGGGTCCTATTGTTCTTTAAAAGTGTGTGTAAACAAGTAGGTAGGCGCAGCATTCAACAAATTACTTCCATGTCACTGGTTTTTTAGAAAGTCAAGACACTTCTGTCACCATTAGTTAGTTTTGTAACCATTTCTTCTTCCCTAATGTATTCATAAGCCCTGTGCACTCTCCTCCAAAGGTGAAATACCATGTTCTCTTGACAAGAGTTTTCTGAAAAAAACACTTGGCAACTGAGAATCAATTAACAATAATGACATTGATAAAATGTATCTGAATCATAGATTCTCGATATGCTCTAAAAGGATGATTTTTTTTCAGAAGCCTCAGCGTTACCAAAGTAGAGAGACAGAATCAATCTCTGATTGTACATCTGTCACAACCCCTTCAGAGAGATGCCACCTACCAGCTAGATGTGCAGTTCGATGGAATCCTAGGCTCTGATCCCAACCATGCGTTCTTCCAGAACAGTTACATTGACCAAACATCCGGAGAGAAGAGGTAATACGACAAATCTAGGGGCTGTTGGGGTAAAAGGCTTATCTGAATAAGAAAGACTACATCCTGGCACAAGGAACTAAAAGTAAAACTTCTCTAAATAAAATATTACTATCAAGGTATTCATTGAGCCTACTAAATGAAGTCATACACATGAAAGCCTGATTTATGGTATATCATGCATATGTTCACTCTTTATTGGGTAGTGAAGTTATTTTATGGGGTAGGTAACTCTGTAGAGGCCAGGAAAGTGTTCACTTGCCAATAGTCCATTCTCAGGACTATTTTTCACCAGAAGTCTAAAACCAGCTGTAAACTTTTTTTTTTTTAAACATTCCATTTTAATATTAGCCTTCCATCTCAATAGTACCACCGTATCAATAGGCCGTTGCTAAAATATAAGACATAAACTATAACTCCAAAAAATAAGTGAGTATATTGAAAATTAATACAAAATAATGATAATAGATATTCATCATTCATCAAAATAATACAGTAACAACCCTTTTACTGCAATATAATTTCACAATTGAATATTTTTTGGAAAATCACAGGAACAATAGCTCTGATATGGAATATGTTTTTTTTTTGTTTAAAAGGGTCAAATCAAATCAAATCAAAAGATCTTTATTCATATTTGTAAATACATGTTTAAAGGAATAGTGTCAAACAATTAACATAAAGAATTACATGAATAGGTAGGCTACAATAAAAATTATTAGTAGGACAGTATTGATCACACTACTCCAGGTTGCAATGGTTGGTCTGAATTTTAAGATCTATTATCTGTTCTAAACTTAAAAAAGTCATCAAATGAATAAAGTGCCCTCTGTATCAAAAATTCTTTCAATTTCACTTTGAAACCTCTATCATCCTGCATGCTTCTTATGTGATCTGGTATGTGATTTAGGAATCTGATACCGTTGTATGAAGTTTTTCTTTTGAACAATTCTAATTTATGATTTGGTAATACCGGTACTACTTTATTTTTATTCCTAGTGTTATAGCTGTGGATATCTTTATTTGTAATACAACTAATTATATTATTTTTTACAAACATTATGCATTCTAAAATGTATAAGCTGTAAACAGTCAAAATTTCAAATTTAGTAAAGAAAGTTTTGACAGATTCATTGTTCTTAAAGTTTAATATGGCCCTTAATGCTCTTTTCTGTCCTATTAGTATCTTTGTCAAATTTTGAGCAGATGTTCCACCGTAGACACAGATCCCATAAGAAACATGGGATTGAACATTTTCAAAATAAACACTTTTTAATACATTCGTATCGCAGAGATAATACAGTCTTCTGATGGCATAGATTCCTGAGTTAATTTTCTTTAAGACATTATCCACGTGCAGATCCCAACTTAGATTTCTATCAATGATAAGGCCAAGAAATTTAGTATTTTCAACTTGCATAATTTCTTCTGATTTGATTGATTTGATATACCTGATGACATGACACACAAATGATTTTAGGGGTTTTCCATCCCATGTTTATTCCCCATCTCAACAACAAAGTTCTTTTCGAAGTTGTATTTCCTTACCATAAAATACCTTGGAAGGTTCATCAAATGCCTTAGACCTGGCGGGAATAACTTACCGCAAACCATGGAGGATATGTTTTTGCCATTCTTCTCAATTCTAAGTTAAGTCTCCCTCGCCATTCTCTACCATAATGTATAGAGGTTTCAGTTTCAAAATCACTTCTTTGGCCGCAATTGAACAGGATCTCATGGCTCCTGTGATGATAATGCAGGCCAGCCTCTGTACTCTCTCCACGGCTTTCCTTGTTGTTTCCACCTTGGTCCTGCCAGCCAAAGCTACACACCCAAATGTGATGATTGGTCTCACCAAAAGAGTGTACATGCTAGTATGTATGGGTACACTCTTCCCACACATCTTCCCAGCATATCTTCTGCATACCATCAAAACATTAGTGGCTTTGTTGGTCACCTTCTCTATGTACCTGTTGCACAGTAGTTTCTTGTCCAGAACTAGCCCCAGAAACTTTACTTCTGATTTTCATTCTTTCTCCTCAAGCTTGGTGGTTCTCAGGTGGGCAAGATTTCTCATTGTCAATGGCACAAGTGAGGTTTTGTTTGGATTAACCGACAATCTAGCGGACTTGCACCATTCCTTCGTGCAATTTAGCCCTCCTTGGATTAAGTCACAGAGGGAATTTTCAAACTTCCGTCTTGCATTGATGACTATATCGTCTGCATATGAATGAAAAAAGTTAACCATGTAATGGAAAATAATGTGTCACAAACGGTTAAATGTAGAATTAACTAAGACATCTTTAAAGACATCTTTAGTTGTCTTTTAAATCCATTTTCATCAACTGTTTTATCTCTTGTTTACAATTTGACTGTGGTTAGACACTCACTGAATAATTATCTGTTGTTAAATTATAATTCACATTTAAAACCGCTATAAAGAAAGTTGGTCACAATCACAGGATCTTTCAAAGTGAACTCTGGAGATAAACCAAATGCTAGGGGGCGAAACCCGAAATGAAATTACTTTTTTAGTTACCGCTTGTCACTCCGCTTGATCATAAGCTTTAAAATGATTCCTAAATCCAAAAAATCAGTTAAGTTTGACAGGTGAAACATCGGATGTTACAGAGAAAACCCTTATTGTATAGGCTAATGTATACAGGGTGTTAAAAAAAGGTAGAGATATAATTTGCGTACTGATTCCTTTGGTCAAAATAAGCAAAATCTATATCTATAAAAGAGGAAATGTGTATGTATGTATGTATTTATGTATATACCTTATGGACTCCGAAACCGCTCGACAGATTGTAATGAAACTTTCAGGCATTATTAAGCATTATTGAAGGATGGTTTGTTTGAAGTTTGGAGCAGATTTGTTAAAAGGGCTCAGCCCCAGAGGGTTTTAGGGGTCCAATGTCAGACTTTTGGAACTACAATGTTTACAAATAAATATAATTGAAAAGCAGATATTTACTTTCACCAACTGTCGGTTTGAATAATCACAACATTCTGTATTAGTCATGATTTGGAATAGTGCCACAATATTTCCACAGAATGCAGCACAGAAAACTATTTTACTTTTAGATAAGTCACAATACATTAAACCCCAATCGCAGCACACCTGTGCACTCAACAACTTTTAAATTCTCCCCTACAGTATTAAATATGTAGACATAAAAAGTAATAACCTTTATCACAATAAAAACTTATATATTCATACACCTAATAAATAGATAAAGATATATTACTAGAGGTTAAAATACCTTATAATCCGTCAGTTTGATTAAGTCACCGATGACACTGATGGATTATAAGGTATTTTAACATCTAGTAATAATTTATACTGTGATCAGGAGGCAAAAAACTACAAAAATGAAATAAAGATATAGATTGTAAAGAACAAATTACCATTTAAAATAATAGTTGTTAGCGCAGCAACCCACGCCGGTTAACTGCTAGTAGTTTATATATAATAAAGTTAACTTTATAAAGACAAGCTTTTAGAGGCTTTTGCAGCTTGTTGGAAACTTATTTGTAAAACTTAATTTTTGTACTTGAATAAATTATAAATAATTAAATATTTAAAACAATGTGAACATATGTCCTATCTCGGTCTGTTTAGCTTCTGTCTGTCTGTATGTATTTTTTACATAAAGATCATAAATAATAAAAGTCTTGAGCTACAGCTTTGATTCTGTAAATATGTTTGTGTATCTTATTGTTCACTATCTTTTTGCAAATTATGAATATAAACTCTCGAACCGGTTTCAAAATGGAGGCTTAATAAATATTTAATGCCAAAACTGAAAGTTATCTTTAAAAAATAGTAAGTCATATAAAATTTAGTTAATTTTATGCTGGTTTCATGATAAGACACATGTTTATATAAACTTTTCTGCTTATTTTGGCCTAAGGAATCGATTATATTATTAAAGTGATACAATCAAATTTTGTGTAAACGGTTAAGGCCATTTACCAAATAAAAATATAGGCATATGGCACATCAATATAAAGCTTAGAGTGTGTAGATTTGCCGAAAAGTATTGATATGGACGAATTGCCAAAGGGCTCTGCCCCACAGGCTGGTTTCCAAAGGGCTACGCCTGACATGCTTCCAGAGTTTACATGATTTAATTTAATTTAGTTAATGAAACAGCTGGTCAGTACAATGAACTGGTGTTTGTTTATTTACTCGAAAAATGTGTTTGTGAGGCTTTATGTAGATTTAGGAGGGTTATGTTTGGTTTTAAAGAAAGGTTGAACACGTTTAGTAAATTATTGCTCAAATCAAAGTTTTGTTTTGTAATTTATTTAGTAAAGCTACAAATAAAGAGGCTTGACTAAAGTTGAAGAATGATGGTAAAACATGTAATTAGTGAAGCATCAATATGAAGCAATTAATGCTATTGCTACACAAAGGTATGTTGTCATATTCTTTTGGATCTATATTAACATCAAAAGTAGGGGTTTGAAATTAATTAGGTTTACAGTTTTAAATCAGTTTATATTTTCAAATTAAGTCATAGAATTGCTGTATTTTAAAACACACATCAGCCCCACTTTAATGACTCTCTAGGTCACATTTTCTTCCCGTTGCAAAGAACGGGTATAGCAGCTTGTCACTACATAAATTATTTCCCAACTTTTTTGCAGCTGGTACAGTCACTAGTGTTGACAGTGCTCTTAAATTATTGTTTAATACAGGTCTTGTCACTGGGTTCAAACAACATTGCTCCATTACTGTTTTCCTGCATAAGGCAATAGCATCTCAAGAGAAGAGATGTCTCGCTTGCAAAAAGTGTAGAACTCAGCAGTTCGTTTCGTTTAATCGGGTTAACTGAAACCCGGGTTAACCAAAACGGTTCCATAAATTAATACAAAGGGCTAAAATATAAGTACAAAAAGTAATATGTAAACAGAGAGGCCCTTTCCTCTCTCGAAAGGGGCTCTTCTATAACCCATTGCAACATTTTTGTAGCTGAAATAAAACACTGTATTATATAGACATTGTTTCAAATTCATTTTTCTTACACACTGCGGTAATACATAGGCTATTATTAGCATTTGTTGAGTTAAACAAAAAATTGGTTATCCAAAACGGCTCTCCCCCCTTTATTTCAGTTAACTGGGGTTCTACTGTAATCTTTATTGTCATTCAGCAACATAAAATTACAATAGACAACGTCAGAAGTCAGGACACAAATATGAAATTATGCTTAAATCTATAACATTTATGAAGTAGGGTGAAGTGGGGTAAGTGTACGCACGAAAATCACTAGTTGCACTTTAACTTGCTATAACTTCAATTGTATTTAAGATATCTTAATGAAATTTGGTGAGCAGAAAGCTTGGAATGTGGTCTATAAGTATGATTTTTTTCAAATCTTAAATCATCATACTTTTTTTTATATACTTTTTTTTGTAAAGTGATGTCCCGTGCGTACACTTGCCCCTAAAATCGGGGTAAGTGTACGCCCCCCACCTATATTCCATATAACTTGCTTTAGATGCAATCTGGGGCAAGTGGATTATAGCTTAGAATCTGCTGATTAAAATGGTTTTTTATTTGTAAAAATATCTCAAACCGTTCAGGAGTTATGAACTTTTTCGTGGAACTCCGCGTACAATTTCCGCAAAATGGCAAATTTGTAAATTTACAATTATTAATATAAACTTGTTAATATATTTTTATTAATTAATCAAATGCTGTAAAAAACTTCTTTGACATCACACAAATAATGGCAGGTTAGTTATTATCTAAAAATATAATTTTTTATTGACTTAGATAAATCTTACCTTGTGGGGAAAGTGCATGGCAATTCACTGTTTTTCACTGTATTCACTGTAAGTGCGTACTAGTCTACATAACTAAAATAAAACTGTTAATTGACTTAGTACCTAGTTCACACACCCTTATAATTATATTTATTTACATATTTACAGGTTTTTTTTTACTGAACATGGACACTAAAGAGGGAAGCGTCGAAAATCAGCTCCCCCCGTCTGCCTGGTGTAGGTTCAGGCAAAATCTTCAGTATGTCGTCATTGGGAATGAATGAAAAATCTTCTTTTGGGTTTGAGTAAACAAAAGACAGTTCAGGTATAAGGTCCAAAGGTGAAATCAACCAGGAAAATAACTTAAGAAATAGGAAAACTTGTCTTAACCTGATAACTAATTGTAAGTTGTCACACCATTGAAAACCCCTATGTACACTTACCCCGGGGCTGGGAGTACACTTGCCCCAACCACTGTTACACCCAGGGCAAGTGTACGCCCCCCCCCCATTTTTGTAATTATAAATTTTAGTAATATAAAAATGACATTTTTGGATTCCTCTTCAAAAACTGCATCAGTGTACCAATTTTCAAATTTCTATGGCTATCCGTTGAGTTTAGGGAATTTTTCAAAATTTCAAGGCGGTACTTTCGTAGTAAGTAGAAATGCAGAGGTATTTTAAAACTTAGTTTTAACGTATAAATAGTCATAAATGTTGATTTCTAACTTCAGAATCTGAAAGATCACATTTCAAACCATAAAAAATTATAAATTTAAAATTTTTTTCCCCAATTATGGCTTATTTATAGCCAGCGCGTCCACTTGCCCCGTGCGTACACTTACCCCACTTCACCCTACATTAAACATTTTGTTGCATAACAGAACATATTTGCCTAATATATAAATTTAAAATTCTAAGATGGAATGTTCTTACACAATACACAAATTTCTAAAATAAAACCTTAAGTAAATAATCTTAAAAACTAAACAATTCGTAAATATCCAAGGCATTTTTTAAAAAGAGTTTTGGTCATGCCGGCTACCTACTGTTGGCCAATGGTGTTAAGAGTTCAGAGTAATTATTTGTGTTAAACAATTTGTCTATAAAAAAGGCTATGCTTATTAGCCAATTTGATAATGTTGATTTGAAAAGTTTTATTGTAAATATTTATGGCTTTTTGTGAATTTTGATAGTTTAACTGGTGGGATAAACAGATTGTTTGATTGTCTAGTTGTGTGGTTATGTATTGAGTGACATATAGTAAAATTGTTTTGTTTAGCATAAACTAAATTATTAAAAATAACTTGAAAGTGTCATTATATTCAGCAAGATACTAAGTACTTGGTGGAAAGACTTGTGGCATGTGGTGAGGTGACTCAGCGCGAGACTCAACACAACGCCTTGCTCCACTTTCCAAAAGTTCGCCTGGAAGTGGGTAGGAAAGGGTTTTTCTAATTTAGCCCAAAGATTTACAATGACCTCCCTTTGGACCTAAAACAGCTGGGAGTCCTGGCTTTCAAAAGAAATGTAAAAACAATATTTGTCTAATAGCTGTAAATAATGGTATATATTTTTTATTTCATAACTTGAATTGTCTTTTATCATTTATAATTGTTGTATATTATGTTAAGTAAGTATATTGACCTGAGCCACTCTGTAAAACAGTTATTTGTACTGAGAGACACTTGGAAATAAAGTAATTTTTATTTATTTATTTGTGATGTTAAAAGCAAAAAGAGACCTCTTGTCGAAGATGCAAAATTTTCAGTACGACCGCTATAAGACATTAAGGTCAAAAATATCAGAATTCGGGTTTTTATCGATTTTTATACCTCATTTAACATGGAACAGGACAGCATCGGTTTAAATATCGAATTAAAGATGTAAAAGGTCGAAATAAATCATTTTGTTATCCTCTGCACGGTCTGAGAAAAGGTACCTCTTGTCAATGTTATTTTGCCATAACGACAAGCGGTCCCATGTCTATTATTCACTTTACAAACATACTTTAGTCCAAAAATGAATTCTAATACATTCTAGTGGAAATTTAGAGAACTACAACAAAGTTCAGTTTACGGAAAACAAAATATCTCAAACATTTTTCGGTCCCGACAAGAGGTACCTTTTCTTGTCTTATGGAGAAATAACATAGGGCCGACAAGAGGTCCCTTTTCTAAAATGTGATTTTTACGACATTATAAGATTTCGTTCGATAAGTTACCAAAATCGTTTCTTAAATAAATAAAAAAACTGTTTTGATGCGTATTTGAAATTTTCAAAGTAGTTTTTCTCAGAATTGCCCTTTTCCATAACAAAATTTCAATGTCCTATAACTTTAACAAAACAATTCTTAGACGCAAGGGACTTGCACCAATCGATTCAGAATTTAATAAGAAATTCAAATATATCTATAACTCAAAATCGAAAATTCCCGACAAGAGGTCCCTATTCGCTTTTCACATCATATTTATTTTTGAACACCCTATATAGATTCTTCAATCTATGCTGTAGAGCAATTTAAAATCTTAACAAACTAGATTGATTATTTGTTTTTCTGCAGGTGGTTTGTCGCCCTCAACCTTAAGCCCTACAAAACCCGCATGGTGTTCCCCTGCTTTGACGACCCTCAATTGAAAACCTGGATCGAACTCAGTGTCGCTCACAAATCTGAGTTCCACATTTTGAGTTCCATGCCTGTCGTAGACACAACCAACGTGTAAGTATTGCTTTGAAAAGTTAAGTATGGATTTTTAAAATAAAATTGAACAAGGTTTAAAACTTCTTTCCCAATCAAAACGTTTAGTGTAATACGCTTTCTTTTCATAAATTATGTTTGTTTGAGACAGTTATTGAAAACTACAAATTTATATAAAGAATTTGTTAATTTCAGATCCAAACCATGAAGAGTGATTTACTTTTAACACAATTAGGATACAGTTATAAAAAATAGCCCATTTAAAATCCAGTTTTCATCAACTGTTTTGTCTCCTGTTTAAAATCTGACTGTAGTCAAACATTCCACTGAATTATCAGCTGTTAAGTTACAATTCAAATTTAAACAATTGTAAAGAAAGGTGGTCAGCATCAATGGATCATTTTAAAGCAAACTCTAGGGCGGCGAAGACCTAAAAGATACTTCATTTTTAATTACCATTCGCTGGTGCGCTAGATCATAAGCTTTAAAGGTACACCTCAATCGTAAAAATCTGTTTAGTGGGATGGCTGGAAAAGGGATTAAACAGAGAAAACCCTTATTGTATAAAGTATATAACTAAAATAAGGTAATTGCCTATTTGAAAATAACTTTTATGGCTGTAAACTTACACTTAGTTATGTTTGTATTCTGAATCATTGTGGAGAATACTTGGACAAATTAACTTGAGAATGTGTGAGAATTTTGACAAAAGGAAATCCAGCTTGGAATATCACAAAATTTTGCTAACCGTATGGTGTACAAAGCCAAAACTTAGCCTTCTCATTTGACCAGAGCGTGTCTCAGCAAACCATTTTGAAAAACTCTTTATGGCGTTACTTTAACCTCCCGTTGGGCGCATTGGTTTTCAAATACCAAAGGGCGCTAGCGGAAGTTACCTCCAGAGCATAAAAATTATACAATGATGAGTAAAAACATTTTAATAGCAATACAACTGTAGGAAAAACATGTTTATGAGTTATTATACTATTGTATATAGAATGAAAAATGTTACAATGAACAATAAAAATACGAACGTGTTGTGGATAAAAAAGACTTACTTTTTGTAAATATACAGTACTATCTTTTAAAATAAAATAAATTCAATAGTGTATGACATAAAACACGTATGGTCTAATAAAAATAATCATTTATTACAAACACAAATAATTTGATCAAAGCTCTTAAAAAAATTGCTATAGTGTATAAAATAAAACACCTATTGTCTAATGAAAAAAAAAATCGGACAGCTCATTTTGTCAAAGCTCTTTTTCATTAAAAAAAAGTTCCCGAACAAACACACCAATAGGTCTTTTCACCATATGCTGTTCCCTGTTATATGTAAATTCTATGTGACAAATAAATATTTCATTTCATTTCATTAACGTAAATAAGCCTCACCTCACACGCACGCGTTGAATGACATAAAAGTTAAGATTCAACGTAAAACAATCGTATAACACCTCACAAGATGAATTTAGGGGTATATAATAAAATCAAAGGTAAAAAGAAAAGAAAATATACAGATTGTGGATAGTTCGCTTGAGTCACTCTTACATCCAAAATAAATCTTAAGCACTAATGTAAAAAAGTGACCGCTTCTAAAGGTCAATACATTGTGGGCATTTATATAACTTTTATGTGTTTATAAAGTCACAAAACTAAAACAAAAAAACCCCTTTATTAGCGTTAGAACTGACAATCGTTCATTTTATGGCCATTCACAGCTGTTCCGTTGTGTCATTTCAACATTCAAGCGTATAATCAACGGATTGACTTAGATGTAAAGTTAAAGATGTTGGCTATTCTGCTAACTTGTCCTGATAGTTTTGTTGAGTTGGCATCTTGCTACAGCTATAATTGAATCCTGGGATTCTTTGTCAGCTGGCTAGACAGTTCCCAGTAAGATGATTAGTTATTATGTAAACAAACTAAAAAAACTCAATGTTTATGATCACATTTACAACACACAATACTTATTTCTTATTTTCCACAAGTAGATAAGATTTCCTACAAAATGTATATAATTAAACTTATGTATCATTTAAGGTTTAGTTTTTTATGACCCGTAAACATTTATATTGTTTGATTTTTTTATAACATGTAAATAAAGACGTCAAAATTGTGGAATATTTTATTGCTTTACAAATAATAGTCTATGCTTCTTTCTGAAAAAATACAACAATATTGTAGAACTGTCTTGTAAATAATATTACTTTAATTTTTAAACTAACAATGCAAACTTCACAAAATACAATGGCATTTCATAATGTCTAATTGTCTGTTCCAGGGTTAATAGTTGTCTTGTTACATTTGTCTAACATAATTGATTATGTTTTTTTACAGGACTACTGAGGGAGTTTGGGTGATGGAGCATTTCTCTAGAACTCCGCCAATGTCGGTCAACTCCCTGGCTCTCTTTGTATCAGATTTCCCTCAACCCATATCGAACAACTTCTTACAGACTGGTAAACTCTCATATAAGACATTTTTCCTTTAAAAATGTTTAAATCAAACAATAAGTTTGATGCTCATGTTGCCATTGCTGAAAATGAATCCTTTTTGAATCTCACAATATTCTCTATAGTAATGCATTCTGTAATAAGGTAATTAGTTAATAATTACGAAACAACGCCAACTATTAGCTTTGTTGCGGTGGACGAGTCATTGTTGGGGTCATTGTTGCGGCCCTGAGTAGGGGGAGGTAGCTTTGTTGACAGCCTGTCATTGTTATGAAATGAAAATCCTCTATTTCAACAGGCAAAAGTTAGAGCCACATGGCTTTCTTACACTTAACCTGCAAACATATAAATATAAAATAGAAAACATTATTTACCCCAACATTACTTACAAAAGAAAATTAAACAGCAAAAATTATCTAACAAGATGAGATGACCCACACACTTAGAGGCGGTTTGGGAGCTCGGTATTAGCGCTAGTCTGCGACTAAGAACCGGATATTTCAAATATTTAGGCTGCCGCCTAGAAAACGGGTTTGGGAGCTCGGGATCAGTTAGGCGCGCGCCTAACTTGTGCAGGGATAATCTCGCCCCTAAATATTGTTGGTTTGGGAGTCAAGTAGACTTAGGTGCCAGCCTAAGAGATAGTCTCGGTGGGTTTGGGAGACCAGTTTCGGGACTAAGAGATATATGTTTTTGTCATTAAAATTAGTTAGTTTAGTCCCCAACTTTAGTCCTGCCAGGGGGCAGGTCTAAGTCAACATCATGCCGGTATTACCCCATTAGCAAGTTAATTGTTTACATATTAACTAAAATAATGTTATAATGGAATTTGGTATTAAATTCAGAACAATTTCATTACTCTCAAAGTATATTTAATAAAATGTTTTTTTAGGTTTCTGCTGTTCAAAATAAAACAAAAATCTTGCAGGAAGTAATTTAACGAAAGATTATTTGGTTTTTGTTTTTACTGTTTACTGCAATAAACATTTGGACCCTACATAGAATTGATTTTAACTGAGAGTTTGGTTATAAGCATCCGTACCTTAATAATAAATATTTTATTAGCTAGGGAAAAATTAGCGACCGCATACATACCCCCCCACTCACCCCCTACGAAAGAGTAAAGAGATAATAAACAAAACATAAAAAACTGCAAATAGCTCACAGTCATAATCGCTTTCTTTTTAGTTTTTATTGCGTTCTGATTGAGCTAAGTTCAGTGTCATTGACCAAGTGCTAGTTACATCAAACTGGAGTAGGCCTACTTAGATTATTTGGAGTAGGTATAAGAAAATATTACAGTATATCAATAACCCCACCACAGAAAACCTACAGACTAAGCGAATATCCAATAACCTAATAGGACTTTCAATTAAATTTATTTAAATAGCTTTAGGTTTAATAAGTAACTAAAACTATCTAGGTATAGGTGTAGGTATAGGTGTAGACTGTAGGTGTATGTATGCTGCTACAGGGAGGGCAATAAAGTATGTTTTACCAAAATATTAATATATTACCAAAATATTAAGAGCTTTATTTAAAATAAATAAATTTGCCAAGTTTCATCAAAATATATCCATAAACTACCAAACTACAACAGTTAACTTATTCTCCATGTGATTAACACATGGGAATTTTAAATTTACGATTTTTTGAATAGTCTCTGTAGCGAATAACCGTACACAACATTTTAAGATACTAATTTGTTTTGTATACTCTTTAAAATATTTTAAAGGTAAAGATTTATGTTTTTGGAGTTAAAATTGAGAAAAAACGATTTTTATCCCATAAAACCCAGGGTTCCCATGGTCTGATCATGCTGGTTCGCGAATTCATTAATGTTTATCGCGCCTTACACTTTCTGACTTTCATGCCAATTTTTTTCAAAATCAGACAAACATTACTCAAGTTGTCACGTTCATGGACGTATATACAGGGTTAGTAAAAAGTGTGGAGACCCCCTGTTATTTTTTTAACGGCCCATACTAGAAAAACTAAACTCGGCACACCATTATAGCATGTTATGAAGTACTTTTTGGGCATAACCGCCACTTGGTGTTCATCCCCAAAATGGGGGATTTTGGGGGAAACTAAAATATTTCGAATACAAAGACCAATTGAGTGACCCCTTGTTTTGAAGGTCTTAGTAAAAGAAAACCAACAACGCAAACTAGAGGTCTCTATCTCAGTTCAGTACAAAATGGCAGTCAATTGAAATTCTCATAAGTTCCCAAACCCAAAATGGGGGATTTTGGGGGAAACTCAAAAATTGTAAATGATAAGCCCCATCGAGTGGCCCCTCATTTTGTAGGTCATAATAAAAGAAAACTAACAACGCAAACTATAGGTCTCTATCTTAACACAGTAAAATATGGCAGCCAATTGAATATAAAATTGCAAGTTATTTCCAATTTCTAAAGATTTCAATCAGCTTCCATTTTTTAATGGATTAAAATAGAAACCTCTAGTTTGCGTTGTTAGTTTTCTTTTACAAGGACCTTCAAAATGAGGGGTCACTCGATGGGGCTTATCATTTAAAACTTTTGAGTTTCCCCCAAAATACCATTTTGGGTTTGGTAAGCAAGTGGCTATTAGGCTTAAAAAGTACTTCGTAACATGCGAAAAAGGTGTGTAGAGTTTAGTTTTCCTAGTGTGAGCCGCTACAAAATTTACAGGGGTCTCCAGACTTGGAAAGCTGTAAGTTAAATTCAACTTCTGAGAATTTCAATTGGCTGCTATTTTTTACTGGATTGAGATAAAGACCTCTTGTTTGCGTTGTTGGTTTTCTTTTAGCAGGACCTTTAAAATGAGGGGTCACTCAATGGGTCTTTCTATTTGAAATTTTTGAGTTTCCCCCAAAATCCCCCATTTTGGGGATGTATACCAAGTGACAGTTATGCCCAAAAAGTACTTCATAACATGTCATAAAGGTGTGACGAGTTTAGTTTTTCTAGTATGGGCCGTTAAAAAAATAACAGGGGGTCTCCACACTTTTTACTAACCCTGTATAATATATTGGCTATAGGCCTACATATATAAACATTTGAACGAATAGTGTTTTTATGGCCTCTAAGGACATCAAAGTGGAAAAGAATATCGGTCCCGGAACTAAGTGCTACCTATGGTAATAGCTACTCCCCTATAGGAAAATTAGATAAAAGGGTGCCATGTTTAATTTTTTTTTAATTGACGACAATAATTTTGTAAGTATTAAAAGATATACCTTAGCTTCACACAATCATAACCTCCGCAATTACTTAAAATACTTTTATTTTTTTATTTCCGTCAATCCCCATATATTATACAGGGCAGTTGCTGTTTAATTTTGAAGCTTTTTATTGCATAAAACCGAGTTTCAGATGTGACCGTTCAACACACAGGGTAATCTTTGTGAAATGATTACCTGATGTTTTAGATCTCTGAAAGAAATCATATTGATTTTCAGAAACTTATAGTGCCCTGCACGTATTTATAAGGTGTAGTACCATAATTAAAACATATCCGTCTTTGAGGTGTAAATCAACTATCTTACAAAAGTACATTTTTGCAATGGTACAATGCAGAAACTTACACCATAGTCTACTAATTAACCACCGTTGATATACCAAGATAAAATTGTATCCATCTTCAATTGTTCATCTTTTGTTGCTGTCAACGGTAACGTGTTCTGCAGTGGCGGTTGCCAACGTCAAAACCTGAATTCCCCGCGATTCCCTGTCCATCTAGCTGCGTTGCAACTTAGGCGCGACTATACTTGATCTACGACCATTTTAACTTAGGCGCGAGCTCCCAAGCCTGGTTTTAGGTCCTGAGACGCGGTGGTTTTTGGTTAGGCGCGTCCAACACTAGGCGCGTACTAGCTGGGCTCGAGCTCCCAAACCGCCTCAATTACGCAAGCGCCAAAACAGTCCTAGGACGCATCAGCCAAAGCCATATGCTCGTAGTACCATATTTTGAGCACCACCACAAACTGGGGACGACTAGCAAGCATTTGTATGAATAGAGGTAGATCAACGTTGTTCCAAAGACGGCAGGCCGTTACAACAAAGGCCCTGTCATAAAAAATTATGTACTCATATGACGAGGTATGCGCAACGTGAAAGATGCAGTGCGTGAACTCCTCAAACTACCCTCGGCTACAAAGCTGAAGTCACTTGCAAAATATTTTGGCAACCCATATTTTAAAATTGAAAAGTTAACCAAGTGGTTTTTACTAGCCTCTGATCATTTAACTTTAATATTTTTGATTCAATGTAAAAAGGTGCGATGTGCTCAAAGTGTCTTGCCTTAAATCATAAGCAAATCTCAAGCAATAATTCTGCGAGTGTTTTGGCACACCAGCAAGATTTACAGTCATTGATCACATATTTGGAGTAAGTTTTTTTGTAGGTTTAGGTGGTAAAAATTATTCAATGCCAAATTCAATTCATACAAAATTTATTTCCTTTGTTTAGACAAAAATGAAAAACTCTAATTATTCTTCCCAATTATTCTTAAAGCTATTTAGGAAAATTCACGTTTAAGATATTCATGTCTCCCTTATCAGTTAAAAAAATATTAAATTCATAATTTGTTTTTAATAACTAGCAGAATCAAAAACATAATACAGGGTGTTCTATAACACATTAAAGTTGTGTGTCATATTAAAACATGGTTTAGATATTATTTTAATTCAAAACTAACCTAAAAAGCTGCATAAAAATAATGGGAAGTCCCCCATTACAAGTTTGTTGTCAGATTTAAAGCGATAAAGTAAGTTATTAGATCACCTGAGGTGAGATACCAGGTATAAGATTTCCTTTTTTTCATAGCAAACTTAATTTTGTAATATCCTACAAATTTCGAAATTTCAAATTTCCAAATTAACAAATTACAAAACAATGCTTTTTTATTGATTGATGGTCTATACCTCAAACTCTTTGAAATCCAATAATCAATATGTTCCATGAAAGCCAGTACGTTACCACCTATTTTCATATCAAAACATAAAACAACATAATAATCACTAAATAATATTAGATTCATTTATTAGATTTTGTTCTCTTTATCATGGAAAAAATAATAAAAGTTAATTTTTTTACTCTTTGTTGTGAACACAGCTGTAATAAAATCGGTTATTTTTTATAAAGCTATGATAAATGGAATACTCTAGGAATAGGCAAGGAATACACGCTCTGGCTCGTCCACGCTGCACATTTCTTCATCACAGGACAAATGTTTATAATAAATCATTTGATGTAACCACATGCCGCCTATGGAACTCCATACCCTATCCCATTAAATCCATAGAAAACCGAGGATAGCTGTAAGAAAGGACCATGAGGTCCTAAGTTTGCCTTAATAAAGAAGTATTTTCATTTAATTTCATTATGATATATTTCTTAATTGTTATTTTATTTTAATTATGTAAAGAGCGGACCAAAAAAACAGGGACACTTTTAAAATGTTATTACTCAGCTGTTATAAAGGCTGGAGAGTTCATTGATGTGGCAAAAGAAAGCTTTTTTGATGCCATTTAGTGTATAGTTACTATGGATCATCAATGGTTACCGCAACAACGTGCCTTTGTCATAGAGACTATTTTTAAGAATAATTTGACTTTCATTTCTACTCAACGTCAATTTTGTGTTCACTTCAACTTTGGCCGTTATGGTGCAACCCCAAACCGAATAAACTACTCAAAGATGGGTAAACAATGTCCTAAACACGGCGTTTGTACTCAAATATAAACGTAGGAAAATTTCAATTTCAATGCAATGTTTTGCAAACGGTTGGCTTTGGACGCTCGACGCAGCACACTCGCGCGAACCATTTCAATGTTTTCCGGCGTTCAAACAGTCCGAGGTATCCCACTAGGTTTTACTTTGAGTGCAGAAGACGTGTTCTGGAAATTACTTACCCAACTTTGAATAGTTTTTCGCTTTATGGTTGCACCATTACGGCCAATGTTGAAGTGAAAACGAAATTGACGTTGAGTAGAAATGAAAGTCAAATTATTCTTCAAAAAAGTCTCTATGACAAAGGCACGATGTTGCAGTAACCATTGATGATCCATAGTAACTGTACTCTAAATGGCATCAAATAAACTTTCTTTTGTCACATCAATGAACTCTCTAGCCTTTATAACAGCTGAGTAATAGCATTTTAAAATTGTCTCTGTTTTTTTGGTCCACCCTTTATTAACATTTTGAGACATCATATTTCTTTTTTGATTTTGTTAATCGTGTAGTCGTGGATATTTATAAGATATTATAAGTTAGCTCTATATCATCACAGTTTCAAGATAGTTTTGTTTTTACAGACGGTATCAGAGTGGGTGTGTGGGGCAGGTCAGATTTTGTGACTGCGTTGTCCAAGGCACAACAGCTGCTGCCCACCGTGATGGTATCACTAGAGATATACCTGTCCCGACCGTACCCTCTACCTCAACTCAACCTGGTCGCTCTACCAGGGTACATGGATGACACACCCATCAACGCATGGGGTCTGCAACTGTTCAAGTAAGTACCATGTTCTAGAGGGGAGTCAGCTGATCTAGTGGTAGAGTGCGGGACTTCCATCCTCAAGGTCCCAGGTTCAAATCCCGCCAGAACACCAATGGCTTTTATCTAAGTGATGATGTAACATCCCCTAGGTCTAGCCTGAGGTAATGTGATAAACGATCCCTGGCTAGAGCCTAGTCTCGTAGCCATGTTTTTAGGGATGGGTGTTATTTAACATATTTGGATAAATAAAACCATCACTGAAATGTCAATTATTACCCTGATAATAGATTACTGAGGATACAATTATTGTTGTAATGACGTCTTAATTGTCAGAACCAGCAAGTGTAATATCGCTGATTGTGTCTTCCTATTTCTGTGACCAGCCGAAAGTCTTTGGCTAGGAAGTAATCATAACAAAAATGATAGTATTATTTTACCTATTACTGAAAAGCCAGGAATTCCTGGTGCTCTAGGGTATCTTCAATCTTGGCCACTAGTGTGCATAGGGCTGTTGTTTTTTATTTGCCCTTCACAAACGCATGTTGACTTGCACTAAGGGGACTAATTTCTAAGTAAACGTCCCTAATGTGGCGGTTGATTACTTTTTCCATAGTCTTTAACATGAAAGACGACAGACATATAGGCCTGTAGGACTTTGGCTGGGCTGGGTCTCTTCCTTTTTTCAGGAGAAATAACGCCCTTGATTTCTTCCAACAAATTGGGATGTAAGCACCTTTGGCATGATGGAGGTTGGCCTGAATGATATGGGACATCATTCCCGTTTCCTGTCTGAGGGGTCGCTCCTACCCCTCCTCTCTTGGTAGTGGGACCTCCTTCGTTCCCATTGTCTAGGGTTGCTGCTCCTTGGCCGGTGCTCCTCCCTCCTGGACGTTGAGGGGCCCCTGTTCCTCTCCTCTCTTCTTTCTTTGCGATTCCTCCTGTCAAAGAGAGGGAAGTGCCGGGAGTTTTGGCTTCTCCTTCCTTCGCTCCTCCTGGTCTCCACTGTTTTCTCCGTGGAAGGAGGGGTTGATGTTTCCCTCCTTGGTTCCTGGGAAGCCGTTGGTGGTTACACTGGGAGGTAGCAGTTAGAGGTAGCACTGGGGGGATAGTGGCCTCCCCTTCTGCATTTGATGTGACGGTAGACGTGAGAGGCTCGAGCCGAGGTACTGGAGGTGCTTGACCAGCTCCTTCTTCAGAGCCTTTGCCCCTCAGCTTCAGTGTGACCGTGCCGAACCTGTAGGTCAGTGGACCGTCCCTACTCATCCTGGCCGCTGCTGGTTGCCCCCTGGGTGGATAGGCCTACTGCTTGGATCCCCTTCGTTTTCGTTCTTTTTTAATGACTCGAGGCTTTTCTCATATGCTTCTTGCCTTGAGTACCCCTCCCTGATGAGCCAGTGAAACCTTTTCGTTCTGGAGCCAATCATTTTTAGTCTTGGCCTCCTTGCTGACATTTTGAGCTTCCTTGCTCCTGCCTCTAACTCCTTAACTTTTTGGGAGTCCTCGTCGTTGAGGAGGCCTTCCTCCTCTGATAGTGTAATAGCATCCCCTCCCTGAGGTGTGGGCACCTCTTGGGTGGGGACGTTGTGATCTCAAGGGACAACATCTTGGGGCCCTGTAGCCACCTCAGATGTGTCCATCTGCTGAGGCATTGCTTCCCTCTCCTCTACTTCCATATTTACTAAATCAATTTTTTTTGCTGTATCAATTTTTTGATCCCACAAGTGGCAAGGGAACGAAGAGTCACTCCGAGCAGAGCCCCGCTTGCCCGGGGAAGGCTGCTTGAAACTGGAGGTTGCCTGGTATCCAGAGTCCGCATACTAGTGGCCAAGCTCCCCTTGACCATGCAGTCCTCGGCGTATGCTGTTCCACCTTGACTTGGGGTTAATTAGATAGGGAAATGAAAGTAAAGCTGAGAAAAGAATAGTTGGAGACAGGTTTTTTGAGTCAGAGGACTCGATAGAGAAAGAGAGTAAGTAGTATTAAAATAGCGGAAAAATAGATACAGAAAAGAAGCCTACCAGTTTAGCACCCTTATCTTTTGGGGGAGAAAAGTGCTGATGGAAGAGTCGGATCTTGGAGTGCCCAGTTGGGATGGGCACTTTTTTCCCTTGAGTGGGAGAGTAGGAGGGCAGTGCTTCGGGGACATACTGGCTCAGCACATGTGAGAGTGCTTGATAACACAGTCACTTCAAGTTAGAGGATTAGTGATGAATGAGTTTGTAAGAAAGGGATTTATGTTTACTTAAGAGGTGTAACAGTCAAAATTTAAAATAATTCATCCTACAGTGCTACTAATATTTTGAGCAATGGGTATGTGCCCAGTATATTCAGTACCGGCACAACAATGGGAATAAATTCAAACATCATACAATTCATGGTCTCACAAAATTAAAATATTTTGATTGTTAACTAACTAAATTTAACAATTGCAGTTCAGTTGGGTAAAATTTCCTAAAAAAATATATTCATGATATTTTTTAGTGGAATCGCTCGATTTTAAGACATTTAAGATAGTTGACTTAAAATTACCTTAATTTTGAATTGGTACAAAGACAAATTAGGAATCTGATACTTTGTGTAATGATTACTCATATCTTTCACCACTCATGTATTAATTTTGAAGTGAATCGCTTAAGGACTTAAAACGTTATGGTTACTTGTGTAAAAATTACATACAGACAGACAAACAGAAAATAAGGCATTAAAGACCCATGTTTACCTATTTTTTATTGCTTTGACCTAAAGAACTAGAGTTTCTATTTCTAATTTTTGACTACTAACTGTTAGCCCCCGCTTATTATTATTGTTTGTACAGGGAGAGTGACTTGATGAATGGAAACACGTTCTGGTTGTCTCACCGACTGGCGCGAGCCGCTGCCAACCAATGGCTCAACCATCTTACCTCTCCTGAGCCAAATACTACATCTTGTATCACCTCAGGGCTCGCTAACTACTTGGCAACCATTGTGGCTAAACAGGTATTCAATTTTAAAAATGAAAAGCCCTCGATTTTAAATTTTAATATGAAGATCTACAAGTGTTGCCTTATAGGGTGTAAAATGTAGTCATTTAATACTGTATAAGTTTCAAACTCATGAGTTTATATAATAAATAAGATCATCCAGTCAGCTGACTTGGTAAATATCTGACAAGACAAGCATTGCTCTATGTGATTGACGTTAAATTAGTGGATGCTGCTGAAGATGAACTTGGTAATACAATCAAACATGTCCAGCATGAAATGACATTTGACACCTTATGGCAACTATGTTGTTAGATCTTCATCTTATAATCAAACAGATATTGTAGCATATTCATTTTTTATTTATAGTTAACTCTAATTATAGTATAAGTTATTTTTGGCCTTGTTAATATTTTTCCAGTCCTCTGCCAGTTCCAGATTTTATTGTAGCTTCCTAGATCTTGACTCGGTAAATCACTTCATCTGCCATCTTTTTATTGTCAATACCTCTTAGCACATACCACAGGAAACTTAATCTCATAGCTGTCCAGGATTGCCTGTCTAGGTCTTAAATTTGTACAAACTCACAATACTTTCTTCTACCTACCACGTTCCATTATCATTAATTACCCTTAAGCTCGTCATTAAATTTTTCGAGTGGACCCTTTGCAAATTGTAGGTACATTTTAATATGGTTTGAAACTCGATTCCCAGGCTGGCAGCCCCCCCCTGACCCTTTTACTACAAAGATTATGCTGTCTGTGACAGTTATTATGTGAATATTCTACTTACGATAAATTAAACTTTTGTTTTTAGATCTAAACCATAAAGAGTGACCTACCAATCAGGTTACAATTGCAAAAAAGTTGCCCATTCAAAATTAATTTTCATTAACTGTTTTTACTCTTGTTTATAAACTGACAGTGGTTAGACATTCAACTGAAGGTTTAGCTGTTCACATTTAAAATAACATCCAACCAGCTATAAACAAGTTGTTCAGCATCACTGAATCTTTGAAAGCAAACTCTAGAAATAAATCAATTTTGCTAAGAGGGCAAATCCCCGAAGGTAATGCCTTGGTTAGTTACTTGTCCCTCTGCTAGATCATGAGCTTTAAAATTACACCGCAGTAGTAAAAATCAGATAAGTAGGACAGCTAACAAAGTTATTTTACAGAGAAAACCCTTATTTTATTAAGTCTTTTTAGATTTTTCAACCATTAGTTTCTTCCCATTTTATTTGATATTAATTTAGTGACAGTAAAGTACTTAGTGACAGGTAATTGAGTAGATTTAAATTACCAAATATAGGCTATCTATTGAATTTAATCTACTTTATCCAGCCCAAGTTTTCACCAGTCATAATGGTTACCATATACAGAGAAGCTGTAGTAAAATAACGATAGTATCAATTACTGTTTCAGTTGATGTTTTACCACCTTGGACAGCTTACCTCTAAACCTCTCAATCAGTCAAGAAATTTATTTACACAATAATTACCAATACATAGGTTATAAAAGTGCATAAACCACTAATAGTTTTTCTGCACTAATAATATTGTTTCTTATATACTATACAGTTTTGTCAGTTTGAATCAGTAGTATCCAGTTTTATGAGTCCTTCATTGTCTCTTGAGCAATAATAACAATTAAATAAGACAACAATGACATAAATATCTGTAAAAATTCAACGGTAACAATGAAAAATAGTCTCCCTATAGTTCCGGACAGGCTATGCTGAACCAAAGGGTTGGGTTCATGTCCTAAGCTGGGTATTGCTTTCTGATGTGACGGCCAGAGCCGCTTTAATAAATGGGCGCAGTGAGCCCGGGCCCAAGGGTACAAGAGGTTTAAGATTTGTTGAGGGCCCAAGGAAGACAAATATTATCCTACGAGGTAGGTTGAGAGGGGCTGTAACTGTAGATACCTCACTACTGGAGGTACCCACTGTTACTTTGGGTGACGTGGCTCAGGAATAAAACTCAGCACTCGCTTACAAAACCCAACTTTAATATTACTCAAAACAATACAAAGCTCAGTAACAATCAGTAGAGTAGACTGGAACTGTATAAATCAGATAATTTAGAAACTGAAACCACAATTCAGAAAAGGCTCTAAGCCCCAATTTTGAAAACCCTTAATAGTGTCTTACCTGGACCCTCTAGCTCCCCCAGCAGGACCCTGTCCTCCAGTAAGGCTGTGTTTACATTGGAAACACGCTTGGGCAAGTTAAATGGGTGCGCATGCTTGCGCAAGCGTGCAGTTGCCGATGGTGTGGTTATACTAGAGCAGAGCAACCAAGAACAAGCGGTCCCCCCACTAGTCACAGTAGGCCTACATCACATATCAGTCAAAATTGAGATGTCAGATGATGCGGACATTGTGCTTGAAAATGGAGTTAAATTTATATTATTAGACTCTGGACGTGTTGGGGGGAACGGGAAACTGTAGGAGTCGATGTAATGTTTGTATCAAATCAAATCAAATCAAATATGCTTTATTCATAAAGTACAGTGTTGTACATTGAATGGTGTCAACTAAATCTATCTTAAATTAATAATTTACAGATTTGCATATCTTGGATCATTATCTAAATCAAAAACCAAGAATCAGGAAATGAAAATAATCAAAACTGAATCAATTATGTACTAACGCTAAGAGGGGAGGTGGAAAAATACTCTTCCAGGGAATAGAATGCTTTCTCTACTAAATACAGTTTTAGTTTTATCATGAAATTCTTCCTGCTTTGTTCATTTCTGATTTCATTAGGAAGATGCTTAAAAAATTTTAATCCTATATAGGATGGTTTTTTTTCATAGAATTTTAATTTATGTTTACTTGAAATAAGGAATTTTTTATGCCGAGTGTTGTATGGGTGATAATTTGTCTCAGAGGTGCTCAAGCAGTTTTTTACTAGAATAATTGTGTCGTAAATATATTGGCCATATAACGTTAAAATTTTCAGTTCTTTGAATTTGTTTTTGGTTGTTTCATTGTGTTCTAATTTCAAAATTATTCTTATTGCTATTTTTTGAAGTTTAAGTATCCTATCCAAATTTGCTATTGTAGTTGAGCCATAAAGGCACAAACCATAGGATAAATGCGAATGGACATTAGCATAATATATGTTTTTTAATGTTTTATGGTTACAAAAATAAGACATTCTAGAGAGTGAATATAGTCCTGAACATAAATTTGAAAGAAGTTTATCAACATGTTCATCCCAGTTTAAATTTTGGTCCACAGTTAGACCTAGAAATTGTGTACTGTGTTTATGTTCAATTTCTTCTGCATTATACATGATATTTGGTTTAATTAACTTTTTATTTTGATTTGTTTTAAAAGTTAAAAAATTAGTTTTTTTAGGATTAAGCTTCAATTTATTTTGCTCTAGAAAGTTTCCAATGTTTGCCAATTCAACAAAACTTAAAATTTCAACTTGTTGCACTGACTCAGCCGATACTTTGAGATTTGTATCGTTTGCATAAAAACAAAGATTGTTCTGAGGTAAACATGAGAGTGCACCACCAGCATCATTTATATAACATAAAAACAACAGGGGGCCACAGGATTTACCCCTGGGGTACACCAAATTTAACCCTTTCAGTTTCAGAAGAAAATGTTGTATTTCTGTTATCATGATTATGTGTGATTTCTACAAACTGACAACGATTATTTAGGTATGACTGAAACCATTTTATTGATTTTTTGTAACCCCTAAAATGAGTAATTTATCTATCAGTTGGGTGTGGTTGACACTATCAAATGCCTTAGTTAGGTCCATGAAAATTCCAATTGTGAACTCCCCTTTATCAACCGATTCAATTATAGATTCTATGAATGACACTGCTGCTGTAATTACAGATTTTCCAGGCCTAAATCCATGCTGAGTATTGTTTAATAGTTTAAATTCTTCTAAATAATTTAATAACTGACAGTTAACAATTTTTTCATAAATTTTTGATATTACTGGTAGGAGAGAAATAGGACGGTAATTTGACACAGTTTCTAGGTCGTCTTTCTTATAAATTGGTATTATTTTACATTTTTGTAATTGATTTTTTATAAAAAACATAACCATACCGACTAAAACAGTATAGGCCTAACTTTAATAAGGCTAGAGGAGCTTAATTTTTTCATCATAGCATTATTACTGGTCTATTTTAATAGAAAAATAAAATTCAATATATTTTAGTTATAGTTAAGAACTGTATCAATTAACACCTCAGTATCCATTTTGAACAATTAAATAACTTATAACAACACTTAAATATAAAAAACAACAGTTTTCAGATACACAATCTATGCTACTTTGTCAGTGAACCACAACAAACTGAGGCACGCTTGCTTCAAAAACAAATTTATTTGTTTCGTGATTTGAGAAGCGTAAGCTTGTCCCAGCGTGTGCGCTTGCTAGTGGCGGGCACTGTAACCATGACTGGTCAAGTCCCCACCGGTTTCCAGTAATCTGCTACAATTTTGTTTCAAAGGGCAAGCTTGGCCAAGCGTGCGCCACCATTTTACTTGCCCAAGCGTGCCTCCAATGTAAACGCAGCCTAAACCACACTCAACACTACTGACAAAACTGACTCCAGACCAAGTGTCCTGGCCTACTTAAAACAACAGCCTTCAGTCAGTGGCGTTGCTTGGCTAAATCCCAGGGGGGGGGGGGGGAGAAGCCTCAAATTTCCCAACTGCTTACCATAGATTTCCCAACTATTTTTTTTTTTAGAAATCAATTTCTGTACTATTTTAAAAAATCTACAAATTATTATACTACACAGCAGTCACACTCAATTCAGTATTTATAATCTTGCATTAACAAAACATAGCTAGTTTTACATATATACAAAATTACTCCATTTCTAAAACTTCTACCAATTCATAATGCAATTTTATGACTTCAAAAAACTTGAACAAGTAATGTTTCAAATCCAAAAACCTTTACAAACCATCGTGGTAGCAGACGTAGTAGTGTAAAATTTTAGGGATATAAAATAAGCTTAGTACAAATTAGTATAGAAAAAATATTTTATTACAAAATAATGAAAATAAAATACTTTTTAAAGTTAAGATCAACATTTTAACTTTCATAAAACTTACAACAACTAGGGTAGGCCTAAACAAGTTTGTAATGATGAAATATTAATATTAGTGTTGTGAATAATATTATTCTAGTCTGGAAAAGAATAAACCTAAAATAAGACCCGTATAAAATAAAAACGTTCAACTTAGTTGATGATAAACTTATACATACAATAAAAATGTTAACCTTCATCTTCAAAAAACTAAAAACTAAACGAAATTCCAACAAGCTATACCGCTAATTTGATTATTGATTTCTTAAAATAAGGCGTGTTTAGCCATGGTTTAGCCTTGTTTAATCAAAGTTAAATGAAATCAAAGAAGTGTCAAGTTTATTTGTCCAAGTCAAAGACATTTTTATCTTTGATGGATTTTCGCAAATATTTAAATTTTGTTTAGTTTAAAAATAAATTTTTCTTGTATCTGACTTCCCAACTGTCCCAACTCGTGGCAAGGAAATTCCCAACTTTTCTCTTTCCCAGATTCTAGGGGGGGGAGGCTCCCCCCCCTACCCCCCCTAAGGTGACGCCCCTGCCTTCAGTAGGTCAGTACAACATTGTATTGTTTAACAACACTACCAGCCTACTCACAAACATTGCCAAACACTTCCTGTTCACAATATTTGACCCTCCTATTACAGCCTATTACAGGACTCAATTATCTCTTATCATATGCAAAGGCGAGCCTGGTGAGACCAGTCCTGTATTACTGCCGCTTGACTGAGTGAACACTAAAGGAGACTAGGAAGCTCAATGGTTACAAGTAATTTTCTTTGATATTACATAATCAATACAATATCGGGGTTTATCTTAAAATTTATGTTTATTTTATACCAAACGGTTTGTAGGAAACTTGTTTATTTATTTTCTTTTATCATAAATCACCTGTTTCCCGTTTCCTAGCATTGCTGGGTTTCTGTAACATTTGTAATTAAATGATTAACTATTCAGCTATAACTATTGTACAACTTTTTTAAAGCTGGAGCAACAAAACATCTACCACTGGCACCTGACAGGTCTGCATAGTCTTTACCTAGAATATGCTAAGCCCAAGAGCAGCTACATGAACGCAAATCAGAAGGAGGCATTGTGCTCGTCTAAAGGTAAGGAATCTTAGTTTAATAGTATTAGAATTTCTTAACACACACACTGCAGCAAACTTACAGAATAAGGGAATTTCCATTTGCCCAGCTAATTTTCACTGAAATATTTCCTTAACACATTTGCTGCAGGCCACTCACCAGTGAGTGATGTGCTCTAGTTCCTTTCTGCCATGCAGTGCTGGGATCGCCTACATTCCATTCAATTTCTGCACAGCAGCACACCGGGAACAACGGGTATTTTTATGTCTGTGTTTAGCTAGGAATGGGTGCTTTATTGTGGTGTAGGTTGGTAGTAAATTTCCCCGTAAAATCCCTTTCTGGCAAGCATATAAATCAACTTATTGTCCCTTGTTTCTCCCTCCAATTGGCAATACAATGGGACCAACTCATTCCAGGTAGGGCTGCTATCTGTGAGTGCAGGGCCGATTTACCAAATAGGCATGGTAGACACGTGCCTAGGGCGCGAGGCAATTGGCTTTTTTGGGGGGCGCCAAAAACTTGGAAAATAAAAAAAAATTCTGATAATCCCTCGCGGCCGTGTAGACATCGTAATCGTCTCCCGCGTTTGTGGCAAGATTTTTACTACTATTTTCCGCGGTCAGGTCGTTTAGACATAATTATCGCCTTCCACGATCAAGGCCATATATGAACATATCCCGTGGTCGTGAGGAGATTATCATCGTCTCCCGGGAATGAGGCAAAATTCTAACCTTTTCCCGTGATCGTGTGGGTGTGGCCATTATGATCGTCTTGTGCTATCGTGATAAAAATTCTGATCAACCCTCGCGGCCGTCAAGACATCATTATATTGTCCCCTGTCGTTTGGGCATAGTAATTGCTTCCTGCGATAGAGGCAAAATTGTAATCATCTCCCACGGACATATGGAGATAATCGTCTTCTGCGAATTAGGCAAAATTCTGATCTTTTCCCGCGGTCATGTGGGCATTACCATCGTCTTGAGCAATCGCGGCATGATTGTAATCATCCCTTGCGGTCGTGTAGAAATCATTGTTGTATCTCCTGCGGTCCTATGTAGACATCACAATCGTCTCCCGCGGTCATGAATACATGGTAATCGACTCCAGCGATTGCGGCAAAATGTTGATCATGTCCCGCAGTTGCGTAGAGATCGTCTTCGTCTTCCGCAATCGCGGCAAAATTCTTGCTGGTTCCGGCGGTCCTGTGGACATTATCATCGTATTCCGTGATCGTGGAAAATTATGATCATCCCTCGCGGCCGTTTGTAGACATATTATCGTCTACCGCGGTCATGTAAACGTCACTGTTGTCATGCGCGATCGCGGTAAATTGAAAACTCTAGGTAGAAATACAAAATTCACATAATTCCCTGTTCGAAAAACTCCCGCATGATTCCTGGATTTCTCGGTCAATGGACACCGTTATATAAATTGCAAAGGGGTGCTACTATTAGTTGTGCCTAGGGCGCTGATAGAGTCAAAAGCGGGCCTGTGTGAGTGTTTTAGCAAACTACGTTGACTCTTGTCGTAACACAGCACTCACGTCATTTACTATTCGTCAGACCGAAATATATGAAAGCCAAATGGGTTAGCTCAAGGTTGCGCCGCACTGGGGCTACGCCTGCCATTTGGTTGGCTAAAGTGAACGTTTTAAACGTGCAAGATTTATTCCTTGCTTAGTAACGTTAGGTTTAACGAGTACTTAGGGTTGCTGCTTCTGGGAAGGTAATAAAGGGGTTTTATAGTGAAATGTTAATAACTTAGTTTGAAGTAAATACATTTGATCACTAAACTAACTGAAACAGTTTTATTTATCCTCCATAAGAATAACATTGGAATTTACGAAAAAATTTACATTCTGAAATGCTGCAGCCTAGATTTTGACTTTGGCATACCCTTATATTTTGTCAGGTGTATACACTTTTTTGAACAATGATGTATTTATAAGTTTGTTAAAGTTTTAAAATATAGATTTGCTTTTATTGTATAATGATTTTAAATCTGTATAGCTTATCTTGTTTATTTTATCTTATTTTTAGTAAAGCTATTTCTCTTTTTCAGTTCAAATCTTCCTTTCAATGCTGGATTTAGTATTGACCACCCAAACCTTCAAGACTGGAATCCAAAATTTTCTATCTAAAAAGTAAGTAGTTCACTACTATAATAATGGTACAATACCTCGTCAAGTAATCCAAATGTTGATTGAGGTTAACAACCTACATGTTTCGCCGTAAATACGGCATCGTCAGGGTTACAAAAACGAAGACATCGATGTCACACGCACACAATAAATACACGAATACGAACATTTAATTACGGAAAGAGAAAGTAAACATTTAATTGACATTGATAGGCCTATCACACGCACAAGACACGGACGGTCCCGGCGCAGGTAGTAGACTGCAGTGTCAGACTCCTTCCTCGTTGTTGTCCATGTTATCAGTAGGACAAAGGTCAGGTGGCCGGTTATCTTGGTGAATTAGCACATTGAAAATAGAGTGTGACTGGAACTGCAGTTTTTTGTTGAGGATGTGTCCACTGGCGGTGTTGTCGTGGTACAATTTGTAAATTTCAAATTCCTCTGCTCTAACGTTTAGTTTACTACCTTTACTGCATTTATGTAGCACCTCAAGACCGTCAGCAATCTCACTCATGTTATGGTTTAGGTTGATTAAATGCTGGGCAAATGCTGAATTTTGTTTGATTAAACGTGGTTTGGGCCTGTGTTCATTGTAGCGAGTAGCGAACCCACAACCTGTTTGCCCAACATATTGGCTCGGACAATCTTGGCATTTAATTTTGTAAACACCTGTCATTTCCATTTTATCTCTTGATCGGTTAGTTTGTGACAGGGTGTTACGAGTACGGTTTGTAGTTTTGAATGTTTATTCGATTCCCTGCCTACGAAGCTCTTTGGATAGGCAATTTTGTAGTGTGTGGGAATATTCAATACATACGTACTTCTTACGTTCGACCTCTCTATTATGGTGTTTGATTATAAGTTTGTCTACAAGCCCGCTATTATAGCCGTTGGATATGGCTATATGTTTGATGATACTGTATTCATTATTGTAAATTGTGGGACTTAGCCTCATATCATCCAAATCCTCAAAAAATTGCAGCATACAGTACACAGACTTCTAACGGTCCCCTTAAGTCCCATTAATGCCACAATGTGGGCAATGTGTGTGTGTTATGATGTGTACAATCATGGTGGTAGGAAAAATCTTGTTTGTATTACGAGCACGAACAGTCATTGCCACTATCGAAATGTATGGCCATCTACAGTTCTCGAGCGATGATGTACTTTGCACGTAATACACAAATAGCTATTGTAATCAATGTTTCAGGCATTGTATGCTATAGTTTGGGTGTGCTAGCCTAATGGTCAGCATTTCAGAGTTTGGTGCTGCATGGAAAGGTACAATCCCCTACATCCACAAAAATTTAATGGTTTGGGCTTTTTCCCAATAAAATAATTTTAGATTAGTTAACTGAAAATTCCTCTGGCGTAAGCACTAAACAAATAAAAATTTACTATCAAATGAGGTCATCTCACTAATAAATTTTACCATCTACAGAGAGTTCAAGCTATACAATGACTCAGAGCTGTGGGCAGCCATTGGAGATCAAGCACATCAAGATGGTACTCTTGAAAAATCTGTATCAGTAGAAGAGATTGCCCAGTCCTGGCTGGACAGGGACAGACTGCCTGTCCTCTCCGTCACTAGAAACTACGACAAGGACACTGTCATCGTTTTGCAAGTAAGATTCACTCAATCGTAGAAAACATTTTTGCTGTAAGGTTGGGTTGACATTAGCATGTAGAATCGGCGTTACTAGGCGTGTCAGTTGGTAGTTTTGTGCCATTTTGGGTGTATACTAGGGGTCTGCGGTGCACCGAACAAGTTGGCGGAAAAGTTCTGGCTTAATTATCGCCATCGGTTCAGTACAGAAATGTTCTCGGCACATTTTTTTTCTAGCCTACATTAATAAATTACTTTCAATAACTATGGAGGTAAAAAGTAGAATTTATCAAGCCAAACTGTAGAACTAAAGCCAGATTGCACAATAGATTTACCTAGTTGTCATACAATGTGGGCAGACAGGAAGTAGAGGTGTTGTAAGTAAAATTGTTAAATGGATTATGATAGGAATATTAACACTCCAAGTGTCTCTAGTTTTGGTCTTAATGTTTGCCCATTTATTGCGCAATCGCAGGGTTTTATTAAAATGTATCTTAGAAACTTAAAAACAATGTAAAGTATACTGGTTTATATATCATTTTGTTTGAAAAATTATGGGCTTCAATGTAACATGTAAAACATTACAAAAAAAGTTCAACAATTTTTGTGGGGTTAACATTTCTCAAAAATTATAAAATAAATGAAAAAAATGTATGTTTGCGCTCAATAAATTGTTATAATTTATAGGTCTACAAATATTTTAAAATAGCCACTTTGTTCAGAATTTTATGAGGATTCCAAAAATATAATAATATAAGGAAGTAGGTTTGCAAATAAATAAGTTATGGGAAAAAACAGATTTCGGTACATAGTGTTTAGCTAAGAATGCATAGCCTAACCTTAGCTAGGAATCTGGCTGATAATTTACATCAATATCACTACCTACTTCTTCAGGATCATCAACCAGCCCTTCAAAATCACTTAAATCTTCTTATAATGCACCACGTATATCACTACTTTTGATTTTTAACACTAAAACAATGATAAACGTAATAAAACACACCAGTCATCGGTGCGAGGTTAATCAAGCTGTTTACAAATACGCACGTCAGCTGTCTGCTACAATATTTTCGGAACTAAAATGAAAAGCGTATGGAAACAGACATCAGGAGAAAGCTCTGAATCTGCTGAAAAAACTATACCTAACTTGATCCAGTTCAATCCGATTCAGTCAGTCCTAGAGCCGTCGCCGTAAACAGTGTTTGTGAGTCGCAAAAGTGACACATAACACTACAGCGGATGTGTTATGAGTCGCTTTTACGACACATAACACTCGGAGGGTTAAATATAATTACAAGTATGCAAAAAACAGTTGCCTAGCAGCCAATAAAGTCACATAAACCAAACACCTAGTTATTATTTTAGTCAGAATAAAGATACCAGTTGTGTTAAACGATGTTGTTAAATTGTTGCTTCTTGAATAAACATGTTTTGTTCCTTAATTAAAAGTTTTTTTATAAGTCAAAATTCATGTTCTTATACCACAAACATATAACTCAATCAAGCAATCAATTTTTTAATTGAGATTTCTTTAAAAAATACAATAGTGTCATATTTTTTTATTTCCCACCTCCACCCTTTACATCCTAGGACGCTAGGTTCTAGCCCTGAACTGTTTATCACATTACTTCAGGCTATTCCTTAGGGTTGCAGCATTATCACAGAGATCCCATTGGTGATTGGCGGGATATGAACCTGGGTCCTGGGGCACCTAAGCCCCCAGGCTCTAGCTTTAGACAAGCTCGCTCCCCACAATAGAGTCATATACAGTTTGTAATTTGAATTTTCATCTTTCTTAACGATTTTGATCGAAGAATTCCTTTCCTATGTAGGGAGGCTTCCTGCTGTATTGAGTTGTATGGTGTGCCGGGAGAAAGTAGTCTGTAGCTCTTTGAGTGTTGTAATGAAATGAAATGAAAAAATATCTTTATTCATCTGGTATACAGTCACATACATTGAATGGCGTCACTAGGCTTAAAACTAAATCAAACTAACCGACAATTCTTCGAAACCATAAAGTGTTTTATCAGTTAAGAAATGTTTAAGTTTTTTTTTTATTTGGAAATATTATCAATATTCATCACCTCAGCTGGGAGTTTGTCCAAAAACCTTTTCCCTGCACAGGTGGTTTTTTTGTTAAAGAGCTCCAAATTATGGACACTGACAGCAATTTCATTTCTGTTCCGGGTAAAATAATTGAGACTATCACCAACTTTAGGGACCAAATTAGCTTTAGAAAGTTTTTTTGTGTGTAAAATTTTATGAAAAACATAAATAGTATACACAGTCATTATTCCCAATTTTGAAAAATATTGACGAGCGGAAGTATCCCATTCTAAATTTAACATAATTCTGATTGCACTTTTTTGAAGAGTAAGAATTCTATCCAGGTTTTGCTTAGAGGTACAGCCATAAATACTTTGCCAAAAGATATTGATGAATCGATGAAAGCAAAATAAAGAATCTTTAATGTTTCTATTGAGCCAAATTTTGACATTCTGTTAATAGCATGGATACCAGAATTAATTTTGTTGACTACCTGGTCAACATGCTTATTCCATGTAATATTTTTGTCTACAATTAATCCTAAAAACCTTGTTGTGGTGATTTCTTCCAATTTATTATTTTGAAATTGAATTACAGGCTGTACAATTTGTTTTCTTTTCCCTGTTGTAAAAACCATAAAATTACTTTTGCTTAAATTTAACAAGACCTGATGAGAATAAAAAAAAAATATTTAGTTTATTTAAAGTATCAGAACAATGATTTTCTAAATTTGATAAAGATGAATTGCTGATTTTAAAAGTAACATCATCAGCATACAGGCAGATATTATTACCGTGTAAACTAGTTGAAAATGGAATTGACAGATCCCTAATATAAATGAGAAATAAGATCGGCCCCAAAATAGACCCTTGGGGTACCCCATGGTGAATCTCTGTAAGAAGAGAAAATCTTGAGATTACCCTGTTATTTGTCAAATTTTTAATTTCAACGTATTGATATCTATTATAAATGTATGATCTAAACCATTCAAACGAAATGCCATCAATACCCAGACTTCTGATTTTATCTAAAAAAATTGTATGTGACACACTGTCAAAAGTCTTACTTAAGTCTAAAAATATGCCAACTGTTGTTTCACCTTTGTCAAGAGAGTTTATTACTGATTCTATAAAATCTGTTGCTGCAGTTGTAACTGATCTTCCTGATCTGAAGCCATGCTGATTATTATCATGTAAAGAATACGTTTCCAGATAATTCGTCAGTTGTATGTAAACTGCTTTCTCATATATTTTTGATATGGTAGGTAATAGGGAAAGAGGATGGTAATTGGTTATTTTTTTAGAATCATTGTTTTTATAAAGAGCAATAACTTTAGCAATTTTTAATTTAGAAGGAAATAATCCCCTAACAAAAGATGAGTTCATTAAATGCACAAGAGGTTTCACTAACGGATAGCATGCTTTAATATTGTCATGGGTATCTCAACAAAACCAGTTGAAAGTTTGTTATCAAAGGAACTGATAATTTTTAAAACTTCACTATCTGTGACTGGTTTTAACCTAAATTTAGTTTGGGAGGCTTGTTGAATTGGCTCGTTGACATATGTGTTGCTATTTTGTGCAAGGTGAGGAAGTATTGATGAGGTTACATAGGTGCTAAAAAAATCATTAAATATTAAGCTAATATCTCCAGGATCAGTAAACAATGTATGATTAAAATCTATTTCAATATTACTAAATGCTGGTTTCTTGTTGGAGACCTCATTATTAAGGATTTTCCAGGTAGTTTTACATACATTACTAGATTGCTTAACCTTAGTCTCAAAATGTTTCTTTTTAGTAGCAATGACTCTTTTTCTAAAAGCCTTATTCAGACTTTTGGCTTTATCAAATAAAATTTTATTTTTTGTGTTACGTGCCATTTTACTCATGTTTACAATTTTAGATTTTTCATTCTTCAAATCTTCTTTAATCCAAATATTATTTGAATGTTTGCATCGTTTTTTGAACTTAGGAAAACATGTATTAAAATAAAATAAAACATACAAATTCTATGAAAAGTGTTGAATTTCTCCATAACATTTGCGTTGTAAACATCTATCCAGTTTTCATGATCTAATAATTTAGTAAACATGTGTAATTTTTTTTCACTAAAGTCTCTTATTTCTTTTACAATTATTTTATTTGGACTCAAAACGTTTTGGTTTGTGAACTTATTATTTAGGAAACTAATCTGCAACATTAATCCATCGTGATCAGATATCTGGGTATTCACTCCAGTAACATTCATCTTATAATCTAAAACATTTGTCAATACATTATCTAGAGCTGATTCTGACATCTATGTAACACGAGTAGGAAAGTTTACAAGGTATCTCATGCTATGTACCTGTAGTAGGTCATTTAGCATTTTCCTGTAAGTAGTGTCCAATACATTAATATTTATGTCTCCAACAATTACAATATTTTTAAAATGTTTCACCAATAAATTTAATAAAGAGTCAAGCTTCTCTAAAAAGAGATTAATTTTTACAGAAGGGGATCGATATATTGCTACTAGTAAAAGTTTTAAACTATTATGCTTGTACTCTGTAATACAACACTCAAATTTTTTTCACATATTATGTTGGTATTTTCCAAAATATTTATTTTTCTATGTTTTACATTTCCATTGATTTTACCAAGGATCAAGACACCACAACCACCAGATCTAATTCTTGCAAAAGATGAGTGAATACAATAGTTAAATTAAATCTGGAAAGTTCTAAATCTGTCATTTTATGCTCATTTATTAATATTAAATCGGGATTGAATTCTTCAACTGTTATCTGTAAATAATCTATTCTAGATGGCAGATGTTGTATATTTAAATTTAAATGAAATATATCTAATTTAAAGCTTTTGTTGGTAAAATTTAAGTGATTTCTTTTGGCATCTTTAATAAGTTTTATGAAGGCGGGTTGTCTGTTATAGTTGGTGGTGTACAAGATATAACATTGCTTACTTTATCCTTAGCTTCTAGATTACAATTAATATTCATATTTCGGGTTTGAGGAGGGAGTTGAAGTGTACATAGGGCAGAGAGGCTATGCATTACACCGGCACCAGATACCGCACTGACACTAGCACACCCACTGACAGCCAACCCCCCATCACTTGACACAGTTGAAGGTGAAATTCTCAAACTGGACTGGGAGGTATCATCTTCCTCTTGTAGTTGACTGTAGACTTTAACATATTTGTGTACTGCTGTTGTAGTTCTGGTTGCATCAGTGTGTTGTTGGATGTTATGGATACCATTACTAGAAGTTTTGACAGCGATAGCTTCTCTGAGACTTGTGATAAACGCAGCATGCGAAAGGCCATTTCTAATGTTGGTGTTGGTTCTTTCATCTGAAGTTATGATGATAACTGAAAAATTAGTTGATCTTTGAAATTTCACTATATTTTTAGCAAAGTGTGCAGGCGTGACATGATCTCTGGAGCATCCCATAGGAGAACAAATTAGGGTTTTCAAATTTTGTTTACTAAATTCTTCTATTAGTTGATCAAAAGCATTGTTGTAAAATATGTACTTGTTAAGTCTTGGTTTTTGGTAGTACCTTGATTTAGTGAAGCTAAAAACTGATTGCCCATTGTTAACTTTCTGCTGTGTTAAATTAGAGTTACAGTAGTCCGAATCACATGGTTTACCAAAACACTCTTTAAAAGCTACAGCTACTCCTGTACTCATGTTTTTTTCATGTGTGAAATCAGCTGAAATACAATGAGCGAAAGCAGCATCTACATTAAATTTATGTTTTTGAATAACAACTTTCATGTCAGCCTCAATTACGGTAATTCCAGGGTTGTCTTGATTTGTAGCTATAACTGTTACTGTTTGATTTTGTAGGAGTGCTGTGGTTGTACCAGAGTTCAGGCCATGTGTACTCGTGAGAGCAGTAGGCCTAGCATTTTTTCGGTTGCTGTACCACTTTTTTAAACAGTCAATTATAATATGTGCTAATTTACTGATTTAGTTTTGCCTTTGTTACTAAGGGGCAGTCCATGGGATGTGTAGTGATATCTTTTGAGTTCACTTAAATTGATTAGATGCACATTGTCACTTCTAGCTGTTAATTCATCGAGATAGTTGTTTACCGTCTCTAGATTTAAATTTTCAAAGTGATTCATGGGTTTTTCATGTCTTGTTGGTACAGTACATAAGAATACTGGTCTGGATTTGCTAATTTGGGTAAGTTTGTGTTCTAGATGTACATATAGGTTTCCATTCAGACTGTCATTAGTGCCTCCAAGTATGACTATTGACTAAAGGGTAATTGTTGTTGTTATCTATGGATGCTGAGTCCACAACCTGCAGTAGAGTGGTATTGCCTCGTACATAGCCAAATGTGTTTATTTTGCCCAAGCTGTAGGTTTCAATCTTGTTGGCTACATTTCTACCTTGACTGTCCGAGCAGAATGTTAGATTAATATCAGGACATGTAGTTGTAGTTCCTTTGATAGTTCTTCTTGTTCTTCTTTTAGGCCTAGTGTTATCAATCTGAAGTGTTGTAGGCTTTGTTATGGAGTCTTCCCGTCTCATGAGTACTCTATCGGGTCTATTTTCTTTGTTAATATCCTGGTTACTTTGTTTGTCAAGAACAGAAAACTTATTTGTTGTTACTATTTCAGGTTCTTTTGTCAATGTCTTTTTAGTTGGAATATGATTTCTTTTAGCTCTAGGTTGTATTTGGGTCCAGGATTGTGAATAAGGTGTAGCTAATGTTTTTTCTGTATTACACAACCTTTTATTTTCCTTGACTTGCAGAAGATATGCAAGTATTGAGCGTTTTAAAATCAACGTCTTCATTGGTGAGTTTACAATTCTGGAGATACTGCACATTTAATGACACAGTAGTGATAATGTCATCTACCAAAGACTCTACAACCCAGCAGGAGATCACACCACAGTCATAGCTGTTCGACTGCTGCGGGCCCATTCAATGACATAAATTCAGCCATACACATTTCTTCACCAAAATAATCTGAGAGCTTTTGAACAACCTTCTTTGCAGTAGACAAATTGGCATTGTTCAAGGAGTCAAAATAATAGAATTTATTGTTCTTCCTGTCCAATGACAACACACTCCCGTGGGAACCGCTAATGCCACTGCTAAGATCTTCAGAGTCATTTATTAGTGTTAAAATAATATGTTTGTTTTTAATTTCCAATGGATCTAGACATTGGTGAACATCCATTGAGTTTTTCGCTGCGTGGACAATTAGTGAGTTTATAATAACACATGATATCTTAGTTAATAATTTGTTATTTAACATATCAAGATATGGTTGAATAGTTATATCAGTTAACCAATTTGTGCCTAATAATTCAGTGGCGATCATTGACTTACTCATTGTGTTTGATTTAGTCTGTGTCCAAGTGGATGTTGTGGGTTTAGTTAGGTTAGGTTAAGTTAGGTTTCTTTGTCTGTTTGCATTTGCTTAATATTACCTTCCAGCCCGGTGATTAAATTGTCTTTGATTTTAATCTGATTATTTAATTGAGAAATCCTAGTTTAAGATCATCAATTTCCTTCCTATATTTAGAGCACGATTCCTCAGACTCCTCCTCAGCTAACCTCAGGGATTTTTCCATCTTACTTTTCTCAAACATGAGCTGATTATTAATCTCATTCGATTCTAATAAACTAGTTTCATGCTCAGGTTCATTATGTGTTTCTGGATCAAAAATAAACTCCTCAGCTGTTATTTTAAATGAATTAGCTTCATCTATAGCTTGTCTCAATTTACTAGTCACTCTCTTTGTAGGTAAAACATCTTCTACATACATAGAAAAATCAAACATATCCATCCTCTTGCGGGTGCCAGTGTGCCCCGTGCCAAAATATGTTACATTATATTTATATTTGTCTACCTTGGTTACAAGAGCAGGCCATGGCTGATGTCCTTTTATTTTTGCAAAAATCTTGTCATTAATTGAAAACATTATTTACATATAGCCGAGAATATATTTACAACAGGTAGGTACAGTTTAATCTTCTTTCATTTGTATGTGGGTAATTTATATTTAATTATTGTAGAGTAAAATGGATTTAGTTAAAAATAAACACTAAACAAACTTCAGCATATATAAATCCTTGAACTGAGTTACAAGAGATAAGATAAGGACCCCCAGCAGAGCCCAGTCAATGGGCTTATCCCAACTCCGCGCGGTGGTCAGAAATATGTCAAAACCGACTCTCCAACTCCGCGCAGTGGTCCCTTCGGAACCCTCATGGCACATGTCCAACTCCGCGCGGTGGCCAATTTTGGCTCTCAAAGCCCTGATGCCTGTGAGTTTGTATTTGAAATTTGAAATTGTTATAAATGTACATAATTAACTGTACAAAACCACAGTAAATAATAAGATAAAGTTAATTTGTACCGTACAAAATAGAATACTTATGTTTCATTTGAATTTACCTATCATTAACCTCACCTAACAACCTAACCTAACCTGACCTAACGTAGCCTAACCTGTCACATGAATAAAATAGCTATGAAAAATAAAAGTGTAACATTACTTTGTGGACAAACGGTATGTATATAAGAATATCTTATACTAACCACATTATATCTCATACGTAGCACAAGGTAGCGTAGAGATTAGATGTGGCCACCGCGCGGAATTATACAATACACTAAAGTGACCACCGCGCGGAGTTGGACTGGACCTTTCGGGGGCTATAAAACTTTTCCTCGGCTTAAACTTGACCACCGCGCGGAGTTGGGCTATCCCCCAGTCAATCTGACCCTTCTTATCTGATCTGATAACAGACCCTTCTCTACACTGTCATATGAAATATTTTCAGGATTTTTAATTACATTTTCTTACCTAGCTGTTTAATTCCTTTCCACTTTGATAAATAAAAGTCAAGATAACATTCACTAGTTGAAAGTACACAAATTACAGTAATAATTATGTAGAAAATTGCAGTATTTACTCATAAAATTAGCAAAAAATCAGGAGCACAAACTACACTAGACTTGCCTTGCTGCTCTCTCTAATACTGTTCATGAGAATATATCTCATGTAGGAGTGTATATATTCTCTCCTCTTGTGAGTTCACTCTGTTCTATATAGTATAGAGGTCAGCTAGCGTTCTTATAGCTCTTTTTGAGTCGCAGTATATCTTTGTAAGGTTCTGTTCTGGGTTTCACCTCAGACCACTAATCCGTATCATATGTGGGACTCTACATAGTATGACTCTGCATAGTATGCAGTCTTAGTTGCTTCCTGTCCTCCTATACATTTAACTCTACACATTACATAAATTGTAGATCCTAGTTTACTCAGACTATTGACATGCTCTGTCCAAGAGAGTTTAGATGGTCATGTCCGAGATTTTTCATTCACTCCAAGATCGTTCACTCCAAAAAGTAATTTGACAAATTATTTGCCTGTTCGTTCGCTCCACTGTTCATTCAATCCAACGGGTACAGTCAGCTCTAGAAGTAGACTAACCAGTAAAAAATATTGATCTTGAATTTTACTGTAGTAATAATTAGGCCTACATTGGATCGAATGCACATTGGAGTGAACGAACAGTATAATTTAAATATGTAATAATCTTGAACTGTTGCATTCACTCCAAGATCGTTCGCTCCAACAGTGATGGGTGTTGCGTTCCCCAATCTGCAGGCTTGCGGCGCTTGTATATTGTCGTGATAGTTTAGTATGATCTTTTTGACCACTTGTTGACTCTTGACTTTTATGTCTTTACAAAAATAATACTTTCATAAAGTTAGTCAAGTCCCTAATGGTATAAAACCTAATTAGACATACCGTAGGCCCACTATATTTTATGCATAATTAACATTAATTGGCGATAATTTAAGACGTACTCTACGGGCATATTGGAAAACGTCTGCTATACAATTTACATACACGTATACAGGGTGGCTGAAAAGTAACTTGCACCCCCCCCCCCTTAACTTTTAACCATTTTAGATATTTGAAATCTGTTTGCAGCAACCTTCTTAGATATGAGGGGCTACAATAATTATGGTCAATTTGGAAAATTTTGCCCTTAGCTTAGTGGGGGTAGGGGGTAGCTCAAAATTTTCAAATGTCAAGTATAGTCGAGTTTGGTATCATTTTACAGGTGACAAAACATAAAAATTTACATAAAGAAAACCAAAATCGGCCCACTAATAACAAAATGGCGCCCTAAAACGTTTCAAATACTAATAACCATGAGGGTGGCAAAAGAATTAACTTTGAACTATTTGAGATATTTGAAATCGGTTTGTAGAAACTTGTTTGGATATGAAAGGCTACAATAATTATGGTCAGTTTTGAAAATTTTGCCCTTTGGGGTAGCGGTGGTAGGTGGTACCGGTAGCTCAAAATTTTCAAATAGCAAGTTTAGTCGAGTTCGGTATCATTTTGCACGTCTTCACAGAACACAACAATTAACATAAAGAAAATATAAATCAGAGCATTAATAACAAAATGGCCATTAAAAGTAATTTTGAATGTGAGTTCATTCAACCCGCTGAAAGGCTGATTTAAAACTGCATAAAAAATAAGAAACTTACACACGTAAACGCAGAAATAAATTTTTATAAATTTAATTTAACTTGTATTTTTTATAAGTATACTGGTTACGTTTCATTAAAAGCTCAAATTTGATTATTTGTACTATTTGACTCGACAGCAATGTCATTTTCTCTATGCAACTTAATGTGGCTTGTTCGATAAAGTTAAAGTTTTGACAACGCGATAATTTATATTGGGATTTACCTTTTCAATGGAGAGCTTAGCATTGTATACCTTTTATTTACAACAAAAATTCTTAATCACAAACAGTAGAGACTTTGACTTTGTATAAAATATTAAGGTATGAAGGTGTTGTGATTGTAACCATTATTACATATTCTCATAGGAAATAGTGTTCAATGTAAATAATTCAACACGTTTTAGATACCTTTTTATAGTTTTTAGATTCTTTTTTTTAGTTTGTCCAATAATCGTCTTCATGACCACTACTAGGTCTGGCTAGTTTATGCGCGAAGTAATTTATTTTAACATTCTATAACGTAACAAAATGTCTTAATTATTATAGGTAGCGTTATCCATGGTTTTATATAGTACATTACAGAATTGACAGGCAAATAAATAGGCCTAATCCAAATGTTAACATTGCGAACTAGCTTGATGATTAATCACGATCAGCTGTATTAAAGTAAACAAAAATCAGGAGTAAATGGCTTCTAAAGCTATTCTTATGGAGAACATTTTACATTATATCTCGTTTTCTGGTAACTTTATGGGAATTCTTCTATTTTTCCCGAGTCCCTGGGGTCAAGACCTTTAATTTAAGACCCCTCCCACATTTCTGCGACTACCAGACGTCCACAGTTTTCTGGTAAAATTTTGTCTTACAGAATTGTATATAAGGTTTTAATATTAATTAAATTAAATACAGGGTGTCCGGTCATAAGTGTTAAATAGAATTTTGCATCAAACTACATGGTAATGGCGACATAATGACGCACATTTGAGGTTCCCGACCTCAAACGTTAGGGAATAACAAATAAAATAAGGTTTTCCAAAAATTATTGTAGTTGTTATGAAAAAGGTTATATTACTCTGTTAAAAATGCACTAATTGTTCATTTAAATGTCATTTTCAGAATCTTCACAAAATTTTAAATAGATATACAGTGGAACCTGGATAATTCGAACTTCTTTAATTCGAAATCTTCTTTAATTCGAATTTTTCCCGTGGTCCCTAGCATTTTGTATTAAAACAATGCTAAAATAACGTGGATAATTCGAATTTTATTTTGGATAATTCGAATTTTTAAGTGCCAAATCATTAAATTATTACTCTAAATATATTCAAAAATAATAAATAAAAAACATATTCCAAGCCACATTTGACGAAATGTTTGCGTTAGAACAAGTGCCAGCCCTCGCGCGCCTGCGTTTAGTCTGATGACTCATACCTCCCCTCCCGCCACCGCCCTACAGGTCATTGTACCCTACACTCCCTTCCCCTTTCTCCTCTCCCACCCACCACCACTGACCTCTTTTCAGTGTCGCATTGTGCGTGGTCTGTATCGGTTTGCGTGAAGGCAAACCTAACGTAGTTTTGCTGTTGTCTTAGACTTTTAGTTTCAAGTGATTACGTGTACAGTACTGTAGTTTTAACGTACCGTACTGCACTACTGTATACATTAACTTTTAGTGAGTGTAACTGTGTAGTGATCATGGCATCAACCTCATCGAAAAAACCAGGGTCTTATAAAACTTTGACATTAGCTGAAAAAGTCGCTGTGATCAAAGAAGTGGAAAAAGGAGTCAAGAAAAAATCTGAAATCGCGAAAGACTTTGGAATTCCACCCAACACCTTATCAACTTACTTAAAAAATAAACATAAAATTCTCAGCAGTGCAGAGGAATTTGATAAAGACAGGAAACGATCGCGAGAGCCAGGAAATCCGGATGTCGACAATTGTGTGCTTAAATGGTTCAAGCAGACCAGAGACAAGAAAGTTCCTGTGAGCGGTCCTTTGATTAGAATGAAGGCTGAGCAATTTGCTAAAGAATTAGGGAAGCAAAACTTTAAAGCTAGCACTGGGTGGCTGGATGGTTTTAAGGAGCGCAATAAAATTTTGTTTAAGGCAGTGTGTGGTGAAAGTGGGGCGGTGAACCTGCAGGAAGCTAATCAGTGGAAGAACGATCTGGAAGAGATGATCCAGGACAGAGACCCGAGAAATATTTTTAACGTTGACGAAACCGGTCTTTTTTTCAAATGCACGCCCGATAAAACACTTGCATTTAAGGACGAAAAGTGCCACGGGGGGAAATTAAGCAAGGAGAGAATCACGCTATTGGTTGGTGCTAATATGGATGGTTCGCAAAAGCTGCCTTTGTTGATGATTGGAAAATCGGCCAATCCTCGTTGCTTTAAAAATGTCAAGTCTAAGCCAGTAGAATATGTAAGCAGTTCTAAGGCTTGGATGACAAGTGACCTTTTTGCGAAGTGGCTAATGAAGTTGGACAAACGGTTTGTTAAAGAAAATCGACAGGTTCTCCTTTTCATTGACAATTGCACGGCACACAACACCATACCTGTCATGGAAAATGTCAAAGTGGTTTTTTTCCCAGCCAACATGACCTCTGTTGTCCAGCCCATGGATCAAGGGATCATAAAAAACTTGAAACACTTTTACAGGGGTTTGTTGGTCGAGAATATCCTGTCCGGGGAAGGAAACGCCCTCAAAATAAAGCTGGACATTTTAGAAGCATCGCGAATGTGCAAACAAGCGTGGGACAAAGTGAAGCCGGAAACAATAAAAAACTGCTTCAAAAAGGCAGGTTTTGTTAAAACCGACGAAGAAAGCGCCGAAGAAACTGTAACGGACGAAACTCTACCAATCGACGGCTGGGAGGATGTGGCACCCAATCAAACCATCTTGTACGAGGACTTTCTTAATGTAGACGAAAATGTCGCTGTGTGCGGTGAATTAACTGACGCCGACATCGTAGCAGAAGTCCTCGACACCGAGGAACAAAATGACGATGGATCGGGGGACGAGATCGTCGGGTCACCGGCCGATGAAGAAGAAACGCCAGTACCGAATGCAGCCGACGCCATGACCTACCTGAGAGAAATTCGGCGATTTGTGGAGAGCAGAAATGATGTCGGTGATGTACAGTTTAAATCATTAGATGTTTTAGAATCATTTATCATGGCCGAGAGATTAAACTCAAAGAAACAAGCCAAAATCTCTTCTTTTTTTGTAAAACAATAAATTAGATTTGATATGTTTTTTGTTTAACAATCAGTCAATACGGTCTCCAAACTTTTAGTTCTCTTTGGCCGATATTTTTCTATTTCTGTCCTGTTGTCCTGTATAGGGCCTATTTTGCTTAATATTTTGCTTTGGACTATTGGTAATCGTGTGAAGTTTGCGTGCAGTTCAGCTATTGCTGAGGACATTTTAAGGTTAGTTAATTTTAGTTTTGTACATAATTTCGTTGTCGTTTGAGCGATTGCAAGTTATTTTTATTGTATACTATTACTGTAATAGGCATTATTCAATAAATTAATGTTCAAATAGTATCAATAAAGTTAATAGTTTGAATTTAAAACGTGTTTTTATTGTTTACGGCCCTGGTTATAAGAACTTATTTAATTCGAATTTTTGGATAATTCGAAGTTTTTAGCTGGTCCCTTGAGGTTCGAATTATCCAAGTTCCACTGTAACACATAACCGTTAGGGTACGGAAAATATTCTACTTAAATTTCTTCCTTAAACAATTATTTTTAATATCAACAAAAATTTAAATAACATTCAGCAATTTATTTCTCAGTTACCGAGTTCCGCTGAGTTAAACAAATATTACTAAAAACTTCCTTATTTAAAGGGCTTTACAATGGTGCATAAAAAAATAAAAAAATAAGGCATTTTTTTACACACATTATGGTCATTTATTGTAGTTTATTAACTAAAATTATTGTTGTTGTTATGGAAAAGGTTATATTACTAATACAACCTTTTTCATAACAACTACAATAATTTTTGGAAAACCTTAATTTATTTGTAATTCCCTAACAGTTGAGGTTGGGAACCTCAAATGTGCGTCATTATGTCGCCATTACCATGTAGTTTGATGCAAAATTTTATTTAACACTTATGACCGGACACCCTGTATAGTAAGTAATATTCACACCAGCTGGGTTAGTAGATATTTTACAATAAAAACTAATTATACTTTTTGAAATCCCAATGTAATTCTTATGAGGATATTTTACATTATATCAAATTTTTGTGAAATTGAAATTTCACTATTTCACCCACCGTAAGGGTACCAATACCTTTAATTTGAGACATCTACCATAATCGTAGGGCTTGTCAAACTCGAGATATTTAGTGCTGAAAGATTCCCTTGCGGTATTAAATATACTGTATAATGTATATAATAAATTTAAAATTTTTTGTAATAACTAAGTGTATCAATTAATCACGCCAAATATAATGCAATATGACCTTGAACGTATAGAAGGTAGAATAAGGCATTGAAGAAATATACAACACATAGCATAATAAAATTAATGCATGTGATTCATAGTCGTTAGTTGTTGAATATACCTACTGTAGTTCAACTTCTAGTAGCACATTGTGCATTACTTACCATAAATAATTGAGTGGTTGTGTAATGCAAATATATAACATCTATATTTCCAAGAATATAGATATTGCCATCATACAATATCATATGTATTTTCCTAATCTAATTGGAAACTAGTTTTCTTTGTCTCCACTAATTTGAGAGATCGGCTGGGTGTAGATACTTGGTATGTGTCCAAAGAAAGGTTGGTCTGTAGATGAGCCAACAAAAGAGAAACGAGCCAATGCCCCAGAGGCCTTAATAGTGTTGTTAACATTATGAGCATATGGTATATTACACTATCTTAATCTAAAATTAAATAGTTGTTAATATTAAAACTGTACTAGCAGTTACCCATCACGCATTGCTGCACTTAACAACTATTAATTTAAATGATAAATAACAACAATAGGGATACCGATTGACAATAACTAAATAAATATGTTATTTTTTTACTTTGTGTGAAAAGCATACATTTTCTAAAATTAAACCTGGGATAGGCAGGGATGCCCTTGTGCCTTATTAATGGTAATTTCAAAAACAAGAACCAAAGGAAATTGTAGTTGCTTTAATTCAAAGGGTGATTCAAATGAAATCATCAGTATTCTTTGGATTGGATTAAGACTATATCTCCTTTGCACTTACCGCTGATGATTTTTGCTTCGGTCAAGATTAGTGTAATTTTTTAATGCCAAGTCATTTTGAAGACAGTACGATGTTGCTCAATTGGTTAGTTCAGTGATCTCTGAGTAGTGTCCATGAGTTGTATCCTTCATAATAATCAATGTTGTATCATCAGCAATCAGCATTCATGATCGGCTTGGCATTCTCATTATCAGTGAAGTCTGTGAAAACGACGATTGTAACTCCCAGTTTTATTACAAGGTTTAGGATTCTTTTACAACTATGATCCCATGGATATAGAAGATAAGCTAGAAGTCATTAGGAAGAAAGGTGAAAATTTCTGTATATTATTTAAAAAAAATAAGTTTAATATTATTTTTCCTTTTTATAACTATTTTTTACACATTTGTATTCATGAGGACATCTTGAACTGCCTATGGCATCTAGTTTTTAACCAAACAAAACTGCATATATTTCTTAGCAATCTAAGAGTCTTTTGCTATTATTCTTTCGTTTTTTTTTTTCAGGAGCCGTTTATCAACCACTTGGAATCAAGATGGACTCCAGCTAAGGTGGTGAAGAAGCCAGCCCCTCCAGGACAACTGTGGTGGGTTCCTGTAGTAGTCCTGAAGGAACCTGACACCGAGGACACTTCAAGCCTCAACATTTCCTCTACTCCAACATCCTGGCTAAAACCTGACCTCCACCAGTTGACCCTACAGGGCTATACTGAGGACAACAAGTACATCATTGTTAACCCTGGCACCATCGGTAACTTTACTTTAAGATTTGAATAGAATTGACAACTCTAATGCTTCTTTCACACAATACAGTTTTGCCATCCAGTTAAAATAGTTCAGGAAAATTTTTCTTGCAGTGTGTAGAAGATGGTGTGTGGACATGTGAGCTTGCACACTGCAAGGTTTTTAGTCAGACGTTGGCCTGTCAGCCTCTTGTCAATTGAACACTGTTTATTGAGCTTTGGGATTTACACAATAACGACTGAACATATTTCAGCCAAACTTACCGAGGGTGTTTCGGTGAGGTTTGTGAAGAAACAAATTTCAAACCTATACAATTTAAAACAAACTGAAAAATTAGTTTGAGAACTTCTGCAGCTAAACTGCTTGATGTGAGTTATCCATGTGAATTTAAACATAATTTATGTAACATACAACATAATTATAGCTGTCCCTCAATAATTTAACAGGTATGGGACTGGGGTCGTGTAAAATAACCAAAATTTTTGGATTATCAAAATTGGCCATTGCAAAATTTAAATTCATATTTAAAATAATTTATCACATTTCAAGATGGCGGCTGAAAAAATTAATCCGTCATAACCAACTGGAAATAGGTAGACAATGACTGGTGGTGTATACTTATCTTTTTCAGCACAATTTTGAGATTATAGTCTTATTCTGTAAATGCACAATAGCCTAAAAATAAAGTTTTAAAAAGCCCTCATAACTTTGGAATGGATCCCCCTGTATAAATGGGATTTAAAATAAACAATTTAAATTAGCTGTTTTAACTAATTTTTTATTGCCAAATCAATGTTTTTCTAAATCTGCTGTTGAAAATATTTGGTCTTAAGCGGCACAAGTAAACTTGTCATCCTCAACCAACTCATAATTTTAATTAATTAATTAATTCTATTCCATCTATAGAGGTTTATTTTTTACTTCATAATCATGAAATATGATCAACTGCCTTTCACTGCGCTGAATTCAACTCAAGTGATATTGTGACTGTTGTGTGTATTAATTTTATTTTTTTTTTAATTTTTTAATTTTTTTTTCTTTAATTTTATTTTAGTATTGTTAGCTATGTCTAATCACTGAGAATAAGATACAGAATTATACACTAAGTGGTGTCTAGCACCAGTCTCTGGTGTCTAGAGCATGTTCTATTCATCGTCCCCTTCCGCTCTCCTTTCCCCCTCGCCATCACATACTACAGCGCTCAGGCAGTAGGAAGACCCTGTGCACTACAACTAACTGCCATACAAAAATGCTTTGTGCCCATTGCCGTTCGGGCTCTTCCTTGCTCGGTAAAAGTACATTTCCACCCAACCACATCCGAGCTAAAAGCGTACGGTTGCCCCATAAGCTTGAACCTTCTGTACCTTACTTCTCTGTGATCTAATATAGACCCAAGAGTAAATATTGAATTTCGTTCTAAGTATAATTACTGTTATTTTTGCAATGCGAAGTGACTCATACTTAAACTGACCATGTACAGTGAAGATTTTTATCTTCTAAAATGAATCATGGCTGTCTCATCCTGCTGCTACTTTAGCATAATCCTGATACTGTGCCTCTTTTTATTGCTCTTTAACATTTTATCTAGGTTTAATGTTTTCACTGAATCGTAGAGTGCCATGCAAAACAAGATATGATAATACACATTCACAAAATGGATATTCTTTCTGATTTTTTAAGGTTTTAAAGTCTTTACTGTTCAAGGCAGGATCATATTGGTGTAGGCTAGTGCTAAAGTGTCCTGAGGTCCTGCGTACGAATCCCACCAATCACAGGGTGTAGGATCATGATTCAGGCTGTAATCCTCTTAATCACGGTCGGTTGACCAGTCAATTCTAGGTTGGCTCAAGAAGGGACAAATTGTTATCACTACCACTGTCGCTGTCAAAACGTATAGTTTGTAGGTTAAATTTAAATTTAATTTAATTTAACCATCATAACCTAACCAAACTAACCAAACTTGCTGACAATGAAAAATCGAATGAAGGTTTACTAATTGAAAAAATTGTTCTGTTCATAGAATAAAATTACAAATGCCTCCCCTCCGGTGCGATTCAGAATTCTCGATTCCGCACCCCTCCTCCGGTGACCACTACCCTCAGGCCATAAATCAGGGGATTAACCCAAACAAAGATGTGGATCGTTGTCCGTCTCCCCCAATCACAAATGGATTTGATCAATTTTAAAAATTTTAATAGCGGTATCAGATTAAAGCCTAGAAAAAAAAACCAAATAAAACAGTAAAGCATTGACATTTTTATTTAGGTTTTTGATCTCATTTTTTATTCTATAGGACCTTTCCTGGTGAACTATGACCCAGAGAACTGGCGGCTGCTGAGTCAGCGAGTCACAGCTCTGCCTGACTCAGTGAGGACACAACTACTCCACGACTCGCTGACTCTAGCTCTGGCTGGTCAGGTGGACACTGCTACCGCTCTCAACATGACTCTGTTCCTCAAGAAGGAGCAAAGCGCTGTGGTCTGGAAGACGTTCTACCCTCTGGCTGATAGGTTGAGGAAACAGTTCCAGGGAACCTCTGCAGCTAAATTGCTCGATGTGAGTTATCCATGTGAAATTAAATATAATTTACCCAACACATAACATAATTATAGCTGTCCCTTGATAATCCAACAGGTATAGAACTGGGGTCGTGTAAAATAACCTAAAATTTTTGATTATCAAAATTAGTTTTTCTCAATATATTATATAAAATATTAAATAAAATTTTTAAATACAGTATTAATAACTGTTAAGTATCTGAGACTGTGTATGATGAAGTTAAAGTAACATACACAACAGAAGGTTTATTTTATTAAAACTAGGCAACACAATAACGGTGAATATTATTGTGCTAGGAGGGTTATTCAAGTTGCTGAGGGTTTAGTTTCTGCCAATAATACTAGTCACATTGGACTGTCAAGTACGTCAGCTCACCAAATGTCTAATAATCAAGGTACAGCAGTAACATGATTAATATAATGTTGATTTAACATGTTCAATTAACAAATCAAACAAATTTCTCGATTTTGCTTACTGTAAGAACGCTAAATAATGTATCAATACTATAGAGTAGTGTAGATTGTGTCAATTAGAGTGGCGAGCGAGATGCGCTTGCGCACAAAAACTTCTTCACATCACCGTCACTTTTGTTATTTGTACAGTTATCTCATTAATTATATCTCTGACGTTATTTTTATGAGGAGCAGCTTTGTTAAATAATCTTCTAAAAGTCCTTTGCTCTTAACCGATGACTTAGATTCACTTAACAATAGCACACAATTTGCTTTCTCTTTAACAGAAAACATGTTTTTGGATCAAGATTAAATATTTTGTTTGTGTTCCTGCAACTTGACGTCAACAGTGAAACAGCTATTCCAAGATGGTGTAACAAAACTATTAGAGCCAAATGATTCAGTGATACCAACCTCATTTTTTCTACCTCACCTAATCATTTTTGTGTATGCATTCAAAACTGCACCATTCATTTAGGAAATCCCTGTATATCATTTTTGAGTAAATTCCTTAATTCATTAAAATATGTTTCTTATTTTATGTGACAAGGGAAATTTTTTTTTTATCTTTGGCCTGCATTGAAAGATTTTTTCATAACATACAAGCCTATGAAGCTCAGTAACCCCTTTTCCCCCCTAAGGTTATAAGAGTGGTTTATTATTACAGATTTTGCACTTAAATCTAGGTTATTAACAATAAGCATAGCTTCATAAATATATTGACCTTATACTGTGTGAATTTTTAAATTTTGTCAGTGTCCTTTGGCTGAATCATTCCCTTATACTTAAGCATTATCCTGATAACTATTTTGCTGTTTCAAAATGCAACCCATACTAATTTGTTCTGTTGAAATATAATATAATGCTGTAAAAAACAGTATATGGGAATGTTTCCATTAGCAATATGTATATTTTATTTTTTAGCATGTTCAAATAACAATACAATATAAAGGCATTTATGATAAAGCATAAACATAAATTCAAACTTAGATATTCAGTAGAATTTTTTGTAGATGCTCATTCTAATTTAGGTACAGGTACATATCTATCGTTCGACCTAGAAAATTGATCCTACTTTCCTTGTAGATGTTTTTATATACTAATGTTGGATTTAGTTTTTCTCTTAAATTGTTAGTGTAAACTCACTTTCAAGCAATGCTGCTTTAAATGCTTTAAGGTGAATTTTAATGTGTGTTTGTAATTCCTAGGAATACATAGTGGCACTAGTCACTCCAGTTCTGGAAGCTCTTGGGGAAGAAACTGACAAGAGTCCTATTTGGAGGACGGATTTCCGTACCAAGACTCGTCACTTGTTGTGTGCCGCTGGACACCCGACGTGTGTGGAGCACGCTCAGGCTCACTACGCCAAGTGGATCAGTAGTCAATCTCCTGATAGTGGCATGCCGTGAGTTAGACCTTCTACTCTGTTCTGAGTACACTTAAACCCTCGAGCAGGCACTTAACCTCTAAAATGTGAGAGGGTGCATGCGGAAAATTTCCACATCACAAAATCATACAAATTTATTAAATTTCATTTGATTCTATCACAAAGTTTTGTAGATAAATTCTAACTAAAGTGAAAAGGAAGCGATTTATTTTAAAATCTAAATTGTACAACTATTTGTGAGTAAAATTTCAATACCCATAATGAGTTTTTAAATAATGTAGTGGTTTTTAAGGCCGTTGTTATGAGAGAGGAGTGTGTGAAGAATGTATCTGCAATAAAGCAATTATACCTTAGTAGAAAAAAATTATTTTATGATAAAATAATCATGTAACTGGATAGTTGTACAGTGGAACTTGGATAATTCGAACCTCAAGGGACCAGCTAAAAACTTCGAATTATCCAAAAATTCGAATTAAATAAGTTCTTATAACCAGGGCCGTAAACAATAAAAACACGTTTTAAATTCAAACTATTAACTTTATTGATACTATTTGAACATTAATTTATTGAATAATGCCTATTACAGTAATAGTATACAATAAAAATAACTTGCAATCGCTCAAACGACAACGAAATTATGTACAAAACTAAAATTAACTAACCTTAAAATGTCCTCAGCAATAGCTGAACTGCACGCAAACTTCACACGATTACCAATAGTCCAAAGCAAAATATTAAGCAAAATAGGCCCTATACAGGACAACAGGACAGAAATAGAAAAATATCGGCCAAAGAGAACTAAAAGTTTGGAGACCGTATTGACTGATTGTTAAACAAAAAACATATCAAATCTAATTTATTGTTTTACAAAAAAAGAAGAGATTTTGGCTTGTTTCTTTGAGTTTAATCTCTCGGCCATGATAAATGATTCTAAAACATCTAATGATTTAAACTGTACATCACCGACATCATTTCTGCTCTCCACAAATCGCCGAATTTCTCTCAGGTAGGTCATGGCGTCGGCTGCATTCGGTACTGGCGTTTCTTCTTCATCGGCCGGTGACCCGACGATCTCGTCCCCCGATCCATCGTCATTTTGTTCCTCGGTGTCGAGGACTTCTGCTACGATGTCGGCGTCAGTTAATTCACCGCACACAGCGACATTTTCGTCTACATTAAGAAAGTCCTCGTACAAGATGGTTTGATTGGGTGCCACATCCTCCCAGCCGTCGATTGGTAGAGTTTCGTCCGTTACAGTTTCTTCGGCGCTTTCTTCGTCGGTTTTAACAAAACCTGCCTTTTTGAAGCAGTTTTTTATTGTTTCCGGCTTCACTTTGTCCCACGCTTGTTTGCACATTCGCGATGCTTCTAAAATGTCCAGCTTTATTTTGAGGGCGTTTCCTTCCCCGGACAGGATATTCTCGACCAACAAACCCCTGTAAAAGTGTTTCAAGTTTTTTATGATCCCTTGATCCATGGGCTGGACAACAGAGGTCATGTTGGCTGGGAAAAAAACCACTTTGACATTTTCCATGACAGGTATGGTGTTGTGTGCCGTGCAATTGTCAATGAAAAGGAGAACCTGTCGATTTTCTTTAACAAACCGTTTGTCCAACTTCATTAGCCACTTCGCAAAAAGGTCACTTGTCATCCAAGCCTTAGAACTGCTTACATATTCTACTGGCTTAGACTTGACATTTTTAAAGCAACGAGGATTGGCCGATTTTCCAATCATCAACAAAGGCAGCTTTTGCGAACCATCCATATTAGCACCAACCAATAGCGTGATTCTCTCCTTGCTTAATTTCCCCCCGTGGCACTTTTCGTCCTTAAATGCAAGTGTTTTATCGGGCGTGCATTTGAAAAAAAGACCGGTTTCGTCAACGTTAAAAATATTTCTCGGGTCTCTGTCCTGGATCATCTCTTCCAGATCGTTCTTCCACTGATTAGCTTCCTGCAGGTTCACCGCCCCACTTTCACCACACACTGCCTTAAACAAAATTTTATTGCGCTCCTTAAAACCATTCAGCCACCCAGTGCTAGCTTTAAAGTTTTGCTTCCCTAATTCTTTAGCAAATTGCTCAGCCTTCATTCTAATCAAAGGACCGCTCACAGGAACTTTCTTGTCTCTGGTCTGCTTGAACCATTTAAGCACACAATTGTCGACATCCGGATTTCCTGGCTCTCGCGATCGTTTCCTGTCTTTATCAAATTCCTCTGCACTGCTGAGAATTTTATGTTTATTTTTTAAGTAAGTTGATAAGGTGTTGGGTGGAATTCCAAAGTCTTTCGCGATTTCAGATTTTTTCTTGACTCCTTTTTCCACTTCTTTGATCACAGCGACTTTTTCAGCTAATGTCAAAGTTTTATAAGACCCTGGTTTTTTCGATGAGGTTGATGCCATGATCACTACACAGTTACACTCACTAAAAGTTAATGTATACAGTAGTGCAGTACGGTACGTTAAAACTACAGTACTGTACACGTAATCACTTGAAACTAAAAGTCTAAGACAACAGCAAAACTACGTTAGGTAACGGCCTTCACGCAAACCGATACAGACCACGCACAATGCGACACTGAAAAGAGGTCAGTGGTGGTGGGTGGGAGAGGAGAAAGGGGAAGGGAGTGTAGGGTACAATGACCTGTAGGGCGGTGGCGGGAGGGGAGGTATGAGTCATCAGACTAAACGCAGGCGCGCGAGGGCTGGCACTTGTTCTAACGCAAACATTTCGTCAAATGTGGCTTGGAATATGTTTTTTATTTATTATTTTTGAATATATTTAGAGTAATAATTTAATGATTTGGCACTTAAAAATTCGAATTATCCAAAATAAAATTCGAATTATCCACGTTATTTTAGCATTGTTTTAATACAAAATGCTAGGGACCACGGGAAAAATTCGAATTAAAGAAGATTTCGAATTAAAGAAGTTCGAATTATCCAGGTTCCACTGTATTTCAGGATATTTGTACATTCTGTTAAAACAAAAGTTATAAGCAAAACAGTTCTATGCAATATTTGTAAGAAATAAAACAAAAACCTAGACAAGGCGCACACATAGAAAACCTCCCCAACGTAATCACACTCACTTTCTCGCATCTCAGATTGAACCTAGGGGAAGGGCGGGTGTAAACATTGTTTTGGAAAAATCCAGGAATGTGGTGTGTCAAGTAAAGAGCTGAACATGACTGACGACACCAATAAGTAGATTTTTTGGGGAAAAAATCTTAAAAGTGAGAGCTGCACAAGTGCCCTATCGAAGATTATATATTTTTTGCTATATGAGATTCAAGAACTTGAATTATATTAAATTACCTTTTTGTTACCTGTGTTTTTGAGCTAGAACTTTGTGCATCGCCCTATGTAGTACAGTAAATGCATTTGGCCTGCTTGTGTGGTATATTCAGGGGGTCTTCTTAACCTATCTCTTTTCACTAACAGTACTAACATTTACAAATGTTATCTATATTTACACTTTTCACTGGTATCGGTCACATGAACTATAACTTTTTAATTAAAATTTCATAAATTTATCACTCGCTGGTATATAAGTTTTGCAGACTATTTCATCTCCACCTGTAGAGTAATAAAAGTCGAATAGTTTGCACAGTCAACTTAAAAATTGAGAAAAGTAATGTCAAATATTTGTTCAGGCTAGCAGGCAGCCTTCTATGCTCAGTGTTTTCCCACGGGACTCCGGAAGAATGGGAATTTGGAATCCAAAGATTGCTCAACTTCCCCACAAACAGGTCTAGCCAGGAGCGAACGTTCCTGCTCAAGTCTTTGGCGGGATGTTCACGAGAACCGGACCAGTATGAAAGGTATGTAACTGGAATTCTACAATTGGCTAGTTTAGTGATGTCCATATAGAGTTTTAATGGGGAAATTATGGTTTATTGTAATTTTGATATTGTCCAACAATCCTTTGCAGTTAGTGCGAACTATAGCTTTTGCCGTTTAGTCAATAGGAGCACATCATCAGGTTCAAACCCTCTAATTGCCTCATTTCTCAAAGTCGAGTTCAACACGGTGGTCAAGCATTACACATAATAAAAAATAAACACGTAGACATAATGTAAATTATGAACACCTTAAAATTAATCATTTGATTAATTCGAACCCTAATTATACAGGCATCAGTAATAATTTGAAGATAATTCATTTTTGTAATGAAGATAAGTACAGGACATTGTAGGAGAGTTGCATAAAATAAATATATAGAATATAATTAATATATAGAAATATATGAGTAGCAGAAGAACATCCGTACTAGAATGAAAAATAATCGTCTGAATCTAAAATTTACAACTCGGAAACTAAATCATACATAACCAACTACAAATAAAAGGAACAGATAGGGAGAGAGAGGGCAGGTATTTAACGGAGGGTAGTCCTGACTTGCCTTTCATTGGAACCGCATCACATTTAATATATTTAATATCTGTTATGTTCACCATCATGACAACCTTGACTTGAGAGATGAGGAAACTTGATTTTTATTTGATGATGTACTCATATGCGTATGAAACAACTGTAGCTGCGCACTTACTACTAAGGATCGAACATAGCGTGCTCTATAGGTCTAGTATATTAATTTGTGGAACACCCTGTATATAGTCTATGTACTATTAACGTGTAGTGTCAAATTTTGGGTCTATTGTGCAAAAGTTGGTTCTTTGTCATTCAGATAATATTCATAAAAAAACCCTTAAAAAACATTTGATCTTATACTCCTTGGTATAAATAACCTCAACATTAATGTTTCAGCGATTAAAAATTAAATTTCATAATTAATTATTCAATGGTTCATCCTCTGTTTCGCTGTTTTTTTACAGAGTTCTGAATGTAACTCTTCTACAAGATGTGACAAACCAAACATTCTCTGAAGCAGATAAGTTTGCTACGCTCACCGCTATGTCCGAAGATGTCACCGGCTGCACAGCTCTTTTCAATTTCCTCTCTGAAAACTGGAAAATCCTGAAGAAACGGTGAGCTCATTTTTTCCATTTGGTAAAACTTCCATTCAAATGACCATTGTAAACCTGTCCAGTTTTTGAATATAATTTAATTTATTGTTGGCATTATGTGCTGATTGCTGGAGACAGCAATCGATGCCGTTCTGACATCAGGTCTCATTAAGTGGCGTGTAAATTTGTTAAAGGGGGCCACAATATATCTGAGCGGTGAGCAAAGCGGTGCTGCTCGCGTTTTTGTAAACCATGCTGTGGTGTTTTAAACCTGTCTTCTTATTAACACGTTCGCGGCGGCATGGGAGCGCGATCGCTCCCACACGGAACTCTAATGCCATCCTGGTGGGTGCGTCCGCTCCCAAGCTGCAATGCTGTACGAAATGATTTATTTTTAAGCCAGGATTAGAGCTAGAAACTTGAAACCTCGCACAGCACTGCTCAATAGTATACTGTATTTTGATGTGGTGTAGGTTGGTAGTAAATTTCCCCGAAAATCCCCATCTGGCAGTCTCAAAAATCTACTTTTTGTCCCGCCTTTTTCCCTCTATTTGGCAATACAATTCCAATGGGACCGGCTATGTTCCAAGCAGTGCTCCTATCTGTGACTGTTTAGCGAACTACATCGACTCTTGTTGTAAAGCAGGACATCCTCGCACGTTATTTGCTATTCGTCAGACCGAAATTGGAAAGCCAGTCACACGCGGCAATCAGGTTTGTTTGACGCTGCGGGCTGCGCCGCACTGGGGATGCGCCCGCCTTTTGACGTGCCGCCGCGAACGTGTTAATACTCCATCTCGGGGAGCGAGCTGGTTAAGTGATAGAGCGCAGGGCTTTAGTACCCGAGGTCCCGGATTCAGATCCCACCAATCATCAATGGGTTTTATTTATGTGATAATGGTGTAACCCTCTAGTACTAGCCTGAAGTAATGTATAAAACAGTTTCGTGCTACAACTTCTTTGGATGTGAACGGACATAAAAAAATCTCAATCTGCTCAGAATATAGTCAAAAGTAAGGATCGCATAGACATCCTCATGTACTCAAAGAACATATTGCTGTCTTCCCTAAGCTACAGAATTAGATGGTGGTAATACTTAGACAATCTTCTTTTGTTAATTGGTTGTACCCCCATTGTCTCCTACGCCTCTTATTTATGAAAACTATAGACAATTGTTATATAATAAAAATAGATGCAGTACAAAATGCCACTTGTATCGTAGCCACCACCGCCGCTTACGTGTTCAGGTTTATGCCCGACGCTTGTATCCTATCTGAGGAATATCGATTTCACAGTTAGTAAAAAAAGAATTTTTACTTAAGTGCAAGTTTACAATTTATTGTGAGATTCATTGAAGTATAATTATCCTAAAAAAAGTACAATGGCTTGAAATTGAATTGATAGGTTCATCATTCAATCAAATAATTGTCATTTGAATACTGAAGTAGATATAGTCTATTTATATTTATTCCAGATCATTGCTGATTTTAAAATTAAAATAGAGCACGGTTGAATGTGTCAGTAACTGAGTTTGCTAGTACTAAAATTAAATTTTCTCCATTGTATTTTATGCTTGAATATTTTATGTGACATCAAGTTGCTATAGGCTACAATTAGTTTCAGTTCGACAAAAAAAAAATAGTTATTGACATCAGTGCAATTGGATCAATAATTTGATGTTAATTTTTACTTATACATTCTAGAATCAGACTAGACCTTAGATAAGGATTTGACTTGTTATATTGTAAATAATGTGTGTATTTTTTTTAAATTAACGTTTACCAATTTGTTCAACAGCTTGTCACCAAACTTATGGGAATACCTAATTCAGGTCGCATTAGGTCGCTTCCGCACTCAAGAAGGCTTGGTTTTGGTAAGTTTTGAGAAGGTATTGAATATTGATAATCTATACTATTATAAAGAAGAGGTTCTGTGTGTCTGTGTGTTTCTATGAGCTAACTCAAAAAATAAAAGGACTGGGCTAAAAATTGGACAAAAATAAAGCTACTGCTCCAAGGATACAGAACTATTCCCGCTTCAGTGTAGACCTAGGACTCTGCCCCGCAGGCTTTTAAAAATCCGAGGTGAGAGTTTTAAAAGTAAATATTGATTGATATTGTTTCATGGTAACAAAGAACAAGCCCAAGTTTAAAGTTTATGAAATTTAAAAGTAAACAAGCAGAACTGTCAGATAAATTTTGCTTTCACATTTCCATACAGTGGCGATGATAGCGGGCCCAAGGCCTGCGAGCTAGAGGGGACTGTGAGCCTGGACTGGGATTTTTTGGGAAATTTTACTGGGACATGGGCCCGTGATTGTGCGATAGGCTCAGCCACGTGGGCCCCCTATCATAACAATATTTTTATGAAAATTACCATATGATTTTTAAGTAAAAATTTGTTAAAACAAGTAAGAGCACTAGGACAAGTAGTTATCATGACAAGCGGGTCTTGTCGTACCATAGCATAGTCTTTTTACATGTGACAAATAAGGCTTGTCGAACCGCCTCGAAGGGTCTAAATGTTGTGCGTTCCAGCAGATTGGTAGTGGTCACAGAAAAGTCTACCCATAATGTAACATCTGATCTCACATAATCCTCATTCTCATAAACGACTTACCATTTCATGTTGATTTCTTTTCGCTGATGACACTACCTGGTTGTTAGTGATAGGAACCTCAACAAAGTCATTGAAGGTATAAAGTTGGAATTTCATGAGGCATCCAAGTGGTTTTGTGCAAATAGGTTATCAATAAATGTAAATAAAACCTGAGAAATGTTTTATCGTTACTATATTTAGATCGAAGTACTGACTAGCACTAAAGTGGGGGATTGGTGGTGTTCACCCTTGACCCTAAGTTAACTTGGAATGATCATGTTGACAATAGAGATCAGCCAGAACACTTCACCTACTTACAAAATTATAACTACTTTAAATATATCCTCCGATTATGATAGCATATTTTACCTTTTTCAATAGTCATAGGTCCTATGAGGTCAAGCTGTGGGGCTATTCACCTTTTATGAAAAATGTCCTAACCCTACCAAAAACACTCTCAGGATTCTAGCTGGTGTAAGCCCCCGGGAATCGGAAGACGGTCAGAGGGTCCCACCCTCAAAACCTACCTAAAAATCCTTTGCCTGTTTTGGTGAGCGTAGCCGGAGGGCCCCAGGTCGACCCCTCAGTAATCCTGGGACCCTCTGGCTGCAGTCGCCTGAAGGGGATTAGGTTCGGGTTTGACAAAGGTTGACAAGGGGTAGCCTATTTCTATCTTTCACGATCAGCATAGTAAATTTAGTCACTATTTAACCAAGTAAAGTGAGTGATAAGCATGGGTGCTTTTAGAGAGATTTTCAAGTGTATACATGAAATGAAATGAAATGAAATGAAAATGAAATGAAATGAAAATTCCTTTATTTTTTCAGGCAAAGTTAGGGCCACATGGCCCTTTCATACACTTAACCTGACATTAAAAATATAACATAAATAATGTAACATAGGGATAACTTAATCTAATTAAACATAAAATATTTAACAATTCAAGTACCTACATATCTAAAAAAAACATAAAAATTTAACAAATAGAAAAACACATTCACACACTCTCGCATACACGCATCAGCAAACGCGCAAGGTAACAGTAGCCCTAGGACACGCCAGCCGAGACCATTCAAGGGTCTTAATGCGTAGGGGTAGGCCGTTCCACAGACGACAAGCGGTAACAACAAAAGCCCTGCCATAAGCTGTGGTCACATGATGAGGTATACGCAATGTAATCGAAGAATAACGAGACATTCGTGAACTACCCTGAGACACAAATTTAAAATCGGATTTGAAATATTTTGGGGAGCCTGTTTTCAAAATTGAAAAAACCAATGACAAAATTTTAATGAATTTTTGATCATTTAATTTCAGGATGTGTGCCTCAAGGTAGTATGGCGTGATATGCTCCATACGTCGCAGACCATAGACAAATCTCAAACAATAATTCTGTGACCGCTGGAGCATACCCGCCTGAGTCGCAGTCAAGTCATTGATCAATGAGTTGCAGTAACTGAAGTGGGGTAGTACAAGTGATTTGATCAAATGTAGTTTAGTGTGTTGTGGTAAAAAATTCTGTAATCTTTTCAATGAATGTATGGAGGCAAAAACCTTTTTTCGTGTGTCCGTAACTGCTATGTCCCAAGTAAGTGAAGAGTTGAAAGATATACCAAGATTCTTGACATTGTCGTAGTATGGAAGTGCTTTGCCATTAACTGTGATTGGGTTTATGGAGTCTAAGTCAATTGAAGGTCGAAGTCGAGAATGGCTAATGACAATCGGTTTCGTCTTTTCGTGATTTAGTCTCAGTCCATGATTCTCAGTCCAAGTAACAATTCGGTTGACATCTTCATTGATCCTTCTGACACAGTCGTTTTCGTTGTTTGCAGTAAAATGGTCATAGATTTGTAAGTCGTCAGCGTACATGTGGTGTTTACAGTCGACCAAGGTCGAGTTTATGTCATTGACGTACAGTACGAAGAGCAGAGGCCCAAGGATTGACCCTTGAGGCATACCGCATGTAACAGTCACCCAGTCTGATCTCGTGTCACCAATCTCCACACATTGCTGCCTATCTGACAGATAAGATCTCAGCCATTTAAGAGAATTCTGGGAAAACCCTATGGCCCGTAATTTCTTAACCAGCAGGTCATGATTAACACAGTCAAATGCTTTAGAAAAATCAAATAGAGTTAGAATCGTTCCTTGTCGACGCTCCATAGCAAGTTTTATGTCTTCAGTCACTCGAAGGAGTGCTGTCTCTGTACTGTGTGCTGTCCTAAAACCAGATTGATAGTCAGATAAAATGTTGTTTTCTGTGATGAATTCAGTGATTTGACAGTGAACGATTCTTTCTAGGCCTTTAGATAGAGCGGGCAAAATACTTATCGGCCTGAAATCCCCAACCAAGGTTGGGGCTGAGATCTTTTTTAGGGGACGGATAATGGCAGACTTCCAAGAAGAAGGGAAAGAATGGTGCCTTAAAGATGCATTAAAAATGAACGTGATAGTTGGAAGGATGGCATAGAGGATGTCTTTGATGAAACGAATAGGGATACCATCAGAACCGACAGCATTGCTTCGGATTCTGCGGATAGCCATCAAAACATTGGACTGAATAACTGGTTTAAAATTAAACTCAGGATATCTCAGGTGTGGGGTTGGAGAGTTAACTAGTTCATTTAAGTAACTGTACACTTGATGCTGGTTGGTATTTTGACTGCAAGAAGAAAAGTAAACGTTTAATTCATTTAGAGGAATGTGTACCGGTTGAGAATCAAATTGTTTCCCTAGCCCAAGACTTTTAACCTTGCGCCATAAAACATTTGATGGTTGCTTTTGATTTTCAAAAAGTTTCTGAATGTATCTGAGTTTTGAATTTCGTAGAAGCTGTTTAACTCGATTACGATGATTCCGATATTGTTGTTTTAGTTCTAAATTGCTGGAGCGTCTAGCCTTTCTAAATAAGCTATCACGTTGAGCCATCAGACTTTTACATACATGGGTAGTGGTGATAAGTCTATTTAAAGGTCTAATAACCCCAATAATTTTGGTGCAAATAAATATTATTTTTCTTTAACAGTATTTACAGAATGGGCCAAAACTTTTAAAAATGGACTTTGCAATTAAGTATCATATTACCTTAACTATTGAACGAAACAGCGCCAAATTTATTTTCAAGCATATTCTTGAGCAACTCTCTAAGACAACTTGTAGTAAAGGCATTTTTGGGTTATTTTCCAATTTACTTTAAGAATAAAAAGAGGTTGAAAACTCAACATTCTTAAATTTTATATCACGTTAAAGGACTTTTAAAACAAATATTTTATGTATTTAAGTTTTTCTTTGTAATATTTACTATTTACCTAATTTACTATTTAGTAATATTTACTATATATAGGTACCTATATAATATACATACCCTATGTAAACAAACAAAGTTGTACATACAAATTAGGCCGTAGCAATGATATCTCTTAACACTTCCTTTCTATATAATTTACGATACGAACATTGAAAAATAACACTGTTATTTCTCTTGTTTGTATTTAAACAATAAAACCGGTAGCCTTATTGTTAATTCAGGAACATACTGTCCGCTGTTAGCCATTTTTCAGGGAATTCCAGATCCTCATAGTTATTAATTTGTATATTCTAAAAAGTATCTGTAACATGAAGGAAAATATAAGTTATTATCAAACTCTAGGTTCAAGGGAACAGTATAATACTAGAAATAGTTCAAATCTTTATGTCCCTAGGTTCAGTTATTTCTGTACACAGAATAGACTTCCCACGTAATGTAAAAATTTGTAGCCAAAAAACGTGGTGCAATCTGTTGAGGTGGTCTACCAACTAATGACAATGTTCTGTGTCAAATGATTAATCAATCAGCTGTTTGCTATGATACTACATGTATTTCATTAATGTTTTACCCAATACCCAGTACCCTCTGGTGGGATGGTCTTGAACTTCATCTGTTTTCTTGGCTTCAAATTTTACATTGTTGGGAAGTATATTATGTGTGTAGTCATTGGTTCAGGCTACCAAAGCTTTAAAGTGCTGATCAATAACTGGTTTAAATATCTTTAATAGTCTATCAGCAAGCTTTGAGAAGCTTCCAAAAAATCTTGTCCAGCAGAGAATCAAGTCTTGTTGCACAATCCCTGCTATTCTGAGAAGAAGTTCTGCCCCACTATACAAAACTGTTCTATTAACTTTCACTATTTTCTGTGTTAGGTCTCTGAGATGGTGGAGGAGCGGAAAGGTCAGTTTGGCAATGCTGAGGCCACGGCTGAGGAAGCTGTAGAGACGGTGAAGGCCCAAGTTAAGTGGACAGAGGTCAACTCAGGGCCTGTTGAACTGTGGTTGAACCAGACTATGTCCAAGCCTTGGCCTCCTCAGAGGTAACTTACACTCCACATACCTCTAAGGGATTATTTTGTACACTTTTCATAACGATTAGTAAAATACCTCTGCTTCAGCAAACATGCCGAATAAGCAAGTTTCCATTTGCCTCACTGGATTTTCACTAAAATATTTTCTTAATAATGTCAGATTTTTCCTATTTCAAATTTATCAGTTTTAACTAGTACTTAGGTTTGCTGCTACAGGGTTTTTATCTTTTTATTTTAATGCTCAAAGTGGAATAAAAAAATAATATTTATTACCTAAAATTTACAAACTTCTATGTAAGGTATTAATTATATTTAAGGTTGTCAAAAAGATTTGGAAAATGTTCAGAAATTCTTGCAAAAGATGTCCAGAAAGATTCACAGATGTGCCTGTCATAATCACTTGTTACATTACTTTTCATTTGGACATTACTAACAACATTTTATTTGATTTAAACATGCTATCCTCTTATAATGTAAGGGAGATATGGGGTTTCTGCATATCACAGCTACGACCACACGCAAAATATATGAGCAGAATTAAATATAATGTTGAATGCCACATGCAGTGTGTTTTCCCGCAGTAGCGGAAGCGTATTCGTTTTAATGCTGCTCAAATCTTTTGCATGTTTTCACACTGTGTTCATATACAGGGTGTTTTTTTTTTTTAAACTTGCATCTTTATTTATGTAAAAACCGCAATAGATAGAAATATACAGTTGGCGGGAATCATCTATTGACGTAGGGGGCACAATTTTTTTGAATTCAACGTTACATTCACATTCCCCCCCTTTCCCCCCCTGCCCCCAACTTAATTTTTTTAAATAGCAAGGTACCCCTTGTGACATATCAAATGAAAGAGCATGAAAAAAGAAAATGTTTAATGAAAAAAAATTGAAAATCGGTTCATAAATTTGTGAGATATTCTCCCCCTCCTCCCCCGGAACTTAATTTTTTTTAATAGCAAGGTACCCCTTGTGACATATCAAATGAAAGAGCATGAAAAAAGAAAATTTTTGGTGAAAAAGAATTTAAAATCATGAATTTGTGAGATAATCCCCCCCCTTTTCCCCTACCCATAACTTGTTTTTTAATAGCAAGGTACCCTCCCTTGTGACATATCAAATGAAAAATAAATTTCACCAAACATTTTCCTTTTTCATGCTCTTTCATTTGATATGTCACAAGCGGTACCTTGCTATTAAAAAAATTAAGTTCCGGGGAGGGGGAGGGGGAAATATCTCGCAAATTTATGAACCGATTTTCAATTTTTTTTCATCAAACATTTTATTTTTTCATGCTCTTTCATTTGATATGTCACAAGGGGTACCTTGCTATTTAAAAAAAATAAGTTGGGGCAGGGGGGGAAAGGGGATGAATGTGAATGTAACGTAGAATTCAAAACAATCTACGTCAATAGATGATTCCCGCAAACTGCATATTTCTATCTATTGCGGTTTTTACATAAAAAAAGATGCAAGTTTTTAAAAAAACACCCTGTATATATTTATAAGGCATATATGCCTTATGTATGGTCTCTTGTACACTCGCATATGCTAGGGAATCTTAAGGTACATTCAACTATATGATTCTAAAATAATTTACCTTATTTTCCTGACATCTTGGAGTATCTCTAGCTTATAACTTCTACTATATCATTCTTGATCAATACACTTGTCTATTTTTGTAGAGTTGTCATAATTCATGCAATTAACTAAAAATAGCTCGCTCATGAACTCAGGAAAATTAGATTATTTGTTGAATATATTATGGTTCTTGAAACTTTGTAATACAATCAATGTATATCATTTTATTACTGACAAGTGGCAAAGTCTGTTATTTTGTAAGTCTGGTTATGAAAGTTATTTTTCCCTTTAATGTTTATTTGTACATAACCCCTCTAATGTTTGTTGTTGTTGCCATTAGCTGTTTGGGTTATTAATTAACAGCTGTGTCTAAGGAATATGCCAGCCTTAGTCACTAACAAGACTACAAGATTGCACCACTCATCCTATACTCATCTCCATTCATACTTGGCTTAAAATACCTACTTTGTATGGTCGCCATTTCATTGAAAAGTATTAAAAGTATTATGTTGTCAAGTATTCTGTCACAAATTCAAAGAGATTTAAATTATTAAACCGTATATTTTAGAAGATAATGGTCTTCGGGTGACGACAGTGCAGATGAAGTAGTTGTTGACTTTTCGGACAAGATGAATTAGTCCATTCTCAGGGTACTAACTTTTAACAATCCTTCAGTGACTGTTGTCACCCGAAAAGCAGGATCTACTACCTTTAGGAATCTATTGTGGAAGCTTTTAAGAACAAATGTTATAAGTATACTTAAAGAATATAGGTAATATACATTATTACAACTCCTTTCAGAAATTTAAACTTTGTTTTTGCTTGTGTTAACAACATTTTTGTATTAATTTCTGCATGTTCATTATGTTTTAGGTTCAAGTTTCAAGATATTCTTGTTCTGGCTCGAACTCGCAAGTTCGGTTAAGTTACTGACTACAACATCTCACTCACTGCTGATTATGTTAGTTGAGTAGTTTGTGTATTTATTTTTTCAAACTTTTGAATATTGATTTATATTTGTATATAGTGAGTGTTCATCTTTTATATTTTAAACTGTAAATATTCAATAAAAATCTTATTTGAAAAACGTCTTTACTTTTTGTTTTGTTTATATATCGATTTATATAGTCGACTGGATCACACTCGGCTGGTAAGCGAAAACGGCCCACCGCAACAGAGCGACCCACAGCATTTAAGTAGCATTGTGACTGTGGACATGTCATACTTTTAAACCTCTGTTTTGTTAGCTAAACGTTTTAAATTAATTTATTCCTTCCTGTTTAATATTGAAAATCTATCTATTTTTTGTGCATTCTTTAAAGTGTTATTAAAAAGAGAAAAAGACATATCACACACCTTTTAAATTGTATTTGTGCGTAGTCATGGATTTATAACAAAGTTTTGATTGGTTAGATGGTTCAAACGTTGACTTTATATTTTTATATTTTGTAACAATCATTGTTACAGCACTAAATTTTATGTGTATAGCTACTTAACATTGTACTTTAGAATAGTCCAAAATATATACTGTAATTAAAACAACATATGTAGTTGTGATTAAACTATAATTAATCTAATAAACAATACATCTTTTACATCTAAGAATGATAAGATTGATAAACATGACTAAAAATCTGTTTGTTTAGCTTCTACTAGGCGAGGCTGGACTCATGCCTTTTACAGTTTTTTCTTTGACACAAAGGCAATACAGCCCCATGGCAGCCACTTTGAAGCCAAAAAATATTTTGTAATCATTATTTTAATTTTGTTTTTGTAAATACATTATAACTTGGTTAAGTTAACTAGTATACCAAGTTTCAAAAAGATATCCATAATAGTTTTTTAAGGAATAAAATTAAAAATATAAATGGCGGAGATTTAACAAGGGTTTTTTTTTTTAAAGTTACTCTTGATTTTTGTTTTATTTTGACTAAATAAACCTATTCCTGATTTTTTACTTAACTTTCAGGACACACTGTATATTTTTAAAATAACATGCAGATAATTTTAATTACCATGAGTTCATGACAGTCCTCAATAATATCTATATTTTATTTGCGTCCTCGGAACACATTACGTACAAAAATTCTTGTTGCCAAAGCAACTATGTTGTAAGAATTCAGTATGTAGCCCAATTGGTTACAGCTATATTTATCAATAGCAATGTTAAACACGTCTGAAAAGGCTCTACTATGCTTCCTCTATTTACAAATTTAGTAGAGCTGAATTGCTTTTGTTATCAATCAATAAATTAGTACACTCTTCACTTTGTAATTTATTTATTCAAGTTTAAAAAGCAATGACACAAAATTGTTAGATGTAGAAGTTTTATTGTTTCAGTTTTTAATCAGTGCTAAACAAGGGTTTTTTTATCTGATATCCTATTCATTATTTTACATACATCATGCAATACTATACTCACTGCACATGTCAAGTAAAGTTTTCTTTAAATTGTAAAATATTTTAAAATTTACAAAACAACAACTTTTGGTTATCGGTTTTTAAGCACAGGCTCGAAATGATTTTGTGTATTCGTGTTTTTGTGTATCGGTCCTGTTTTTATATGTTTAGTATTTATTTAACCCTTGACGCAATGCAAATGGAGACTTTTCCTATTAAGTGTAACGAGACTATAGTTTAGTGTACCACTACGCACCTAATGATGGAGTTATCTCGGAAACAGCCGTAGTGAAGTATCACCTCTAATTGCGTAGACGGTAAAAACAAAATATATTATAATAATTTCATCCATTCTGCCACACTCAAGAATATGTAATACATGTCTAAGTCAACAACAACACTTGTCACATATATGTCTTAACCAATTGACTGAATAGAAGGAACCATTGCAAAGGATATTCCAGAAAACTTTAACTGATTATATCTTTACGGCTACATGCAAAACTAATTTTTGAATTGTTTCCTGGGTCATGTAACTGTTTTGATATTAGTAGTAAAGAGAAAAAACAAATTATATTTAAATAAGTGAAATATAAATAGTTAATAGTTATTTCAATGGAAAAATAAACTATAACCTTGACTTCACTTAATTCACAGATATGTCCTGTTTTAAAACAGAGAACAAAAACTGTTAGGACTAGTAGACCTATAAATTAATTAGGAGATTACTGTATATAATGTGGGTGTAGTATTGGGTAATTTGTTGATTGCTTGCTCCTGTACTTGGATCTGATGATGTCTTCTGCATTGTCATTGCTCAGACACAAGAGCCACCTCCAACTCCTGTCCCTCTCCAATTCTTAGGAGATTACTGTATATAATGCGGGTGTAGTAGGGAGCTGTGTTGATTGCCAAATCTTGTACTTAGTACTTGGATCTGACAATGTCTTGTGCATTGGCATCACTCAGACAAAAGAGCCACCTCCAACACTGTCCCTCTCCCAGTCTTACCTGATAAGGGATAGATTACTGAATATACTGTGGGTTGTATAGTATGGGGTCTTGTGTTGATTGCTCAGGTCCTGTACTTGGATCTGACTATGGCACCATAGTGAGCAACAGTGCTGCGAGGACTTCGTCCTTGCACAAACAGTCTTTGGGTGTATAATTGCAATGTAATTTGTGTATTTTGTACACAAAATTTAAAAGTAGTTCTTTTAAGAATTCACTTGTTACTGGCCTTAACAAAGTGCTGTCTTACACTTTTAGCAATTTTATGTAGTGTGTTTCACGTTTGTGGGACTGAAACAAACCGACCTAATCCGCAGATCAGCATCCCTACAACCAAGCGGCCCGCCCAGCAGTGGCTTCAAATTTCAGGCCCAAAACATGAACTCCATACAAGACAAACACTAATTATTTACAGTACATGATACAATAGATTAAAACTTCAGTATCCAATAGTCAAAGAATGAACCCTTAGTAGAATATTTTCATCCTTATGAATAAGCTGAAGACAATGTTTTTTTTTTATTTGAGTTATTTAAAATCTTATATAACCAAGTAAAACGATTTAATCGTACAATCCACGTCACCTGATGGCTTGGTAGCTGAGTGATTATATAGTGTAACTGCAACAACCAAAACGGTTGTCGCCGTTGTCGGTTCGATCATGAGAAAGGTAAGCAGCTTTTTGATGGTTTGAAACTGGACCCAGCTGTTGCTAATCATTGGGCTTTAACCTGGCTAATGAAACAGCTGATCTTAGTCAGCAGTAACAAAGCTACACGGATCATCACACTAATTGTATACACATTCATCACTCATATTTGGTTCAAAATATGCACCTAGGTGGCGTACCCATCTAAATTGGTAGCTGGTAATACATTTCAAGACAATATATTTTTGCCGTGGCCTAGTAGAATTGGCAACGTCGCAAGAGGGTTGTGTAGTGTCAGACGCCCCATAAGATAAAGACAGGTGATGACACCAGTTCATTAATTCGCACTTTATTGGCTTCAATTTAAATTTACGAATATAAATGATTCATTAAAATATTGAAAATATTAACACGGAATTGAAAACCAAAATTGAACATATATGTCTCTACATTTAAAAACAGAAAGCAGAGTCAATATTTTTATAGTCCAGTAACCAAGCTTTTGCAAATACATAAATACCATTAGCTGCTTCCAAATAAAACAGCTTTTACAACCCTACCTCCGACGCTGGCACTTCGAAGGCCGCGGCCTTCGAACGTCGCAAGTGGTGTTGTAACAGCTGTTTTGTTTGGAAGCAGCTAGTGGTATTTGGTATTTTTTAATAATATGAAAGCTTGTTTACTGGGCTATGAAAATATTTAATCTACTTTAAATATACAAAAATAAATTTTTAATTTAAATATTGTTTTGGTTTTCAATTCTATGTGTTTTATTTTCAATCTTTTAATAAATTTATGTCCATAAATTTAAATGAATAATACGAAAATTAATGAGCAGGTATCACCTGTCTGCCATGCTATCTTATGGGACGTCTGGCGCTATACAACGCACCACTTGCAACGTTGCCAATTCTACCAGGCCGCGGCCTGAAGGTGGCCGTGGCATAGGCAACGATATAGGCCCACCGATCCTCAGGACTTATGAGAACCCCCCCCCCCATAAAATCCCGTTACCATGGCCCTATCATGCTGGTTCGCTATCACATTCAAGGTTATTTTGCCTTGTGTTTACTTCTAATAACACTTGTAGTATATTATTTACACTTATACAGTTTGACTCACAAGACGTTAAATACATGTAATGGAATGGTAGTGATCAATTTCGATTGGGCACTCCAATCATTATCAGACCATAGCTAAAACATACTCCCTTAGTTTAGATTTCTTATCCTTATGGAACAGCTGAAGCCAATTTTATTGTTAGTTCCATCCGGTGCACTGAATTATGTCGCTTTTTGTTTACAATTTGTTTCTTGATTTTTCAGCAATTTTAAACATCGCAAAATAAAACTATCAAATCATAAACAATGACTCTTCCATTACTTAAAACCAAACCACTTGAAATCAACCATAAAATAATAGAAACAAAATTTCGTTTGCACTATCGCCAAGTGTCACCAACATGAACAAGACATGAAAACGAGCTTCAGATTTTACAATGGGATGAGAAGTATGTTTAAGTGTTCTTTAGTCTGGTTACATGTCCATGTCCACATTGCAAGTAGATGTCCCATACGTGAACTTACTCACTTAATCCATACCACGGCCGCCTTTAACTACAGGCCGCGGCCTGGTAGAATTGGCAATGTCGCAAGTGGTGTTGTTCAGTGACAGACGTCCCATAAGATAACATGGCAGACAGGTGACATCGGCTCATTAATTCGCACTTTATTTATTAAAATTAAAATTTATGAACATAAATTTATTAAAATATTGAAAATGAAACATGCAGAATTGAAAACCGAAACAATATGAATTAAAATCTATATCTGTACTTTTTAAACGGAGTCTATATTGTCATAGTCCAGTAACCAATCTTTCGTACATACACAAATACCATTAGCTACTTCCATACAAAAACAGCTGTTACAACACCACTTGCGACGTTGCCAGTTCGAAGGCCGCGGCCTGGAGTTAAAGGCGGCCGTGCCCATACACGAACTAGATGTACCATTGATTTTAAAAACTGCAAGTAGAAAATCGCATTTTTATGAACTAGGTAGATGTTCCATTGAGTTTGGATACTTCCTGTAGATATCCAATTTTTGGACCATATCAAAAAACTACAAGTAGATGTTTCATGTTTTAAACGAATGTATATTGGCTTTTGGATATTGCAAGTTAGTAGACATTATATTTACGTAAACCAGATTTAGCATTGATTTTGGGATCTTAGGGCTAACAAATTGGATTGAGCAATTATGTGGGGATTTTAGTTTTTTTTGGGGGGAGAAATGTTGGGAAATTTCCTCTCGACTAGTATTCAGGCGTCAACACTGAACACTGTCTTTGGTTCGAATTTGAATATTAATTTGACACTCGACGTTCTGTACCCACGAGCACCTCAGCTTCTGCATGCACAGAAGCACAGATAATATAACCCCTACTAGTAGGGGTTATATTATCTGCCCACAGCCTAAGGAATTCCTATGATCTAATTGACAAAACTAAAGATTGGCACATACAAAAACCATCATTTGCTTGCCTCTTTCGACATAGTGAATTTATACACGAATGTGCCCGTAGAAAAAATAATAGATATCATACAAACAAACTTAACAAACAAATCAGCTATGTTACCAGAGGCAATAAAAGAGATTATTGACCTGTTAAGAGAGATTTTGAGGCAAAACTATTTTGCATTTAATGGGAAATATTATTCTCAAACTGATGGTCTGGCAATGGGCTCCCCACTCTCTGGAATTTTATCTAATATATACTTAAATTACATTGAAAATGAGTACATTTTATCTGACAAGAACAAATATCATTCTAAAATAGTAGCCTATCATACAATAGATATGTCGATAATTGTCTTGTTTGATGGCAGTAAAAGGCAGTTGGATCTACTTCTAAATTATCTAAACAAAATAGCCCCGAGACTAAAGTTCACATTAGAAACAGAAGAAGACAACGCAATACATTTCCTAGATTTAACCATAACTAAAATTAACAATAAATTCGATTATAAAATCTACAGGAAACCCACTTTTTCAGTTCAGATCATTCACGCAACCTCATATCATCCACATTCTCAAAAAATTGCAGCATACAGCTCTATGGTACACAGACTTTTAACGGTCCCCTTAAGTCCCACAAATTACAATAATGAATACAATATCATCAAACATATAGCCATATCCAACGGCTATAATAGCGGGCTTGTAGACAGACTTATGATCAAACACCATAATAGAGAGGTCAAACAAAAGGACGAACGTAAGAAGTACGTATGTATTGAATATTCCCACACACTACAAAATTGCCTATCCAAAGAGCTTCGTAGGCAGGGAATCGAATTAACATTCAAAACTACAAACCGTACTCGTAACACCCTGTCACAAATTGACCGATCAAGAGATAAAATGGAAATGACAGGTGTTTACAAAATTAAATGCCAAGATTGTCCGAGCCAATATGTTGGGCAAACAGGTCGTGGGTTCGCTACTCGCTACAACGAACACAGGCCCAAACCACGTTTAATCAAACAAAATTCAGCGTTTGCCCAGCATTTAATCGACCTAAACCATAACATGAGTGAGATTACTGACGGTCTTGAGGTGCTACATAAATGCAGTAAAGGTAGTAAACTAAACACGTTAGAGGAGTTTGAAATTTACAAATTGTACCACGACAACACTGCCAGTGGACATATCCTCAACGAAAAACTGCAGTTCCAGTCACACTCTATTTTCAATGTGCTAATTCACCAAAATAACCGGCCACCTGACCTTTGTCCTACTGATAACATGGACAACAACGAGGAAGGAGTCTGACACTGCAGTCTACTACCTGCGCCGGGACCGTCCGTGTCGTGTGCGTGTGATAGGCCTATCAATGTCAATTAAATGTTTACTTTGTCTTTCCGTAATTAAATGTTCGTATTCGTGTATTTATTCTGTGCGTGTGACATCGATATCTTCGTTTTTGAAACCCTGACGATGCCGTATTTACGGCGAAACATGTAGGTTGTTAACCTCAAACAACATTTGGATTACTTGACGAGGTATAGTACCATTATTATAGTCATATAAAGTAATCCAGGGGCCATCAACATGGAATTATTATTTTGGTCGTGTGGAAACACTGCCACGGCGGTTTCTTTTTCTTCTTACCGTTCCCGGTTCCCGCGCAAACCCGTGGTGGTGGTGGTGAGGTGATAGATGCCAGGCAGGCAGGATAGATGCTGTAAGTCGTTACTCTGCTGCTAGTCGAAGGACACATTTTCGAGGTATGTACCAAATTAACAATAAACAAATAACTAGGTACTTACCTTTTCTAAGTATCTTAGGCCTACCTAATTGATTAAACCTTTTTTTAGCCTAGAGGTAAAATATACAAGTTTACCTAGCCTTTATTGAATAGGCTATTCAATGATAGGCCTAAAACACATCTCTTACATCAAGGCGTAAATTTTCACATCTTGGGCTGGTGCTCTGTGCATATTTGTAATAAGCCTAAATAAGTTAATAATTCACATCTAGAAAAGTTGAGTAAGTTATTGAAGTTAGTAGGCCTAGTAGGAGAATGGGTTTCGGTTTCACCTGATAGGCCTAAGTGAGGCCCAAGGCCTAGGCTAATTTTTCTGAGTACCGGTATTGGTACAGTAACTAAAGAGGCAATAGGCTATGTTACAAACTAGATTTGTCTAAACTTAAATAAACAGCAACTCAGAGTCTCATCCTCCAACACGTTTTAAATGGTAGGCTAAACTGTGTAATTCATGACTAAGATGTTGGTGCCTCTTAACACCTTCAAATGGCGGGCGTATCCCCAGTACGGCGCAGCCCTCAGCGCCGAACAAACTCGATTGCCGCGTGTGATTGGCTTTTCAATTTCGGTCTGACGAATAGCAAATAACGTGCGAGGATGTCCTGCTTTACAACGAGAGTCGACATAGTACGCTGAACACCCACAGACAGCAGCACTGCTTGGAACGTAGCCGGTCCCATTGGTATTGTATTGCCAAATGGAGGGAAAAAGACGGGACGAAAAGTAGATTTTAAAATTGCCAAACGGGGAAATTTACTACCAACCTACACCACAACAAAATACAGTATACTATTGAGCAGTACTGTGCGAGGTTTCAAGTTTATAGCTCTAATCCTGGCTTAAAAATAAAATCATTTTGTACCGCATTGCAGCTTGGGAGCGATCGCACCCACCAGGATGGCATTAGGGTTCCGTATGGGAGCGATCGCTCCCATGCCGCCGCGAACGTGTTAACCAGACTATTGTGTGGACTATTGCGTTTTTGTCCATAGTCTACATAGGCTAACTTATGGGCCCGTACTTTAAACGTATCCCCAGCAAAGCAAAGAGTGAGCCGGTCAGTTCCAGATTTAGGGAACTTGCAGCCCTAGGCCAAATTACTTGAGCGGCCCTCCCCCTGTGGTGGAAATTCCTTGCGATCGCGGAAGCAGTGTTGGGGAAGCTACTTTTAAAATGTAGCTAGCTACAACTACTGCTACATTTCCAAAAAAGTAGCTTAGCTACAGCTACAGCTACAGTTCCGAGAAAGTAGCTAGCTACAACTACAGCTACAATGAAATGTAGCTATAGCTACAATTTTAGCTACTTTTCCTGTAAAATTAATTGCAACTATGTAAACCTAACGTTACAACAACAGAACCAAAATAAGTTAGTTGGGTGTTCCATCATATTTAGTGCTTGTTTTTAAATATGGCATTATTTTTAAGCATATTATATGTACATTTCATTAGCCTAAGTTCAAAGGACATACAAACAAACTATATTTTAAAAGCCCATTTAATTTCTTTAATCTACATTCATTTATAGATTCTTTTATCAACTATTAAAACAATAAAACTGTAAAACGATTATTCAAAAATACTTTTTTGTGTTACAGAGCCTAGCCTACTGAAATTGGAGTTAATTGCCTTTCCTTATTTTTAATGTTAAAAACTACATTTCTATAACTTTTACCCATAATATGTTACTTGTTCTATGAATAACACTTTTCAATGTCAAGAAATCGTCCTTTGTCAAATTATGCATAGGTCAAATTGTGCTTCAACAAACGTTGGTGCAGAAAACAGTATTCAGCAGCTTATCCTGAAATCGGCTTTTAATTTAAACATGTTGAAAATTGTTAAGTAAAAATAACATTTAGGCGTAGCCTACTTGGCTTTGTACAACAAATTGGCTATAGTAGGCTTGTTCTTACAAGGACTAAACATACATATTCCTATTAATTGAACTTGATATTCGTATTAATCCAACAGCATAGCCTAGGAATAGTCCTTGACAAGAGCTGTTAGCAGGAGCAAACTACTGTATGCTACTTTTTTAATGCAAGTTTCATGTTATATGGAGATTTTTTTTGTTACAATTATTATGTATTCTAGGCTTAGGCATATCTTAAATCTCATCAGGAAATTTACTCTACGTTCATTTAGTAAACCTTTGAAAAATCTTTGTAATCTAACCAAGGAAGGGCTTGTGATGGTGAACCACAATCAACAGATGAAGCAAAGGTTGATAGACCAGCTTTCTCATTATTTTTAGGTTTAGTGTTGGTTTCCATTAAAACCCAAGTTTAAACTAAATTTATACAATAAAGAAACTAAATTGATTACTAATTTCCCTTCCCTGACAATCACTTGAAAGCATTCAATAGCTTCTCTTGTCACCGGTCGGTACGGTAACGTTTAATTAAACGTCGTCTGCAGCTAGCAATTTTATTTTATCTGACAGTAATCATAGAGTAGCAAATGAAGGAAATGAGAGCCAAACATGTGGATAACACTCAGATAATAGCCTCCATGTCCACGCAACTTTTTAATAGGTAATGACACGACTGTGACCAGCTGTATGAAGCCAAGAAAGTAGGCCTAACTTTTTTGAAAATCTCAGTTTGAAAAAGGTTGTTTCACGTAAGGTTGTGATAAAAATCACTATCTCAATCAATGTTAATGTAGCGAGAAAAGTAGCTAAAATTCCGCTACAACTACTTTAAAAATGTAGCTAGCTACAGCTAAAGCTACAAAATCTTAAAAGTAGCGTAGCTACAGCTAACGCTACAAAAAAAGTAGCGCGCTACTGTAGCGTCGCTACTTGTAGCGCGCTACTTCCCAACACTGCGCGGAAGTAATCGTAAATATCTCCTATGCATCAAGGAAACATCATCATCGTGGACATCTCTCCTAAACAAAGTCAAAGCCATCAGGTATCCGTGATCGCGGCAAAATCGTAAACATCCCCCCGCGTTCTGTTACAAAAGGACATTATCCTCGACACTTGTGACCGCGGCGAAATCGTGATCATATCCTGTGAGCTGTGACCTTGAGGACATCATTGCTGTCACCCGCGACCGCAGTAGAATCGTGAACATCTCCCTTGGTCCGCGGAGACATCATTATGGTCACCTGTTATCGCGGCAAACTGGTGGTTTAAAATCTTTTTTTTTTTTTAAAGAAGTTGGCGGCCTCTTTTAACCTTGCAGCTGCCCGTCCACATAGACTAAGCCCCCGTGCATGGATCGTTTACAGCAAAGCAAGGAGTGAGCCGGCACAGTACAAAGGTGAACTGTACTGATTAAATGTTATCGGCAGTGACCAGGATCCGAACCCACGACATCGCTACCTTGGGCCCGAAGTCCGCGACGCTACCGACTGAGCCACCGACTCACTAAAAATCCTCAATCCTCTGCGGTCCCCTTATGTTTGCGGCCCTAGGCCGCTGTCTAATCGGCCTAGTGTTAAATCTGGCACTGGAGCTGGTACAGATACAATAAGAAAATAACACATGCGCTCTTAATAACCAGTTAACCATCAGCCCAGAATTGTTTTATGTAAATAAATGGCTCTTCGGTTACCATTGTTAGGTTAGGATGCCAATTAATGAAATCAACTAGCCTACAACAATGAATCTTGGCAGATACGTAACTTAGCTTGGGGAGATTTCCGGGGGTAGAATCCCATGGTTGAACATTTCTGATTTGAACACTGGGGGTATACATTTCCAGGGATAAAATTCTGGTATCAGGTTTATTGGGATTTTTAGTAATTTAGTTAAGTTACAACTGTTAAGTACTGTAACTTAAACCGTAGGTAAAATGTGAGTTGATAGAAAAAAACTTATTTATTGTCCTAAAAGTTTGCGGCCGGAAACATACCCCCAGACCTTTGACGTCATAATTACATAGGCGTTTTTTCATTGGGGTAAATTTCCAGGGGTGGAATTCCGGCAACCCAAGACCTAGGGCTTTTATTTATTTACAACATTTATTTGTTGTTAGTTTTATATTGTTATTGACAAAAGTTGTTCTGAGAAGCAGTATTTGTAATGAGAAACGCTTGATGAATAAAGGCATTTTTATTTATTATTTTATTTTTTTTAGGGATCCCACTGTTTCTGGCATTCTATTATTTTATTACTTGACCAGTGGTTAGCAAACTAAACTAAACTTTTGGTAGGTTACGGGAGAGACCAAAACATAAAAAAAATTTATTTGTTTACCGGGACTTGTAATCCTTCAATACCAGAACGGCAGTACTGTCTGCTGAGGACCAGAATAGGAACAGTCTTCCCGATATAGTAAGAAAGGACAGGGCTGAGGATTAAAAAAATATTTTCAGAATATTCACTGTTAAACATGATTGACTTGTTTTAAACCCAGGAATTTAAAATGTTGATTGTTTAGTAATTTTTATTCCCAATTATGAGGATTTGAATGGTTTTGGAACCTCAAATCAAAATCTCTTTATTCCTGAATAATGTTACATATTATAATACAAATAGTGTATTTGCAGGAAAAATAATTCCCAAGTAGACTATTCGTCTGTGTTTGGGAATGAGTTGCTAATACAGCCATACACAGGTCAATAAACATTCAGGAGCACTTAGACACTTACTGATGATAGTAAATAAAAATAATATTAACAAGATGAAAAAACCCCTAATTGCATCAAAACATCCAAAACTCAAATTTAGTGATTTTAAGAGGTATTTAGAAATTAAGGGAAAAAAATGATTTGGTGATGCATGAAACTGCACAAAATTATGAGTACAATGATTTGAGTAATCCTTCTGATTGCTCCCTGCCGAGATTTAAAAGCCAGCTCATGACTCTAAGCTTAAACACAGCCACACTGTCACTCTCCGCCTCTCGTATATGTGAAGGCAAGTTTCTATACAATGTATGACAAACGTAAAAAGGAATAGTTTTAAGGGTTGAATGGGAGAGTCTGGGAAAAGAAAATCCGAAATTTATGTTACTTCTAGTCAAATAAAGATGTTGAACAGGAGAAAAAACCGAAGATTTATTAAGTTTTATGAAAATAAGAAGATTTTTTATGAACAATTGGCGAATGTTTAAAACTGGAAAGTCGCAAAACAGTTGCAAGGAAGAAAATCTAGAGTTTTTATTTAAAATAGTTTTTATGACAGATCGTTGATGAACAGAAAGTGGTTCCAAAACAGTGGGAAGGGCACCACCCCAAGCCAGGACACCATACTGCAACACCGACTGCACGTAGGCAAAGTACACGGTCCGTAACTGCTGCTTCAAAAGCACCTCCCGAAGCTGCGTGAATGCGTAAATGAGCTTACATACTTTGTTTTTGACATATTGAACATGCGGAGCCCAAGTCAATTTACTATCGATCACAACCCTTAAATACTTATACTGCTCCACAAGCTCAATCAACTTTTTAGCGAATTTCCCATATAGGGAATAATCCATTATCTTACCGTAGTTCTCATGGTAAGACCTGGACCCGGGACTGATTTAATTTTCGTTTTGAGGTCTCTAGAGGCCAAAAACACCATCAGTTCAAATTCATATAGGCTATATGTACTGTATATGTGTTCGTTAGCACGATACCATAACTCGAACAAAAATGGTCCGATTTTTAAATGACTAATTCTATTTAAATAGGGAATAAATGTGATATTTTTTAAAAACATACCTATTTTAGTGTAGGCCTACCGGTAGTCCAATCAGGCAAGTGAAAATTCGGTAAGTCTGCAGGTTTGCTGCGGCGGGGGTATTTGGCCTTAATAACACGCTCTTATATTGCGATCAAGGAAAATGTCTTAAAATATTGGGCGACAAAAATTTTACAATATTGTGCCATATGCAAACGGCCAATCTTACTTAGGCCTACTCCATTTATTTTAAGACGAATCTTTACAACGTGTGATGTGTAGACTGTAGATTGATGTTGCCACGAATGCAAAAGATTATTACGACGTCTCCGCGATTGTGGAGATGATCACGTTAGTGCCCCGAGTACGGAATATAGTTTTAGCGTTCTAGGATGGATAATTAGTGATGAATACAGTAACTTACACAATACAATAAATTTTCTGAACAATTTGTAAATACATGAATCGTACGTTTAGGCTACCCAGCTTTTCATATCTTGAGTTTTTGTAGTTAAATGAACAGAAGGCTTGGTTAAGTTGTTAAAACTAAACTTGTGTTAAAGTTAAATCCTTCTAGTAGTGTTAGATTTTTTATTTATTTGATTTTCTGTCAGGTTTCTGACATTAATTTAAATATTTGTTTACGAAGAGTTCATGATGAAAGTGCTAACTTATTATGACAGATTCTCCAATTATCATATTTGGTATATGACTAACTAATTGGCTAAATTGTTTATTTTGAGGCTTTCTCGAAGTAGACTACATTTATACTCAGTAGGCCTACTGGACACAACAAATTCCACAGATCCTTGCTTTACTGGAATTTTAACAAAATTAAACAGGCATTTTATGGCAGATTAGGCCTATTTCATCTAACTTTTAGCTACAAAATAAAAAATATATATTCTATGAATCATAGCCATATATGTCGTGGCCTATACAGTAGAACTCCGGTTAACCGAAAAAATGGAGGGAGAGCCGTTTCAGATAACCAATTCTTTGGTTAACCCGTCATGTTAAAAATAGCTTATGTATTACCACGGTGTTTAACACACAATTCCCCATTTCGGTTAACTGGGGCTTTACTGTAATTGCCAAAAATGTGTGCATAAAAGAAACTGTATCAATTCAGTAGTATTATAAAGAGCTAATTTAGTCGTGAACATTTTGTGTTTGAGTAAGATGGCATCCTCCTAAAAATTCAAATACAGAAATAAGCTGTTTACAAGTGGAAAACACCCAACAGCTACAGTAGTTTTCAACTTTTAATCCAGATAGTCTGTTGTAGATAGTAGGCCTAACTAAATAATTTGAAGTTGGTCAAACAATAGTGTTTTGAACTAGATTTTTTTTCCAACATGATATACAAATTGTAAAATTATGAATGACTCAATGTGTGAAACAAAAGCCACCAAGGTTAATCAACCTAGTTTGGTGAATTTACACTATATACTCTGATATAATACACTCTAAGAGTAATGGTGTGCGACATACCGCTCAAATGTTATAGTATTTATAAACATAAAAGACACACGAAAACTTCTACACATTATCTTAAACTTTAACACTACATATTATATACAGGTTATAAATAGGTAGGCTACGCTATTTTATATAGGTTTATACACTATTATAAACCTCAAAACCATTCACCAAAGTAAAAGAAATAATTAATATTTTCTATTTCTAAGAGATAATCCCATTAATCACCAAAAACATGTTTTTGTTTTCACATGTCTTAAATCTTGTGGGCGAGCTAATGAAAATTGTTGGGGCAGTTAGTTCAAACTTTTGCGTTAAATTTGGTCTGGGGATTGTTTTGTCATAACGGTTTCTTAAATTTACAGTTCTATAAGTTTCCTGTTCAGTCCTATTTAAACTTCTTTCCTATATAATACCTATATAATATATATTGATATATATACAGGGTGAACAACTTAACTGTGCTACCATTGGTAGGTATCTCAGAAACAATTAAATTTAGAGAGAGCATTAAATGGAGAACTTCAACTAGTCTTTAATGACATGAAAAAATATGAATTCCAGTGTTAAAAAATGGCCACCATTTACCAATATAGCGGATAACTATTTTATTATGAGACACCTTTTATTTTATGTATTTGATTTTAGATGCACTTTTAAGACTTTTTTACTCTTGGCATTTTCTCTCTAAACCTACTTGTTTAGGAGCTACAGTGTGTTAAAAACTTGAAAGATTAGCTTGCCGTGTCATTATAGTCATAGGCTTTCAGCGGCGGATCCAGAGGGGGGGGGGGGCGACCGCCCCCCCTCGGGCGTACATATACATATATTTTTTACTGCATGTAATACAGTAGTGCATACAAATTGTGTAAAATAATTTGTCATACTATCTTTGGACAAAGAAATGGTATAAAACTGCCATTTTTGGAAACTTAGTTTACACCAATTTTTCGGTGGGGGTGCCCCTGAACCCCCAGACCCCCTGGTTCGCCCCCCCCCTTGTGGCTGTTCTATATCCGCCACTGAGGCCTATACCATTAGCTAGTTTTTAAAAGTTTAACACGTTGTAGCTCCTAAACAAGTAGGTTTAGACAGAAAATGCCAAGAGTAAAAAAGTATTTATTTGTGCCCAAAACCTATTCAAATCCACACATACCAATTTGTGATACTTATTTCCCGAACAATTAACATTTAAATTTCCTAAATAGCCCCTGGCAATTTCTATAGACATCAATCATTTCATTCTGTCCTGTTCAGAAACTATGTTCCTTGGCGTGCACATCGACTGCCAGTTAAAATTAACACTCCACATTGATTCTGTTTGTAAAAAATTGAGTTTTAATTTGTTCTAATATATTCTTATTGAGAAATTTGGCAACATTTTTGGACTCTTAAGCTCTAGTGGTGGCTTACTGCAGACTGGTTTTTCCTTTTCTTTCATATGCAGTTGCAGTTTGAGGAACATGAGTGTCTCAATTCCAAAAGAAACACCGTTAACTACAAAAGAAAGCCTTCAGAACAGTTTTTAAGAAGCGTCGTAAATTTTCCTGTACACTCTTTTTGTTAACAATAAAATTCTTACTTTTGCCTCCATCTGTATCTTAAACTGTCTTGTTTTTGTTAAGAAAAATGTATCTCTATAATAAAAACTACTGTGTATGGGGGAGGGGCGAAGGGGCCCCGGGCGCTCGCACCGTCCGCCCATAGATAAGTTCGTCCCTGATTACAGATAGGCCTAATTTCAAATTCAAATAATCTTTATTTGTAAGTAGTACCTTTATTTGTTCCAGGACAACTGATCTTGTAAGGGATTCAAATGAGAAAAGTTCTGCAAACTGCTGATTGATTCTGTGGTTTTACAGAGTCATGTCACACAATCGAGGGATGCGCCGAGGCAGTGGCAGAAGACCATATGAGCTTATTTGTCCTAGCAGAATCTTTAAAGTAGTAGGCGGGAACTCCTTTATCGCCAACAGCGACATCAATCCTTGGGAGGGAGGAATGGTCCCAGGTGGTTCAACAAGCAGCATGCATAATATGGCCAACGTAGGTGGAGGAGATTCCTCTTGCAATGAGTCCTCTCGCAACTACGAGGACCGTCGGCGACGCAGAACAGTGCCTTATAATAAGGTGTAGAACGGAATTAGTAATATGCATCAGCTTAACTTAGTTGTACTTTTCTCTCAAGCTATTTAAATTCCTTTGAGTACCAATGATCATAATGGGGTCTAGTTAAATAATGTTTTACAAGGAAGTTTTCATCACCAGATCAGTTAATTTATTATCTTTTCAAATACTCTATAATTTTCGACATCGCTTCAGATATTCTTCCCACTACAGTACCGCCACAACGTAAATCCTATTTCGTGCTGCCTAAGTAGGTGCAGCCTATTTTTTTCTTTAAGTCGTTTGTTCAAATCCTCGATGAAAAACATTGACAGCACAGTTGTAGCCCTTTTCTCAACAAACAACCTACTTAAATACTCTAGACCTCCATTAATATATGATAATCTTAACAATATGTAGCACAGTATGGTAACAAGGCAGTCAAAGCAATCTTATCTGTCTTTCCTCTTGCAGATAAATGTTGAACATTTTGCTGCATTCTACTGAAATTCAGTGAAAACTTTAGTTTGAATAGTCATTATTGATGTTGATTAAGTACCTTCATCCAGCTATTGCCATAAAATAATAATAGTGAGATCATTGTTCAAAATATTATTCTATTCAGAACCATCTCAGTAGGGTTAACTGATTTCATTCACTTTTTTATTCAGCCTAATCTTTTTATTATGAATTCTTGAATTATTTCCTATAAAATCCTTTTTTTTTTTTAATATTTAGTATTAATTTCTGTCACTGATGTTCTTTAAGTTTGTTTAAAAGGTTGTTACCTACTTGTATGGTTTCCAGCCAGTTGTTGACCGACGTATGGATAGTGACCGTACCAATCTACAAACCGGTTACGAACGCAAGACTTCTTATTCAAAATCTTCCGAAGATCAGAAAGAAGAGAATAAGGAAGAACAAGAAGAGGCTGAGAAACCCAATGGAGATGTCAAAATAGAACCCACTGATGTTTCTGAAGGGTGAGTCGGAAGTGAGATGTTCTCCCTTTATTTGCAAAATTTCTGTTTTTATTTTAAAATCAAAGTTATTTTTGTTATCTCCTTCCAATGACTGTCTCTAATCAAAATCTGCATATCTATTAACTTCTATTTGGTCATTAAATTCTTCCCGTTGAAAAAATTATACATCAAAACACTCAGTCAATAAACATTTACAAGCTATCTAAGAACCACCCTTTTTGCTTGAAAGTTGGCTGTTTTCAAAGCTATTTCACTGGAGCTATTTTTCTTTGTATCAATTGAATTACTGTTAGGTTATTTTTAGCGAATTTCCCTATAGGGAAGTAAGCTATTACCTACCGTAGGTGGCATGGTAAGACCTAGACCCTTGACCGATTTACTTTTTCATTTTGATGTCCCCAGAGGCCAAAAACACCATTTGTTAAAATTTGTATATATGTATATATATATATGTGTCCATGAACGCGATAACTTGAGTAATTTTTGTCCGATTTTGATGAAATTTAACGGTTTCTTAAATTTACAGTTCTATAAGTTTCCTGTTCAGTCCTATTTAAACTTCTTTCCTATATAATACCTATATAATATATATTGATATATATACAGGGTGAACAACTTAACTGTGCTACCATTGGTAGGTATCTCAGAAACAATTAAATTTAGAGAGAGCATTAAATGGAGAACTTCAACTAGTCTTTAATGACATGAAAAAATATGAATTCCAGTGTTAAAAAATGGCCACCATTTACCAATATAGCGGATAACTATTTTTTTATGAGACACCTTTTATTTTATGTATTTGATTTTAGATGCACTTTTAAGACTTTTTTACTCTTGGCATTTTCTCTCTAAACCTACTTGTTTAGGAGCTACAGTGTGTTAAAAACTTGAAAGATTAGCTTGCCGTGTCATTATAGTCATAGGCTTTCAGCGGCGGATCCAGAGGGGGGGGGGCGACCGCCCCCCCTCGGGCGTACATATACATATATTTTTTACTGCATGTAATACAGTAGTGCATACAAATTGTGTAAAATAATTTGTCATACTATCTTTGGACAAAGAAATGGTATAAAACTGCCATTTTTGGAAACTTAGTTTACACCAATTTTTCGGTGGGGGTGCCCCTGAACCCCCAGACCCCCTGGTTCGCCCCCCCCCCCTTGTGGCTGTTCTATATCCGCCACTGAGGCCTATACCATTAGCTAGTTTTTAAAAGTTTAACACGTTGTAGCTCCTAAACAAGTAGGTTTAGACAGAAAATGCCAAGAGTAAAAAAGTATTTATTTGTGCCCAAAACCTATTCAAATCCACACATACCAATTTGTGATACTTATTTCCCGAACAATTAACATTTAAATTTCCTAAATAGCCCCTGGCAATTTCTATAGACATCAATCATTTCATTCTGTCCTGTTCAGAAACTATGTTCCTTGGCGTGCACATCGACTGCCAGTTAAAATTAACACTCCACATTGATTCTGTTTGTAAAAAATTGAGTTTTAATTTGTTCTAATATATTCTTATTGAGAAATTTGGCAACATTTTTGGACTCTTAAGCTCTAGTGGTGGCTTACTGCAGACTGGTTTTTCCTTTTCTTTCATATGCAGTTGCAGTTTGAGGAACATGAGTGTCTCAATTCCAAAAGAAACACCGTTAACTACAAAAGAAAGCCTTCAGAACAGTTTTTAAGAAGCGTCGTAAATTTTCCTGTACACTCTTTTTGTTAACAATAAAATTCTTACTTTTGCCTCCATCTGTATCTTAAACTGTCTTGTTTTTGTTAAGAAAAATGTATCTCTATAATAAAAACTACTGTGTATGGGGGAGGGGCGAAGGGGCCCCGGGCGCTCGCACCGTCCGCCCATAGATAAGTTCGTCCCTGATTACAGATAGGCCTAATTTCAAATTCAAATAATCTTTATTTGTAAGTAGTACCTTTATTTGTTCCAGGACAACTGATCTTGTAAGGGATTCAAATGAGAAAAGTTCTGCAAACTGCTGATTGATTCTGTGGTTTTACAGAGTCATGTCACACAATCGAGGGATGCGCCGAGGCAGTGGCAGAAGACCATATGAGCTTATTTGTCCTAGCAGAATCTTTAAAGTAGTAGGCGGGAACTCCTTTATCGCCAACAGCGACATCAATCCTTGGGAGGGAGGAATGGTCCCAGGTGGTTCAACAAGCAGCATGCATAATATGGCCAACGTAGGTGGAGGAGATTCCTCTTGCAATGAGTCCTCTCGCAACTACGAGGACCGTCGGCGACGCAGAACAGTGCCGTATAATAAGGTGTAGAACGGAATTAGTAATATGCATCAGCTTAACTTAGTTGTACTTTTCTCTCAAGCTATTTAAATTCCTTTGAGTACCAATGATCATAATGGGGTCTAGTTAAATAATGTTTTACAAGGAAGTTTTCATCACCAGATCAGTTAATTTATTATCTTTTCAAATACTCTATAATTTTCGACATCGCTTCAGATATTCTTCCCACTACAGTACCGCCACAACGTAAATCCTATTTCGTGCTGCCTAAGTAGGTGCAGCCTATTTTTTTCTTTAAGTCGTTTGTTCAAATCCTCGATGAAAAACATTGACAGCACAGTTGTAGCCCTTTTCTCAACAAACAACCTACTTAAATACTCTAGACCTCCATTAATATATGATAATCTTAACAATATGTAGCACAGTATGGTAACAAGGCAGTCAAAGCAATCTTATCTGTCTTTCCTCTTGCAGATAAATGTTGAACATTTTGCTGCATTCTACTGAAATTCAGTGAAAACTTTAGTTTGAATAGTCATTATTGATGTTGATTAAGTACCTTCATCCAGCTATTGCCATAAAATAATAATAGTGAGATCATTGTTCAAAATATTATTCTATTCAGAACCATCTCAGTAGGGTTAACTGATTTCATTCACTTTTTTATTCAGCCTAATCTTTTTATTATGAATTCTTGAATTATTTCCTATAAAATCCTTTTTTTTTTTTAATATTTAGTATTAATTTCTGTCACTGATGTTCTTTAAGTTTGTTTAAAAGGTTGTTACCTACTTGTATGGTTTCCAGCCAGTTGTTGACCGACGTATGGATAGTGACCGTACCAATCTACAAACCGGTTACGAACGCAAGACTTCTTATTCAAAATCTTCCGAAGATCAGAAAGAAGAGAATAAGGAAGAACAAGAAGAGGCTGAGAAACCCAATGGAGATGTCAAAATAGAACCCACTGATGTTTCTGAAGGGTGAGTCGGAAGTGAGATGTTCTCCCTTTATTTGCAAAATTTCTGTTTTTATTTTAAAATCAAAGTTATTTTTGTTATCTCCTTCCAATGACTGTCTCTAATCAAAATCTGCATATCTATTAACTTCTATTTGGTCATTAAATTCTTCCCGTTGAAAAAATTATACATCAAAACACTCAGTCAATAAACATTTACAAGCTATCTAAGAACCACCCTTTTTGCTTGAAAGTTGGCTGTTTTCAAAGCTATTTCACTGGAGCTATTTTTCTTTGTATCAATTGAATTACTGTTAGGTTATTTTTAGCGAATTTCCCTATAAGGAAGTAAGCTATTACCTACCGTAGGTGGCATGGTAAGACCTAGACCCTTGACCGATTTACTTTTTCATTTTGATGTCCCCAGAGGCCAAAAACACCATTTGTTAAAATTTGTATATATGTATATATATATATGTGTCCATGAACGCGATAACTTGAGTAATTTTTGTCCGATTTTGATGAAATTTAACGGTTTCTTAAATTTACAGTTCTATAAGTTTCCTGTTCAGTCCTATTTAAACTTCTTTCCTATATAATACCTATATAATATATATTGATATATATACAGGGTGAATAACTTAACTGTGCTACCATTGGTAGGTATCTCAGAAACAATTAAATTTAGAGAGAGCATTAAATGGAGAACTTCAACTAGTCTTTAATGACATGAAAAAATATGAATTCCAGTGTTAAAAAATGGCCACCATTTACCAATATAGCGGATTTTTTTTTTTTATGAGACACCTTTTATTTTATGTATTTGATTTTAGATGCACTTTTAAGACTTTTTTACTCTTGGCATTTTCTCTCTAAACCTACTTGTTTAGGAGCTACAGTGTGTTAAAAACTTGAAAGATTAGCTTGCCGTGTCATTATAGTCATAGGCTTTCAGCGGCGGATCCAGAGGGGGGGGGGGCGACCGCCCCCCCTCGGGCGTACATATACATATATTTTTTACTGCATGTAATACAGTAGTGCATACAAATTGTGTAAAATAATTTGTCATACTATCTTTGGACAAAGAAATGGTATAAAACTGCCATTTTTGGAAACTTAGTTTACACCAATTTTTCGGTGGGGGTGCCCCTGAACCCCCAGACCCCCTGGTTCGCCCCCCCCCCCCCTTGTGGCTGTTCTATATCCGCCACTGAGGCCTATACCATTAGCTAGTTTTTAAAAGTTTAACACGTTGTAGCTCCTAAACAAGTAGGTTTAGACAGAAAATGCCAAGAGTAAAAAAGTATTTATTTGTGCCCAAAACCTATTCAAATCCACACATACCAATTTGTGATACTTATTTCCCGAACAATTAACATTTAAATTTCCTAAATAGCCCCTGGCAATTTCTATAGACATCAATCATTTCATTCTGTCCTGTTCAGAAACTATGTTCCTTGGCGTGCACATCGACTGCCAGTTAAAATTAACACTCCACATTGATTCTGTTTGTAAAAAATTGAGTTTTAATTTGTTCTAATATATTCTTATTGAGAAATTTGGCAACATTTTTGGACTCTTAAGCTCTAGTGGTGGCTTACTGCAGACTGGTTTTTCCTTTTCTTTCATATGCAGTTGCAGTTTGAGGAACATGAGTGTCTCAATTCCAAAAGAAACACCGTTAACTACAAAAGAAAGCCTTCAGAACAGTTTTTAAGAAGCGTCGTAAATTTTCCTGTACACTCTTTTTGTTAACAATAAAATTCTTACTTTTGCCTCCATCTGTATCTTCAACTGTCTTGTTTTTGTTAAGAAAAATGTATCTCTATAATAAAAACTACTGTGTATGGGGGAGGGGCGAAGGGGCCCCGGGCGCTCGCACCGTCCGCCCATAGATAAGTTCGTCCCTGATTACAGATAGGCCTAATTTCAAATTCAAATAATCTTTATTTGTAAGTAGTACCTTTATTTGTTCCAGGACAACTGATCTTGTAAGGGATTCAAATGAGAAAAGTTCTGCAAACTGCTGATTGATTCTGTGGTTTTACAGAGTCATGTCACACAATCGAGGGATGCGCCGAGGCAGTGGCAGAAGACCATATGAGCTTATTTGTCCTAGCAGAATCTTTAAAGTAGTAGGCGGGAACTCCTTTATCGCCAACAGCGACATCAATCCTTGGGAGGGAGGAATGGTCCCAGGTGGTTCAACAAGCAGCATGCATAATATGGCCAACGTAGGTGGAGGAGATTCCTCTTGCAATGAGTCCTCTCGCAACTACGAGGACCGTCGGCGACGCAGAACAGTGCCGTATAATAAGGTATAGAACGGAATTAGTAATATGCATCAGCTTAACTTAGTTGTACTTTTCTCTCAAGCTATTTAAATTCCTTTGAGTACCAATGATCATAATGGGGTCTAGTTAAATAATGTTTTACAAGGAAGTTTTCATCACCAGATCAGTTAATTTATTATCTTTTCAAATACTCTATAATTTTCGACATCGCTTCAGATATTCTTCCCACTACAGTACCGCCACAACGTAAATCCTATTTCGTGCTGCCTAAGTAGGTGCAGCCTATTTTTTTCTTTAAGTCGTTTGTTCAAATCCTTGATGAAAAACATTGACAGCACAGTTGTAGCCCTTTTCTCAACAAACAACGTACTTAAATACTCTAGACCTCCATTAATATATGATAATCTTAACAATATGTAGCACAGTATGGTAACAAGGCAGTCAAAGCAATCTTATCTGTCTTTCCTCTTGCAGATAAATGTTGAACATTTTGCTGCATTCTACTGAAATTCAGTGAAAACTTTAGTTTGAATAGTCATTATTGATGTTGATTAAGTACCTTCATCCAGCTATTGCCATAAAATAATAATAGTGAGATCATTGTTCAAAATATTATTCTATTCAGAACCATCTCAGTAGGGTTAACTGATTTCATTCACTTTTTTATTCAGCCTAATCTTTTTATTATGAATTCTTGAATTATTTCCTATAAAATCCTTTTTTTTTTTAATATTTAGTATTAATTTCTGTCACTGATGTTCTTTAAGTTTGTTTAAAAGGTTGTTACCTACTTGTATGGTTTCCAGCCAGTTGTTGACCGACGTATGGATAGTGACCGTACCAATCTACAAACCGGTTACGAACGCAAGACTTCTTATTCAAAATCTTCCGAAGATCAGAAAGAAGAGAATAAGGAAGAACAAGAAGAGGCTGAGAAACCCAATGGAGATGTCAAAATAGAACCCACTGATGTTTCTGAAGGGTGAGTCGGAAGTGAGATGTTCTCCCTTTATTTGCAAAATTTCTGTTTTTATTTTAAAATCAAAGTTATTTTTGTTATCTCCTTCCAATGACTGTCTCTAATCAAAATCTGCATATCTATTAACTTCTATTTGGTCATTAAATTCTTCCCGTTGAAAAAATTATACATCAAAACACTCAGTCAATAAACATTTAAGTTAAACAAAAGTTGGCTGTTTTCAAAGCTATTTCACTGGAGCTATTTTTCTTTGTATCAATTGAATTACTGTTAGGTTATTTTTAGCGAATTTCCCTATAGGGAAGTAAGCTATTACCTACCGTAGGTGGCATGGTAAGACCTAGACCCTTGACCGATTTACTTTTTCATTTTGATGTCCCCAGAGGCCAAAAACACCATTTGTTAAAATTTGTATATATGTATACATATATATGTGTCCATGAACGCGATAACTTGAGTAATTTTGTCCGATTTTGATGAAATTTGGTTTAAAGGTGTAAAGCAGGATAAACTTGAATGAGTTTGTGAACCAGCATGATTGGACTATGGGAACAGCGGGGGGGGGGGGGTTTATTGGGGGTTTTATGGGGGTAAAAATAGGTTTTTCCCATTTTTGACCCTAAAAACACAAAATTCACAATTACTTTCCAAACCATTATGTAGAGCTTAAAGAAACAAATAATTTAGTATATTGAAGCGTTATTATGCACCTGAGGGTTACGGAGAAAATTAAAAAAAATTGTAATTTTAAAATTCCTATGTTATTCTTATGGAGAATAAGTCAACTGTAGTAGTTTGCTTATTTATGAACATATTTTTATCAAATTTGGAAAATACATTAATTTCTTACTAAACTACAGTACCTATTAACATTTTACATTAAAAAACACTTTTTTACTCGCCCAGTTGCAGCAAACCTAAGTACCGTACTCGTTAAACTAATTCTATTTAAATAGGGAATAAATGTTATATATTTATGGAGACATTTTAGTGTAAATCCAATGAGGAAAATGGAAATTCGCAAAGACTGCAGGTTTATTACTTATTAACATGAGGCATTTTAACCCAACTTTCTGACTTGTATTGGCCTACAATATTTAAAAGGTTGAGTGAAAGTTCATTATTTAAGTCAATTAACACCATTCTTAAAATATAATGTTAGTACATTAGAACCTCGATTAACCGTTACTCTCTGTTATCCACCCCAAGAAATGGTACGTATATTTCTAAATGTCACTATATTTCACTGTACGAACATTGAATACGTACAACATTAAAAATACTACTGCTGTATTACTCTTGTATGTAAGTAATTTAAATATAAATATGTATTATTGACTTAAACCTGGTTTAATTTCTTACATAACCTTTTAATTCAACTTAGTGTAAAGGTTAATAACATGATTTCTGTTGTCATCTACAGTAGGCCCTTAACCAAACCTAGCGGGGCGGGAATTAGGTCGGATAGGTTAAATGTCGGTTAAAATGGATAATCCCTAAAAACTAAAAAAAAATAAATGAAATGCTATTAATTTGTTATTATTTAATCATTATTCTGAAGTTGTACGTGCCCTATTTACAAAATAAACTACACTTATCTCCTTTTTCTTAATTTTTGATGATCAGAAATAAACCAAAACACGCTAAAGTCAAATACTTTCAGCGGAATAAATTATACAAGCTAGCTGCACATAAATACAATCTGCAATAAAGCCTCTAAAGCTCTGGGGTTTGTCATTAGATGTGGTAATTACGGACTGGACGTAGATGCTCTAAAAACTCTGTACATGACTTAAGTTAGGTATAACGCTATGTACAAACAAACTATGTACGCTATGTATAAAGAATGTTTTGACTTTGACTTAGGCCTGTGCTGGAATATGGTAGCTTGATATGGAATCCACAAAAAATAAATATCAAGAGTATTTGATTTGTTTATTTTGCAAACCACTAACACAAATTGGTATGATGATGTTATAACAAAATAATATAGAATGCTTGTATATAGACAGGGGTGCCCACAAGGGGGGGCTGTGACGCAGACTGCGTCATTGAAATTCTTGGGGGGGGGGGGAGGTGGCTTAAGTTAATAGCAACAGTGTTCAACGTGACTACAATCAAACATATATTACGAAGTCACCAGATAGAAAGTTGATTAATTAATGACAATAGTTATATTATTTCATTCAATTAGTTGAAATAGGATTTTAGGATAGCTTAGGATTCGTGTAGGAAGTTATTATTCAAGATTAGCAGTGAGAACTGAGAGGGAGGACACGGAATGGCTCAACTGCTGAGATAAAGATAATAACGCGTGGCACAGACACAAGCTATACCGTAGACGTAGCACAGAATGCTTTGTTGACATAAAGCTCGTTAAAATACAATCAAGTAGCATATGCTACAATACTTTACACTATTGTGTAGATATTCAATTTCCTGAGTTAATAGGGAGGGGGGTAATAAAAAATATGGTTAATCCAATATAGTATAAAAACAGATGACAAACCCATTAAAACGCTGTAAACAGCCATTAACGTAACGATTTGCATTTTTATAAACGAATGGGAGGACACGGAATGGCTCAACTGCTGTGAGCTGTGATAGATAAAGATAGCGCGTGGTACAGACACGTCCAGCTACACCGCGACTTAGCACAGAACGCTTTGTTGACATAAAGCTCGATAAAATACAATCAAGTAGCATATGCTACAATACTTTACACTATTGTGTAGATACTCGATTACCTGAGTTAATAGGGAGGGGTGCACCTAATAAAAAATACGGTTAATCCAATATAGTATAAAAATAGATGACAAACCCATTAAAACGCTGTAAACAGCCATTAACGTCAAGATTTGCATTTTTATAAACAAAATTCAATATTGCACAATCATTATTATTGTGCAATAATGACATTTCAAATCATTTATCTTGGTTCAGTTGTACAAACGGCAACGTTTAAAATAATTATAGCTCACTCAAACTCAACTAATAACTAGCCAAACACTGCATTGCTATAAATAACGTAATTATTAAACCTTAGAAATTGTTATAAGCTACTGCTCATGACAGACAGATAGGCTACCGGTAGGTGCTGTATCACAACATAGGAATTGATAGATAAGTAATAAAAAAGTGTAAAATTATATTTAGAGATAATAAAAACACTCTTAAAAAGTCTTGTCTTGTTATTCTTTTTCTTTGTTCTTCTTTTCTTTATTAGGTTTCTCTTCAATTCATACATAAATTCAACCAGTCGCCATATTTAGGCCTACTCTATGCTCAATCACACACAGCATTACTAAAGGTCCGTGGTTAATAATCACTCAATCACAGTTTACTAAGCATTATATCGTCATCATTCCCCAGCTGTTGTATCTGAAATCTGTTGTAACATAGCGCACAGCAGACAGAGGTGTAAAACGGAGCATACGATTGTTGGCACAAACGTTATTTCCATTTCATTTTCATCAAAGGAGCTGTGATTTTTCCAAAGAGAGGGAGAGGGGGTCGTTATATCAAGAGAAAGACGCTGACAATTCGATAAGCAGAGGTTACGAACGCTATAGGCCTATAGATATTCTGGCAATAAAAAATTCCTTAAATTGAGGTGACTTATAAAACTCTAATTTTATTTATATAGAAACATAAGTTTTCCAGTCCTGTACAACACTGATTCACGGTCTTTTCCTGGTAATCAAAATTCAAGTACAACTTGATACACACAGAATCTCCGGTTTTTCTCGACCTGGATGATGGCTATTTATTTAATTTAATTTACAGTTACGTATTAGTACTCGTGATAAATCAAACCCGTAAGCCAAAGCCACACAGTTATTAATCCCACTTGGTTTTGGATTTGCTTACAAACATGATCGGAAATGGTTAGGGCCTACACAGTATTCGTAAACAACATTTATGTAAACATATCAGTGACAGCTAGAAAAAGGAATCTTTATCAAAACAGCTGTTCGTAATTTCATATATGACGTGTCCTCTTAACAGATTATTAGTATTTCATAAATAACGTATGTCGTAAACATGGAGGAAAAAACTTGAAAAATCACACAAAGATTGGGTTTTTGATCGTCCGTTATTTTATTTCCAAAATACTGAGGCCATATTTTAATGGATAACAACACTCTCGCCAATCCTGTGAATACAATTAAACCATTAGAATCATAATCGGTACTCTAGTTTTCTTTAGAGTAGGCTACGTAAAATGCCTTCTAGGCCGTGACAAACGGACATAAATTGAGATAAGACATGTTTAAACTTCTTCAATGTATAAAACGTAAAAATAACCCAAAATATGTATAATTCTGAGCAATGAACAGACAAAACTATAACTTTATTAGATTAACTGGATTTGAATTTTCAATATCTAAAAAACGTATAAAACTTATTTAAGTTTTACAAATAATACTGGGCGGGGGAATAATGTTTCTCATTTGTTGTGTAACTCATTTATGGTGGGGGGGCTCTTGCTTAATTGTGGGGGGGGGGTGCGTCATGAGTCTAGGGGGGAATGGGCACCCCTGATATAGACCCTAGCTTAACATACATTTACGTGCCCTTTCTTAAACAAACCTGTACTTGATTTTTATAGGGAAGAGATGAAGGAAGAAGAAACCAAATCTTGCCACCCCAACGAGGCAGAAACAGAGGTAATTTTAGATAAGTTCTTCGTTTGGTTTTTAATTTAAATTTTTTACATTCTTTTTGCAAGAACAAAGGCTTAGAAAAGATTAAGCTAATAGCTGATGTAGTTGGCCTCCTCTGCCGTCTTTCATGCCATGATGTCCGTCTGGTGGGAAAGTGACGAGTTCAAGCCAGGTAATTGACACAGAAAACTCATCTTTATATTATTTCTCTTTGACCCAAGTTAATAGATTTTTTTTACAAAAACGTAAAAATATGTACTACATTTTGAAGCTAAATATATATTTGTATTTTTTCAGACCGAACTGACCTCGATTCCCGCAGTTCTGCTCAACTGCCACGTGTGCTGTAAAAACATGTGGGATGGAATTGTAAGTTGATTCTGTCAAAGTTTTTCCATTTTTATGACTGGAATATATTCATTAATTATGTACTTAATTATGTTAATTATGTACCTAATTATGTGTGTGAGAGGTACGGATGTTTTAGATTTTGAGTAAACACAGATAATAGCCGTTTTTTTCTTTTTGCAAACGTCTTGTTAACACGTTCAGCGTGAAGGGCGAGAATTCTCGTCCCGCTGTACCGGCCCCACTGACGCGGGGCGGGAAATGCCGTGCTTCACCAATGCCAAAAACCTTGCTTCAATGTGAGCTCAGTTATTGCCGGAGAACGTTATAACTGTTGACAGCCTGTAGCTTAGAATATAAGCTTTATTCTGGTTTAGGTTGGTATTAAAATGTCCTGTAAAATCCCTTCTGGCAATGCTTTTGTCCCGGTTCCGGCAATTTTCTCTCTTCGAGCCACATTACAAAGACACTGGCTACAGATCCAGGCAATGCTGCTACTTTTGGGTGTTTCAGTTAACTACGTCCACTGTCGGGGTAACGCAGCACAATCATCACTGCTCTTTTTTTATTCCTCACACTGAAATATTTTATTTAGTTGCACACTGGGGCTTCGCCCGGGCCTCACCGCCATTGGCGCCTGTTTGAAGGTATGCCGCACTGAACGTGTTGAGTAAAAAGATCATGATAACGGAAAATGATCCTAGAGATGTTACCATGCTTGTGGAAGCTGCTGTGATCACAAAAGATAATTAAAGATGTTGCTTGTAAAGGTGAGAGATGATCATAGATGCTGCTGCGACAGTGTAATTCTGTATAATAATTTAACGTAAAAACTGTGAAAATGTTTTATTGTGTTAAGTAAGGGTAATCTAGATGTGAGGCACAAGGTTTTGGGATATAAGTTTACCAGTCATCAATGTTTGTGGTTATACGGTTACGGCAACATACTGAAAAAAAAAACAAGATAAAGTCTGAAATAGTAGTAATATAATATGTACTAAAAAAAAAACTTAACACATTTATAACGGTTTGAGGAGTTTTGGTTGATTTTAGTTTGTAGAATTTTATGCACATATTTACAAATTCCATTGGTGAGACTGTCACACATGTTCTAATTTTTACAATAGAATGCTATTGTGCAATGTTATATTCTTTTTTTTTCTTGTTTTTTTCAGTCCTTCATTAACCATTTGAATGGAAAACTTCACCAGCTGATGATGGATGGTCTGATTGAGAAGTACAAGCTCAAAGTGAACCTGCTTCGTTATGAGATCAGAGTAAGTTCCCAAGATCGTATGCCTGAATTTGTAGGTCCTATCAATAAAACAACTTGGGGTGAACAATAATTTGACTTTTTTGATTAAGTGCTTTATGGTCTTGGCCTGTCCCTGTTAGATAAGATAAGATAAGGTAAGTTCCCAAACATGAAGTGTAAAATGTTGGCCGACTCAGTCGTATTCGCCCTTGTCCAGTCTTGGGGTTGGCCAAACGTCTTTGAAATGTTTTGTGTAAGTAAATCAAATACATTTACTGTATGTGTGTACAATATTTTACAATATGTGTGTCAATATTTAATGTATATTGATGACACAAATTTGTATCAGTGAAGATGGAATATTTTACAACGGGGCAACCTAAGCCTTGAAGCTATAAGGATTTACGTTAAATTTGCATTGTATAATTTGGACCCTGGTCTAATAAACTTGTGTCTGTTTAGATGGCGGAACAACAGCGTGAGATAGAATTGGAACTCAAGCAGCGTCACGGGCTCATTCCTTCCACCAAGCATCGCGAATACTGCACCATTTGCGACCTCCACGTCTGTGGAAGCTTGGTTTCTCACCAAAAGAACGTGCTCCACCAGGTATTCTAAGTTTGACTATTCGGGTTTAACAGGGTGTCAACTAGTCATTGAAGTCGCATAACAGGATGTCAAAGGAACAGGAACTCAGGGAACTCCAGGAAGTTTATGGTGGCTTAAATGATGATTTTACAAAAACATTCATAACTCCTTAACGGTTTAAGCTACAGCATTGTGATATGGTGAAAATGTTCTCCTTATTGTTTGTTCTCTTTGTGCAAAAGGTACAATTCTTAACAGTTTCAAAATGGCTGATATTTGAAATATTTTATGCCAAATTCCACAAACTGATTTTAATTTTACCAACTAATTGCAAGAATGGTGATTTTATTAGTTATATCTTATTCAGCTTAGATTGGACAAAAAATAACTGAGAATTTTTTTTCCTTGCTATACATATCCATTCTTCCATTTAAACTATGTAAAAATGGTTTTAACATTTCTTAGCCCTCCAAGTGGCCACAGGTAGTTTCCATGGGGCCAAGCCAAATTGCCTTTTTTTTCAGACATTTTTAAAAAATCATATAACTATGGTTGGAATATCAACTGGTTTTTCTTTTCATAAAGTCCAAGGGAATTAAAATACGTAAAAAGAATTTGGACTTTTCTCTAAACTCCAAAAACAAAAAGAGAAAATTTGAGTCCTGTGCTATAAATTCCAATAAAACAAAACTATTTTGTGGGTACTGTACATTACAACCAATAATAATGTAATTAGGGGATATTACATGAGCTGTTACATGGGGTCTCTCAGGCTGATGAAAAATAAAAATGGTAACCATTCTGTAATGGGTTGAGATAGAGAGAGACCTCTAGTTTTTGCCGATATTCTTTTTAAACTAATTGCTTTTAAAATGAGGTGTCACTTGATGGGACATTACATTTAAAATTTTTGAGCTGCCCCCAAAATAACCTCCATTTGGTTTTCGGACAAAATTGGGATGCCAACAAAAAAGTGCACTTTTATGCTATATAGAGGTGTGCGGAGTTTGATATTCCTAGTCTAACCCATTTAAAAGCTAATAGGGGTCGCCAGACATTTTATTTACTTTGTAAAGCTTTAGTTAATTTTTAAATAAGGCGATTGAATTAACAGTCATATTTTTCTACAGAATTTGAAGGAATTTTTGTGCCCCAAATGTTCCTACTGCAACATGGAGTTTAACACACGTTTGGAGTGGGACAAGCATCTTCTTCAGTACTCTCATCTCGAGGTAAGTACAGGGAGCGGCAGAAATATGTGACGGTTTTCAAGCGAGTACAGTCCGGCAGCCGAGTGGAGAAGGGTGGTGGAGAGCAGCTCATTCTCAAGGCCAAGTGACCCCATTTCAGTCGCCATGAAGCAGTGGACTGGTATACATCGCGCGTTTGTCTTTGAGGCGTATTTTAAAAGTGGCTTCTGTTGGATTCTGTTGTTGATACGCAACGTAAGTTTCGAAGGCATTTTAATGTGGCTCGTGGGGAGCCTATCCCATCCCGAAACAACATCAAATTTTGGGTGGATACCCTTAGATCCACAGGATCAACTATTCGACCAATACCTGAAATTCTGTTTGTTTACATAGCCATGTAGGTGAAAATGGGCCTCATCACTCATTATAAGAATTTTTTCGTCATCCATCAAATCAATCATTTGCTCTGAAAATGTTTGACGATTAGCGTGGTCGTGAGGCTGAAGTTTTTGGACGATTGCTATTTTATATGGGTGAAAGTGAAGGTCTGAGTGCAAAGTTCGTCGAATAGAGCGCTAAGACATGTCAAGAGCAGCAGCTTGTCTACGCGCCGGGCGATGCGGGCTCGTTAGCACAGCTTGTCGCACTCGCTCCACGTTCTCCGGCGTCTTCACTGACCTTGGACAGCCTGTAGGCCTACGTTTTGCAGTTGATCCTGTGGATCTAAAGGTATCCACCCACAATTTGATGGTGTTTCAGGATGGGATAGGTTCCCCACGAGCCACATTAAAATGCCTACGAAACTTACGTTGCGTATCAACAAGAGAATCGCCACTTTTAAAATACGCCTCAACGACAAACGCGCGATGTATACCGGTCCACTGCTCCATGGCGACTGAAATGGGGTCACTTGGCTTTGAGAATGAGCCGCTCCCCACCACCCTCCTCCACTCGGCTGCCGGACTGTACTCGCTTGAAAACCGTCAGATATTTCTACCGCTTCCTATAGGTTTTATAATTTTTGTTATTGGTTACACAGATATATTAAGTTCTAAAACCCATCATACTACCTTGAACTCTCTTTCCCCTTCTATTGGAAGGGGGGTGAGACATACACAGATTATGTAAAAAGATATGGTGTAATTTGTTTTATTTTACGATGGTGTTTAGAGATTAATATTATCAACAGAAATTGTAGGTCTAATTTCTATTTAAAAAATTGTCCATTTCTCCTGCTAGTATTTACTAGGAGTTGGTTGATGTTTTTCAGTATAGTTTTACCAATATTAATTTTTGTATACAGAAAGTAGCTGAGTTCCGTCGAGCCACAAAACCTAACTTGAAGGATGATGATTTTGAGAAAGACGGCGAGGAAGGAGAGGAGAAGAAAGGCGTGAACGAAATGGCTCAGGGCATTGACATAGAGCCGAGTAAACTCCCCATGTACAGCCCCTCAGTTCCTGTTGGTAAATAAAATTTTTTAAATATTAGGTTATGAAGAATTAGTCTTTCTGCCTGTCTATGAACAAATAGAGGTTTATTTTTCAATTTTTTGAAAAGTTTGTTGATTCAAATGCAGTACATTTAACACTTAACAAGACCAAATAAATATAGGAGTCAGGATTTTGTGTGTTAAATTTAGTTATAAATCCAAATAGGGCATCCCACTCTGTTCTAAATTCATTCTCTATTCATATTTGGATTAAAATACTCTGTAAATTGTATCCCCGTCTAAAGTTAGTAGATATAGTAACTCATTGAATATGTTTTTCCAGGAAAAGACTTGTTGATACAAGTGAACATGTACAAGTGCCGAGTATGCAATTGCTACATTCAGAGTGAAGAAGAGTCTAAACTCCACTGTCGCACATTGTCTCATTACACCAACTACTGCAAAGCCGTGCGAGCAAAGGTAAATAGTTATTTGTGCAACTAGTGAGCAAAGTGAGCAATTGACTCACTCGAGAGAAATACTTACTCACGAGCCGTAGGCGAGTGAGGAATGGTTTCTCGAGTGTGGCAATTGCACTTTGCACTCGAGTTGCACATTATATTTTTCCTACAGTTACCATAAAACAAATAAATTGGTAAAGAAACGTAACCTATTTTTACACAGAAGTGAACTTTTAATATGACATTTAATGATACAACAGTACAACAGCTGACCAGCTGATTTACAGCCAGTGCTGCCAACGTATTTCGCGCGCATAAGACCTTGTCTGCATGTTACACGCTCACTATTTCGTGCCTTCACATTGAAAATCTGGAGTAAGACAAAGTAATTAGAGTGAGACAATGTTAACATTGTCTCACTGGTGAGCGAATTGGCCACTTTGCTTTCTCAAATCAGTGAGAGAACATGTACATTGTTTGGTAACCGTAGGAAAAATATTTTTTTGTTGCCTAATATTGTCACTTGTAATAAGTTTAAAAGAGGCCTCAGACATTGCAACCCCATATATGAAGTGTATAAAGTTTAGTAAATGTCAGGTTCATTTAAAATTAATGGTTATTTTGTGTGACCACCGAAGAGGAAAATTGAAATGAACAAGAATATGTGTCGGGATGGAAATACTTCGTTTATGTGACAAAAATTCATCCCAAGGACTTGCCAATATTGTGACAAAAGAGAATTTGGATATGACATATACAGAATGTATGATTGCAGAAGACTGTGATCAGTGTGTGTGTGAAGTTATGTTCAGTGGCGGTTCTAGGACCTTGTCAAGGGGGGGGGGGGGTCTTGTGCCATATCCTAAAAGCTCTTTACTGACTTTCTAAAGCCATTTGTCTATATCTGTGTCCAACTGTCCATAAACCTCCCATTTCACGTGTTATTTGTCTTTGTTATGAGCAAGACTTCTTACATTCTATTTTATCTGCCGTTTTTGAAAGAACCATTGGGTCTAGATGTGTCCACTGGGGCCAGCTAATCAGCTGGTTTATATTAATGTCACCAACTAACAGCTGATTGGGTTACATGCAACAGGAAAATAAACTGTGATATTGATAAATAATTTTCACACTGGTTCTAACATCCGTTTTTCATGTTCTATGTTATCTGCTGTTTTTGAATGAACTATTGGGTCTATAAGTGCTTGCTGGGGTTCAAATGAAAGCTAATTAAATTATCTTTCATTTAATTCCATATAGATTTTTTTTGATGAGTACTTTTAACAATATGACACAAAATAATAGACCATGACTAAGCTTTTTAATTTTTTTGAAGATTTCTATCGTTTTTAAAGTGTTGTAGATTCATTGATAATGGACGTATTGGAGTCGTTATAGTCTCAAACTTTAGCAAATTTTATACTGTTTTGACAGGATAAGGCATTATTTTCTGTTAGAGGCATACTTTAGAAGATATTTAGCAAAAAGTGAAAAAAGTGTCTGATTTTTACGTATTTTTGGCTACTACGCCGGTAGCACAGGTCTTTCGAAGCTGCAAACTTGGTTTCTTATTTGTAGTATAGGTCCTAACAACATACTAAAAAATTAGAACTACATGACCTTTTGCAAGCAAGACCCTTTTTTATGTTTAATTTGACTGGACTATGTCCGAACCGGAGCGGGAAGGGCTCTAATCCATACAGCTCTTATAACTAGAAAAATTTTAAATGAAAAAATAGTTTCTTAATTTTTAGAAGTTACTCAAAGTATGTTAAGATGTTTTGTACTGTACTAATACAATCGATTTTCTTGGATATATCAGGTATAAGGGCTCTCTAGAACCAAGAATTATATATAGGGAAGAAAGTTTTAACATCACATCTTTACAAATTCCATCAGGAGCAAGGGACTTCCGAGGCATGTTTTTTAGTGTTTTCACAGGGGAAAGAAGACTCTTAACCCTCCAAGGTTTATCATCTCGGTTTCAGTGAACATTCATCTATTAATCATTGGGCACGATATTAAAGACCTAACTTGGATTGAGTTGATTAATTTATGTTCCATCAACACAGTCTTATTTACCCACAGGCTTAGTAAACGACACTGAAAAAATGTCAAAAATATTTTATGTAACTTGTGTTTTTTTGATTATTAAAAGGTTATTGTTAACTGTGGTAATAAGTTCAAATTGAATTCAATTTTGAATTAGTGTAATTAATTTCATTAGAAATTTTAAGCCCATCACACTGGTAGTATATCTGCTGGCTGGCCGATATCAATGTGCTGACAAAATTATTGTTCATCTGCTCTTTGGGAAAATACACACCGTCCCTGTGGGCTCACAGATGCTATCGTCTGTATTCAAACCGACACATTTAAATCGCTCTGTGAGCAATTCAGCTCAGATATCTGTGCCCAGACTATACCCCTCTATTATTAGTGTGTTGAGCCTACTGCCAGGTGCTCTTTGCTACATTATACATTTGCAATGATTCATGTATTCTTTTTTATCTTCTGTTCCATATACATCAGCCAATCTTTTTTGGATTCATAATAACCTTGATATTTGTCATCATCCAATTCCAGGTCATCAAACAATGAAATTTCTTAAAAACCACTCTCTTCCTTTTTATTGAGTCTTAGTAATCCCTCTTGCTAATAAAGTTTCGTTATTACTACAGTTGGACTATTTTTCCATCCATGGCACACCAGCAAAAAACCAACTTTGGCGTCAAGGTATCCTAGCCATCATAGTGGTTTACTATCTTGCGAACAAACCCACCCACTCCCGTTGTCTTTGTGAGGTCCTCGCCTCACATTGCCACTGCCATCTATCATATCTATTGCAGTATTATAAGTTAAATTTCATTCAAAGGATAATTTTTCATTGAGCAAATGAATGGGACTATTTTTATACTATCGGTATATTTCAAACTCTTCGATAAGCACTAAAATTAAATATTATAATAAATGTATAATAAAGAGGATAGTAGCTAGCTTACCTTCAAGAAATACAGGTACACACCATAGAATATGTCGAAGAAAGTAGATTTGTAAGGCTGTATTACAAATCTTGAAAACCACTCGTCCATATCCAGATGAACGGTTTTAATTTGATTTTATGTGTTGATTAGGCTACCTTCAGAAGAAGTTCCATCGGTACTGGCGGACCTGGCTTTCCCGAAGGACTTGGCAGCAGCGGAATGATGTTTGGCAGAGGAGAAGAGCAAGACGAGGACCGAGTAGAAGATCTGTCAATGGGTCGGAAACCTGAACCGCCTTCTAGAGTCATCATGCCCCCTATGAGCCAAGCCACTGCCACCGCGATGCTCACAACTGGCTCCGACTCTCACTCGAACGCTAGAGACTAAGTGTTCACATTCAACAAGTGTTAAAATTTTGGTGCGGAAAAAATATTTCAAAACTTAAATTTTATTTTTAACCATTCACAGTGCATTCTTACCACACAATCCAAGGGTTTTGTTGTTTCCCAAACAGTAAAAGGGTTTAGGATTCATCAGTGTGTTCAAAATTATTTGAAATCAATCATATTTTGATAAACATATAAGACACACATACTTCTGGGTTGTGAGGGAAGAAAGTTGCACTTATAAAGAAAATTACCAAACTTTCAAAAATTAGCGAAAAATTCATACGGTGTTTTGGTATAAAAATTATCAGTTCTAATCACAGTTTTTTTTTCACAGCGCCAACTTTCAACACTCGTTGATCTATTTAAAGGAACAAGATTATTAGTTGTAGTATTTGTAATTACCCTTGTGGTGTAATAGCTCAATGCCTTATTGTCGGTGTAGTGCAATTGTCGATCATCGAAGTGGACATTTTCAAAACATTTTGTTTCCTTGTAACCTTCCCTTGATGAAAGCTTTAAAGTCGGAAAAGCTTTAATTTGACTAGCGTATCTAGTTTTACTAAATTGTGTTGTTTTGAATTAATTCATACTTTTGTTATTAAATTGTATTGTTGTTTGTTTTTCAATTAAAATTGAAACTGGTACCCTAAATGAGATTTAAAATTGTCATTTTTAAATACCTTCTTTTTGGTGTTTCCAAATTTGTATGTTGTAGCTTGAATCTTTAGGAATTGTTTTTGTCAAACGAGCCAAAGTATATACGTTTAACTAACAATAAGTTCAATTTTTCCCTCCATTTTCAACTCAACTCTCTATCTAATACAGTGGTACGCAAACTGTAAAAAACGGTGAAATCCCTGATAGGCCTACTTAGGCCTAAGTGAGGCCCAAGGCCTAGGCTAATTTTTACCGGTATTGGTACAGTAACTAAAGAGGTAATAGGCTATGTTACAAACCAGATTTGTCTAAACTTAAACAGCAACTGAGAGTCTCATCCTCTAACACGTTTTAAATGGTATGCTACTGTGTAATTCATGACTAAGATGTTGGTGGCCTCTTAACCAGACTATTGTGTGGACTATTGCGTTTGCCCATAGTCTACATAGGCTATGGGCCCGTACTTTAAACGTATCCCCAGCAAAGCAAAGAGTGAGCCGGTCAGTTCCAGATTTAGGGAACTTGCAGCCCTAGGCCAAATTACTTGAGCGGCCCTCCCCCTGTGGTGGAAATTCCTTGCGATCGCGGAAGTAATCGTGAATATCTCCTATGCATCAAAGGAACATCATCATCGTGGACATCTCTCCTAAACCAAGTCAAAGCCATCAGGTATCCATGACCGCGGCAAAATCGTTAACATCCGCCGCGTTCTGCAACAAAAGGACATTATCCTCGACACTTGTGACCGCGGTGAAATCGTGATCATATCCTGTGAGCTGTGACCTTGAGGACATCATCGCTGTCACCCGCGACCGCAGTAGAATCGTGAACATCTCCCTTGGTCCGCAGAGACATCATTATGGTCACCTGTGATCGCGGCAAACTGGTGGTTTAAAATCATTTTTTTATCTTAAAAAATGTTTTTCTCAATCCTCTGCGGTCCCCTTTTGCTTGTGGCCCTAGGCCGCAGCCTAATCGGCCTAGTGTTAAATCCGGCACTGGAGCCGGTACAGATACAATAAGAAAATAACACATGAGCTTCTAATAACCAGATAACCATCAGCCCAGAATTGTTTTATGTAAATAAATGGCTCTTCGGTTACCATTATTAGGTTGCCAATTAATGAAATCAACTAGCCTACAACAATGAATCTTGGCAGATACGTAGCTTAGCCGAACACAAGGGGGAGATTTCCGTATTCTAGTATCAGTAATTCTAGTATCAGGTTTATTGGGATTTTGAGTAATTTAGTTAACTTACAACTGTTAAGTACTGTAACTTAAACCGTAGGTAAAATGTGAGTTGATAGGAAAAAACTTATTTATTGTCCTAAAAGTTTGCGGCCAGAAACATACCCCTAGACCTGTGACGTCATAATTACATAGGCGTTTTTTTCATTGGGGTAAATTTCCAGGGGTGGAATTCCGGCAACCCAAGCCCTAGGGATCCCATTGTTTCTGGCATTCTATTATTTTATTACTTGACCAGCGGTTAGCAAACTAAACTAAATTTTTGCTAGGTCCCAGGAGAGACCAAGACATTAAAAAAATTTTTTGTTTACCGGGAATTGTAATCGAAATACCAGAATGGCAGTACTGTCTGCTGAGGACCAGAATAGGAGCAGTCTTCCCGATATGGTAAGAAGGGACAGGGCTGAGGATTAAAAAAATATTATCAGAATATTCACTGTTAAACATGATTGACTTGTTTTAAAACAAGGAATTTAAAATGTTGATTGTTTAGTAATTTTTATTCCCAATTATGTGAGGATTTGAATGGTTTTGGAACTTCAAATCAAATCAAATCAAAATCTCTTTATTCCTGAATAATGTTACATATTATAATACAAATAGTGTATTTGCAGGAAAAATAATTCCCAAGTAGACTATTCGTCTGTGTTTGGGAATGAGTTGCTAATACAGCCATACACAGGTCAATAAACGTTCAGGAGCACTTAGACACTTACTGATGATAGTAAATAAAAATAATATTAACAAGATGAAAAAAAACCCTAATTGCATCAAAACATCCAAAACTCAAATTTAGTGATTTTAAGAGGTATTTAGAAATGAAGGAAAAAAAGTGATTTGGTGATGCATTAAATTGTACAAAATTATGAGTACAATGATTTGAGTAATCCTTCTGATAGCTCCCTGCCGAGATTTAAAAGCCAGCTCATGACTTTACGCTTAAACACAGCGACACTGTCACTCTCCGCCTCTCGTATATGTGAAGGCAAGTTTCTATACAATGTATGACAAACGTAAAAAGGAATAGTTTTAAGGATTGAATACATGACATGACAAATGTCTGGGAAAAGAAAAGCCGAAATTTATGTTACTTCTAGTCAAATAACGATGTTGAACAGGAGAAAAAACCGAAGATTTATTAAGTTTTATGAAAATAAGAAGCTTTTTTATGAACAATTGGCGAATGTTTAAAACTGGAATGTCGCAAAACAGTTGTAAGGAAGAAAATTTAGAGCTTTTATTTAAAATAGTTTTTGTAACAGATCGTTGATCAACAGAAAGTGGTTCCGAACAGTAGGAAGGGCACCACCCCAAGCCAGGATACCATACTGCAACACCGACTGCACGTAGGCAAAGTACACGGTCCGTAACTGCTGCTTCGAAAGCACCTCCCGAAGCTGCGTGAATGCGTAAATGAGCTTACGTACTTTGTTTTTGACATATTGAACATGCGGAGCCCAAGTCAATTTACTATCGATCACAACCCTTAAATACTTAAAATGACTAATTCTATTTAAATAGAGAAAAAATGTGATATTTTTAAAAACATACCTATTTTAGTGTAAGCCTACCGGTAAGTCTAATCAGGCAAGTGAAAATTCGGTAAGTCTGCAGGTTTGCTGTGGCGGGGGTATTTGGCCTTAATAACGCTCTTATATTGCGATCAAGGAAAATATCTTAAAATATTGGGCAACAAAAATGTTACAATATTGTGCCATATGCATAAGGCCAATCTTACTTAGGCCTACTCCATTTATTTTAAGACGAATCTTTACAACCTGTGATGTGTAGACTGTAGATTGATGTTGCCACGAATGCAAAAGATTATTACGACGTCTCCGCGATTGTGGAGATGATCACGTTAGTGCCCCGAGTACGGAATATAGTTTTAGCGTTCTAGGATGGATAATTTGTGATGAATACAGTAACTTACACAATACATTAAATTTTCTGAACAATGTGTAAATACATGAATCGTATGTTTAGGCTACCCAGCTTTTCATATCTTGAGTTTTTGTAGTTAAATGAACAGAAGGCTTGAAAACTGCATCTGAGGACTTGCAACGTGGTTTCTCAGGGCTAGAATTACCTGTCGTTATTGGAGTCGATTGCTTAATTCCACCACTAGTTGGAGAAGTTGGGGCAATAGGCGTTAATGTGTCTCCAAGTAATGTGTCGTTACTGTACGTGTAAGAGCCATCTTAAGTACTCTGAGCATTACTACCAGCGTCTTTTGGTTTTTTAGTTGTGAAATTAAAAACATCAATGTTGAAAGGCAAATGTTTATCCTGTATGTATTTCTCTAATGCTGTCTTAGACCTAAAAATTCGGCCACTAGGGGAAGTTACATAAATATCAATTTTTCCTGCACTTAAACCAGTTTTACGGGTAACTTTTTCCTTTTTCCAGCCCTTGGGCAGGGATGTAGTAAGTTCTTGATTTGAAGTCTTATTCATATCTCTTTAATGAAATATTGCTATTAAATTGATAAATGGATGGTACTGGAACTATTCAGAAGTTAAAAATGGTCATATAGGCCCAAAGTAAATATAGATGGGCTATAGGTTAATCTCCTTTATTTGTAGTTAATTTATTTCTTGTTATTTGTATACAAATTTAACATCACAAGTTTTTAGAATATATATAGCTTAAGTTACTTGTGTTTGTAAACAAGTTTTGACATTTTAAATAAAAGAAGGAAATTACTGATATGAGATGAGGTTATCAGAGAGTTGACCTTGACTCTTGAGCAGGTAGAGAGGATTGCATGTCTTAACAGAACCCTCTCTGAAGAGGGACGACCGTTAAATTCCAGTTATCAATAATTGTGTGCGAACTTCAGTTCACTAATATTTTGAGTGCCGTGTTTGTGGTAGTTAACAGAATAAAATTAACACTGCTTGAAACTTGAACTGTAAGTATTAAAACACTATTTAACTTTTTAAAGGACTAACTTTACAGGATTATTTAGCCATCCGCCATCTTGAAATTCCAAGGAAAAAATTTGGTCTCAAGCCACTGACCTGGCCCACATCAAATCACTACACCTCACTCTGACATTTACAACATCAATCTTATTATTTGCATCATCTAATCCTACATTTTACTTGTTTAGATTTTATGTTAAAAAGCAAAGAGCTAAATCTGAACACTGAAAGAGATTTCCCATGTTAAAATCTATGAATAAAACTGAATGAGTGCAAGGGCAGACATTCTTAACTAAAATGACCAGTATTGAAAAAATCTTAAAAGAATCCAGGGAGATTCCGTCCAAATACTTACTCATGAAAAACTCAAAAATAAATGCTATAATGTTGTTTTTTTTATTATCTGTTATTATTGCGTAGTATGCTATACCCCATGGACAAGAATCATATGAGGGGTGCTAGTGAGGTTGAAAACAGCCTTCAATGCGATCTCATTGATCCATATCTGACTTATATCAAAGCTTTTGAAATACCTTGTAAAAGTGTACTCAATTGGGTCCGCGGAATTGGCTAACTCTGGAACTCGCTAACCCCATGTTAAATGCCCTATCTTCAAATTTGGTCGATGAGAGGAACTCGCTAACTTGTTCGGTTTCGGAATTGGCTAACTCCGGAACCCGCTAACCCGCTCTAAAGCCGGGTTAGCGAATTCCGTCCTCGTACGGAAGTCGCTAACTCGGTCCCTCGGCGGAACTCGCTAACTCCCAATCAGAAGCCTCGCGGGCCGTCCAATGGGAGCCAAGCACGAATATTTTTGGCCAGTGTTGCCGAAAGTGTACTACCTATATCGTATCGGTACCATAATGTCGTATCTTACGATTAATTAGGAGTAAGAACAACGTAGTCGATAAAATAAATATATTTGGAAGTATGTTTAACATTATTCTTATGGTTATTAGGGTGGAAAATGCATTATAGTCTTACCATAGACTAACCAACACAAGTAAACTTTACATCCCTTTGTAAACTTCCGGTGACACTGATCGCTAGTGTCGACAAAATTGTGTTTCTATCATTTTTTAGTTAACTTCATGATTTGTTCCTTACTGTTTGGTTATATAACTAGGGGACGTGTTATTAGTTGTGATTAGAACGTTTTATTTGGTTAAACGAGGTTTTAAATTACTGAAAACAAGAAACAATTGTAAACAAAACACGACCTCTAAAGACAGTGCACCGGACAGAACTAACAATACAACTGTCTTCAGATGATCCATAAGGATTAGAAATGTACTAATATAAGGGAGTATGTTTTATATGTGGATTTCTTACTTAAATAGTAGCTTATTGGTATGAAAAAGATAAAAATGCACATTTAATTTGGATCTATTACATGTTATGAAATATCTATTTTCGTAGTCTGCCATTTGTTTCTTTTATTCGAATAAATACCATTTTGTGAAGTTCTGCAAATAAAATTTTTGAGTTCGTATTTTATATACTGGGCTTGTAGTAACCTTAAATCATAAATCATAATAAAATTTACACGTTAAACGTCATTACAGAATTACATTGTAGTCGTTACGCATTTTTAAATAGAGCTATTGAATTTAAATAAATATTTATCAATACATTATAAAGTGGTAGGCCTAATGTATTCATGGATTGCATTAAAAGTTGGTCTATGCATAAATACAACTTGTAAATTTCTTTTATCGTAGGCTATTAGTGTAGAACCCGGGTCATCCTCTTAATTTTGTTGAATTAATATTAATTTTACGTCTTTCAGTAGGCTTACTTTTTAAAAGTCTGGAGTTTTTTTTCCAGGCTGGTTCTATCTTATCCAAAAACAAAGCTATTGTCTATTGTGTAGCTCAGTACTGGGGAACAGTGAACCGAGCAATGGCTTGCTATAGTTTATATCGTTTGTGAAAGCAATATAAAGGAAACCCAACACTCAAATCAGGAAAATCCGTCAATTAGTTTATTAAAAATCGTTAATTAAAATAACCCTGTCACGTTTTATTATATGAATATTATATCTTCTCCTATTTTTTACTAGTGGTGCTTAGGTGTACAATCTAAAAACTGTTTTAAAACATGTAACATTATTGCTAAAAAAATCAACACATTTTAGAATTAGGCAACTATTTACTACAATGCTTTGGTTCAAACTATTAGGCCTAGATAATAACTTAGTCTATGTCATCATATGTGTACACGTAAGTTGGACGGTTCAAAGACGAACATTAAATTTAAAATCTATGAATTAATTATGAAAGTTACGATGGTTGATGACTGTATTAATTAATGGTTTTGGTTATTATTACGACATTACAATTAAATCTGTTTTCCGTGTTTAAGAACTTGCGTGTATTTTAGCTTAATTTCGTAGAGGTTTAATTATTTATTACCAATTAAACTAAATTTTGAATATTTTTCATATTCTATTATTTTTTTTTATACTGATGGCATTTAAATTTAAGATCGAAATCATAAACATTTAACTGGCCATTGTACAGTTTAATAAAACACATTTTTTCATGATTTTTTTAATTGTCTTTTAATTACTTTGGGCTAGTTATCTGTTAAAAGTGGAATTGATAACAAAAAACAATAACATTTACTGTATCTTTATAGACACTGACATTTTGAAATACGGCAGTGTATGATTATTTTGTTGTACAAGGTTGGCACCGCTCCGAGCAGTGGGCGCGGCCGGGTTAGCGACTTCCAGAGTTAGCGAATTCCGCCGCGAGACAAAATCGAGTTAGCGGGTTCCGGAGTTAGCCAATTCCTGACTGAGACGGATAGCCAGTTCCAGAGTTAGCCAGTTCCGCCACACGACCGAGTTAGCGAGTTCCTGAGTTAGCCAATTCCTACGTCTCACTCAATTACCTCTTCAGTCAAATTCAACAGAAGGTACTTTAATCAGAGCAGAGGTTTCAAGATAGATTTGATTTTGTTAAATTTTACATAGCTAATGTTTTAATAAAAAGTGTTGCTATTGTTCTTCTTAGCCAGGGATCAATGTAAGTACCCATGATTGATATTTGTATAGCTGGCAATCAAAATCAAATATATTTTTCCTACAGTTGCCTGACAAAGCAACATTTCTTGCACTGGTTGCAGCACTCAAAAAGCTGATTCCTGCATTTACTTACTTTTCCATACTCTTTTCACTTTGTCAAATTCATTATACTTTCTTGCACTTTTCCAGTATTTCCATCAAACAACACGAAACAGTGTTTTTGTATTAGGCACCTAAAATGGGTATGCTTCAAAACAAGTTAGCAACACTGCTAAATCGATTAGCTAGTGCAGTGTTTATTTGTCTTTCTATTTTACCATTTATACAGGGTGGCTGAAAAGTAACTTGCACCCCCGCTTAACTTTTCAACCATTTGAGATATTTGAAATCGGTTTGCAGCAACCTTCTTAGATATGAGGGGCTACAATAATTATGGTAAATTTTGAAAGTTTTGCGCTTAGCGGGGGTAGGGGGTAGCTCAAACTTTTCAAATGACAAGTATAGTCGAGTTTGGTATCATTTTACAGGTCTTGACGAAACATAAGCATTGACATAAAGAAAACCAAAATCGGCTCACTAACAACAAAATGGCGCCCTAAAACGTTTCAAATCCAAATAACCATGAGGGTGGCAAAAAAATTGACTTGTACCCTCTTTAACTTTGTTACTATTAGAAATATTTAAAATTAGTTTGCGGCAAACTGTTTGGATATGAAGGGCTACAATAATTATGGTCAGTTTGGAAAATTTTTCCCTTAAGAGTAGCGGGGGTAGGGGGTAGCTCAAAATTTTCAAACAGCAAGTATAGTCGAGTTTGGTATTATTTTGTAGGTCTTGACAAAACATAACTATTAACATAAAGAAAATAGAAATTGGACCATTATTAACAAAATGGCTGTTCAAAATTACTTTAAATAACCATCGTCTCAATCATTTTTAGCTGCCATTTTGTTATTAATGGTCCGATTTCTTTTTTTCTTTTATGTTATTTGTTATGTTTCGTCAAGACCTGTAAAACGATACCAAACTCGACTATATTTGCAATTTTAAATTTTTTAGTTACCCCCTACCCCCGCTACCCTTAAGGGCAAAATTTTCAAAATTGACCATAATTATTGTAGCCCCTCATATCTAAGAAGGTTGACGCAAACCGATTTCAAATATCTCAAATGGTTGAAAAGTTAAGTGGGGGTGCAAGTTACTTTTCAGCCACCCTGTATAACGTCTTACCTTAAATATAAACCTCTCGTTGCGTGTTAACATAAACATTACAAACCAACAATTATTTTCAGATTTTGATTAATTTTTTTTTTTAATTTCATTCAGGTTTTATTTGTTAATTTGTGAAACTGCTAAGTAAAATTTAACCCTTGTATACATACTTTATAGTAAATGTAGCAAAAATATAATGTATAACACGAGCGCAAAGTGCCACTTAGCACACTAGTTACACAAACACCTACTTTTTTGTTGGATAGTTTTATCTATGTATTTGAAAACTTTGTCCTGAATACTTACGCTATAGATATTATAGATTTTATATTTATGCAGTGACTGGCCTATAAACTAATTTAATTGAAACAATAGCGAATAAAACAACCCATTAGATACAAAATTTTGTTTATTAAATATGTAACTACAATGTTAAACAAGTTAAAATTAACTTTTATCAATGTCTAAATATTAAAATTATTATCTATTAAATTAACATCTAAAACCATCGATATTTTCCACGAGAAATACAAAACTAACCTGTAGGTTGTTATCCTTTAAATGGCCTATTTGTTTAGTAAATCTATTACTACAAGGTACAGTAAAAAATGTCATTTAAAATGTATTAATCACTATAAATTTAAATCATTATTTACTAAAACAAAATTTTAAACTATTCATATTTTTATGAGTAATAAATACAAGACTAAATTATTTTAACACTTGTTTCTAGCTTATTAAGGCACACAGACTGTCCCTTATTCAAGTCTTGACTTGACTCAATAGGCCTGCTCTTTCTTTTTTTAAGTTTCTTTGGATGTTTGTATTTCTTCAACAATAATTTTACTTTTTTCTTATAGACTTCTGATTCCTTGCACACTTTTTCGGAATCAACCAGGAGTCCCCGTATTTCACGAGAGATTTCAACATTTTCCTGAAAAAGAAAATGTTTTAAAAACTAATTGTTCCTTCATATTTGTTATAGAGTTAAGGAGAGTACTGAAAATGGTAGCAATAATCAATAAAAATTAGGATGAGTATGTGTTCATAAGATTAATCTATTGGGACCTATATATCACATGTTTCATAAAAAAATACTTTATCGTAAAAAAACACCAATCACATTTTAATTAGGTATCTTAAGAAAAATTACAAAATAACTAAAGCTGAGTTTTAATCTGAGCACTGTAAGTGAATATAGCCAAAGCAGACTCAAAAGAATAGTGTTTTATTATTGTGCATGCAATATGAATTTTGTGATCAGTAAATGTGCAGTGATTTTCATATATGAAAGTATATAAATAAGCATAAGCATATTATTCTGTAGAACTTATTGAAGTATTACGTTACTACCATATCCTTAAAATACATAAATACTGTATTATACACAATGGCGTATTGACAAAGGATAGGGTGGATCAATAGGAATTCTCTGGGAGTCATTCGGGCATTGTTTCTATTTTGAAAACTAAATGTTATTATTTGTATAAATTATTAAATAACAGTGTTAGGCGGTCGACACACGGGAAGACTGAAACCCAACTAAAGTTGAACCAACTGTTTTGTGACGCGACTACGGTTGGAGTTGCGTTGGTTAAATCCGCACACGGGCACGACTGTAGTTGAGTTGAGACAGTGAATGAGTTCTAATTTTGTTATAAAGATACTGTGTACTGTGTATGGTGTTTGAAATGAGTAGTAGTGATGAAGAAGCCCTGGTGTGTTATAAACAATCAAGAAAGCGTAGAGGATTGGGTACATCCTTATGTTAAAACAAATTTTCAATGTAGGCTCTTTGTAGCTGATGCTGCATTACAAGAAACAGACGCAAAATTTCAGTCTATGTACAGGATGTCAAAAAGTACTTACAAAAGTTATTGCAGTTGGTATACCTGATCTTTGAAAAGATCAATACAAATATGCGAAAAGTTTTTCAAACCAGGCGACTGAAATCACCTAGCAACCGGCAGGTCCGGTTGCTTAACGACTGATCGCCGACTGGTCCTCAACTGGTCGCATCGCAGTCGCACCGTGTGTACTGTCCCACCTAACTACATTGGTCGGGACGCTGGCGACTAGTTTGTCCAACTGGTTGCCGATATCAGTTGGAAAACAGTCCTCCCGTGTGTCGACGGCCTTAGAATCGTGGTCTTCTGGCGACGTGTGAAAAACGATGAAATACTAACACTCACTGAACTTGGTCGTCGCCAGAAGACCACGATTCTACATTATGTGACCGTGGAAGCCTATCCAGGAGGAAAAAATAACAGTGTTCTACAACTAGCCTATTCAGTAATACTTGTAATTGCATCCAAATCCAAAAGTTAGAGTTCAGTTTTATTTAGTGGGTGGCTAGTTACGTTGATTTTTTGCTGAAAAAATGACAAAAGAAATTTGTTCGGTATTTCCAGTTCTATAGAAACCAGAAAAATCTAAATATGGTTGAATCGTTGGAAATTAACGATCTGTATACACACAATCCTACAAAAAATTACTCCAATCGTCATAATATTTTGTCAGCGTGTAAAATATAAATTTTTACTCTATACATTTTAAATCTTAAGGAAAAATTTGGCATTTGCAACTGTATTCTTAGAAGGGATAGGTTAAGATAAAATGTATTCTCAAAGCAAGTTTGAATCACTGTTATTAAAAAAATATACTATTGTGTCATACACTAGTTAATAATGGAGCTGAGAATAAATATTATTTATGTGTGTTAAAACAGTTCTGGTATACAGTGCCACTCCTGCTGGCCAACAAAAACTTGATTATTTTCCTGGTTTTGAAACCAATGAACCAATCTGACTTTAAAATCGACCCATCCCTACTAAGTAAGAATAAAGCAGGGTGGTTGATGTTGGAGGAGGGTACTCAAGCCATTTCTGTTCTAGGGTGCTCCAAACCTGACTACTGCACTGTATGTACATATTCTTAAGAACGTGAAGTTGTATTCATTTACAGTGTTGTCTGTTTTGCCTACGTTAAGGGTTTATTTACTTGTACTACAGGTAAACAATCCCTTGTTACTTCTACGACTTAAGAGATGCAAAATACTAATTATCAAAAATACCCAAGTATCTATATAATTAATACACTACATAAAAAACTTTGTCGGTTGAACTCCTCCGCCATTTCTTAACCTAATTTATCAATTGACGTCTCATTGGAAAGAGCTTGTCACATAGATTTGCAAATTTATGATTATTCAGCTACACAACACACATGAGTTTTAATTTCCCATTAAAAAGCATTGGAATGAATTTGCTATGTATATTTTTGTAGTTCAAATTATTTTAAAATTTACACATATAATGCAAATTATGTATACATTTATTATTAAATTTTGATATTGTAAGTACCCAAATACCTTAAATTCATACAGTGAACTAACACAACTATATTCGTGTATGACAATTTATAATTATTACGTTCATTGTTTGAATTAGCTTATTTTTAACTAAACTAGATTAATGGTTCTATTGGAAAATACCATATTTGAAACTAAAAGCCCATCTTAGAACGGTTTAGCAAAATTGCTGATAGTAATAACATTGGCTATACATAAAGCAGACTTCCCATCCAATGTAAAAGTTTGAAGTCAAGAAAATATATTCAGCTTACCATATCACCAGAGGATACTGTTTTATTGTATAATAATTTAAATCCATGCCAACAGCTGATTTATCAATTGACACAGAATATTGTCATTAGTTGGTAGACCATCTAAACAGATTGCACCATGTTTTATTTTGGCTTCAAATGTTAACATTAGATGGGAAGTCTACTATGTGTATAGGTAATACTGTTCATACATGGTCCAAAATATTTCTGGATTAGATGTACAGTTAAAAGTGTTCAAATTATATTATTGTATTTTGACTATCTATTATCCACCATAATAATTTTAAATCCAAGTAAATTCACTTATAAACATTCATCAAGTGCAAATACATTTTTTGTTTATGGTTTTATTTGCGTTTGACGTAATCCTTTATTTTACACATTTAAATCATTCACTGTATCCGTGAAATGTATAAAAGAAATTTGTAAGGAATTTAGAAAGAGTACAGCAAAACACGTTTGAAAAGTGAAAGAATGTTTCAAAATGTTCCTAAAATAATTAGTTATTTTTAATTAGTTAAAACATTTAATGATCATGGGTACCAAAATCTGATTTAAAGCTAAAATGAACTTAGATAAATTAAAAGTTTACTGAAAAAAATAAGTAAAAAAAAAAAAAAAAAACAATTTGGATAAAAACTAATAATGTAAAGTGTTAAGTGTTTGTAGTTACGTCTAAAATAAGAGAATTTGTTTGAACTCGGACTTTCAGCGAATTTTCCATATAGGGAATAAGCACTTTTTTAACGTGCTCTTTTGAAATAAAAGTTTATATGTCAGGATGGTTATGTTTTCACTTTACTATTAATGGCTACTTTATTAACAATCAAAACTAAACACAATAAAACGAGCCTTATCGTTGTTATGTTCGGATGCACGTGTAAAATCCTATAATGAAAATGCCTATTGCTGCTGAGGATTCCCTAAAAAAGGGAGGGATGGAGAGTGGGACTCCCTCACTAGCCCATAGTGCTCACATGCTAACTGTGCATGAAAACAGCTGTAGATCAACTTACGACTAAGGATTGTTCGACAGTAGCAGAAGTACTGTAAAACTTAGCTAAATTTAACAATATAGAGGCTATTCCATTACGAAATTGGATATTTTTTTATCCAGCTAGATGTACAGTTATGTTTTATGACTGCAAGTTGACAGTAGAGAGTCAAAAATCCGAATCAATTGTTTAAACCAAAATCCGAATCGGTAGTTCAGATTACCGATTTGTTCGGATTTTCAAACATAGCCTAGAAATGCATAATAGACCCATAATTAGGCCTACAGTATTAAAAATACAGTTTTAGGATACAGTCAATGAAATAAAAATAATGGTTTTTGTACTTAGGCATTTTCGTAATATAACTATAATTCATTTCTTGGGTAAAAATATGTAGAGCTTATACATTGTACATTGGAAACGAACAAAACACAGACTGGCTCGGTGCATTCACTAATTTCCCTGCCAGGCTCCTACTGTTTGGCCTGCAAAATTGTAAAACATCTGTTGTCTCTGTGCTAATTCAATATTTTAAAACTCTCAGGAGCAGTTCGGATTTTTGACATTTTGGATTTTTGACGTTCGGACTTTCGACTCTCTATTGTAATAATACATAAAGCTCATTATCTAATAGAGATTAAACATATATTAAGAAATATTACAAACCCCTAATAGCCTGGTTATTACGTTGATTTTACTCTCTTTTTCTAGCTTATTACATTCATCCAGTCTTGTTTTAAACTCTCCAAGCACAGTGTGTTCATTTAGATGCTATAGGAAAAATAAAATACATTTTAAAAATACATCTTACTTATGTGTATACATGATTTTTATCTACATTCAAGTATTGTTAGATTCATTACTAGGAACCTGAAATAAAAAATAAAACTAGACACATATAAGATTATGATGATTTCTAAAAAATAGCTAGCCTATACGTTTTTGAAGCAAAAATATAAAAAAAAGAATCAAAGAAGATTCAATTAATTAACAATTCTCTTAGTATATGAGATAAACAGTAAACCATGGATCACTTGATGAACAATTGTCATAATCCAGTATGTTATTAAATTGGTAATTGTAAACATTTGTTTAAGGCTTGTTTAAGGCTGATATTAGTAAGAAGCATGAAACATGAGAGTAATTATCTTTTGGTTTAGATGGTTTTGATTTTGTGTGTTTATTTTACAGTTAGAGAATGAATACATTGATAAGGAATAGAATATGCCTATGTCACCACAGCACAAGTTTAAATACATACAGTAGACTCCCTCTTATCCGGACATCGGTTTAACCAGACCACTCTCGGTGGAAATGACAACTCTTTAACCGGAAAATGTTTATCAGTACATCGGTTTAAACGGACTAGATCGGCAGGAAGTGGGCGGTACTGAAACAATTGTTCTCGTAGGAAAGATTTGAGACCAGTGGTCACGTGTCTAAATACAATGCTCTCCTAAATTGAAGTCAAATACTGTACAGTATACAGAATGCATTTAAACGGTCCGTTTTAATGAGTTTTTGGGGATGTTGGTTTAACCGGAAACCCCGCTATCCGGACTGGCCTCTGTCCAGAGGAGTCTGGATAAGACGGAGTCTACTGTAACTTAATTGTAAGACTAAATTACTTACTTAAACCGGTCACAGCTCAACAAAAAATGTCAATTTAGTAGGACATGTGTCGGTGTTTCAACAACGAACATTTCCCTTGCATGTGTAGCAAGGTGCCACTTTGCACACTAGTTACACAAATAACTATTGCCATACTACCACCAACAAATTTTCTTTGCTAACTTAGACATGTATACTAACATAATCTTACTAACAGGATTACTATGATTTTGCCACTTGTAAACATGGAAAGCTCTAACTCATACCTGTTTTTAGATATATCAGGCAGCATATTTAATCTAATTTTGCAATAATCTCTGTTGTAATGCATCTTCTTATATAGGTTGATTTGTAAATGATTCACACTAACGCGATATTTGCATTGTTGCAGTAGACAAGTCAAAACACCCTAAAGAGGGGGGAGGGAGAATGGGGACAGGTGGAGGGGACGGAGGGGGAAGGGGGGCTTAGTGGACAGAATAGCATGCATTGTTGAAACCTTTTGCAAAACTTACCCTTCAAGCTACAGGCTCTGACTTTACGGGTCCTTTTCTGTAAACAACGACTTTTTAATCGAAAAAGAGTATAGAGAGAGGCTTTTCATATTGTAGTGTGGTGAAAATGAGTTTAATTTATATTAATAAAGAGAGTATGAAATTTAAAGTTTCCCAACAATCTTATTACAATCAATGTTATTTCCTGATCACACAATCTAAAACTGCCAAGTACTTTATTAGTGGTTGTTACTCTCTTGTACTTAGATTATTCAAAATAAAATTATAGTACCATTTTCCACGGAACCTCAATTTCTTGATAGAACAATAGCTTAAATTGGCCATTAGAACATGCCTGTAAAAATTAGTTTTTTAATAAAGTAAAATTTGTTTTGTATAAGCTAAAAATCCAATTGACTCTCGATGATTTGACGACATTGTGATAGTGTTTGAATTACTCATGATTATGAAGATTAGATTGTTAGCTGATTACCTGAAACCTTGATTTAGATCATTAACTCCTACCTGTGTCTTGTAAGAATGGATTTTGTTAAGAATTAAATTTCCTGTGTCACATAAGTTTAAGTGCTAAAAAATTAGAAGAATATAGGACCAATTGACAAAAGATAAACAACGCTCAGTCGTGTATTTATTGTTACGAATAATCCCTACTATTTATTGTAAGCACTTTGGGATCAAACTGGACAACGCAACTGAAAAGACAGAAGACTCTAGTTGTAACACCAAACATGATGATTGTACAGATGCTGACCAGACTCAATATTCGCAAAGAATTACTGTCTGTCAGTTGATATCGAGAGTCAACTATATTACGTTACAACTTAGAACTTAGGTAAACAGCGTTAAAAAATCTTACCATCTCCTTCAATTGTTTTTGGAGGGATTCTATTTCCATACTTAATATCCTCTTCATCTTTATTTTGTCGTTGGCAATTTTTTCTAACTCTGATTGTTCCCTTTTAACTAATCGAAGGACATCCAAAAACTCGTTTTTAGCCATTAGGTCCCTAGGATGGGGATTAGGCTCTACATTAGCTTGAGCATTACTTGCTTCATCTACGGTAGGCTTGGGATCAGGGTGAGGGTTATTTTCCTTTTTAACAGGATTGCTCGTTTCGCCTGAAATAAATTACAGGGACTAGGATTACGGTGGATACAAAAACATCAAGTTAAACTTAATAGTGCAATAAAATGCAACAATTAATACTTTAGTTACTTAAAAACTATGAAATATAATTTCAAAAAATAATTAGCCTCAAGTTTTTTCCGTTCAATGTTTTATGTGTATGTTTTTTTCAATGCTCTTTTGTCACAATAGAGGCTACAACATGCATGTTGTACAAGTACAATAAAACTAAAAATAAATATGCAGAGAGATAAACCAAAACAACACTAAATACAGCAAACCATGCATAGAGGAAATGGAATCAAGCAAACTTGATGCATTAAGTTTATAAATTAAAATATTTGACCAAGCTTCATAGCCTTAACAAATTTAACAAAACTATAATGTCCCCACTGCAGCAATCCTACAGACTAAGTGAATTTCCATTTAGCTGGCTGGATTTATACCAAAATATCCCCTTAAAATTGTCAGATTTATTTCCTATTTAAATAACATTAATTTTAACAAGTACTTAGGTTTGCTGTTACAGGGAAGGTATTGACGTGTGTTTTTTTATTGAAATGTTGATAGTTAGTATGAAATAAACAAAAGTGTCAAATTTGATTAAAATATCAGGCCATAAACAAGCAAGCTACAACAGTTTATTTATTCTCCTTAAGCATAACATGTGAATTTTAAATTTACAATTTTTGTAATTATATCTGTAACTGTTAGGCACACAACAAAGCTTCAATGTATAAAGTTATTTCTTTTTTTAAGCTCTACAAAATGGTTTGGAAAAAGTTATGAAATTTTGTGGTTTTTAGCGTCAAAAATGGAAAACCCAATTTTTACCCTATAAACCCCTGTTCCTAATATAGTCTGATGATACTGGTTTATGAACTCGTTTGAATAAACGGTAGGTTTAAAAATGCTGGTACCAAATTTCATCACAATCAGATAATTGTTTAATTGAGTTATCACGCTAACAGGCACATATATAAATGTATGTATCTATATGGATTTGAATGGAAGGTGTTTTTGGCCACTGGAGACCACAAAACGAAAAAGTAAATCAGTCTGGGGTCCAGGTCTTACCATGAGACCTACAGTAATAGCTTACATGGGAGATTCGCTAAAACGGATTTGTTAAAAGCCAATAATATACACTTCATTTAACATCAAATATTGACTTGTTCTGAATGCTAACAAGTACAATTATAGGCCTACTATTAGAACCAAACAAGTAGAATTATTTTAAATCTGTTTAACTTTTATACCTTCACCGTCTTCCAGCATGGCTTGATATTTTCTCTTAAAATGGAACAAACTCATTTTTTCTTTTAGTTCAAACTTGATAGCAATCAGTTGACTAGTCAGTAGGCTAACTCTCCCAACTCTGAAACATAACCATCATTTATTGGTAATTGATATTGGTGAAGGTAGGATCGAGCTTTGAATCTCTAGCTTATCAAATAAGGCTTTATGTGCTCTCTTTCCCAAATCAAAATCAATGTTTATTATCAAATAAACACAAACGCTACAAAAATGCAACAATTCATATGTTAAAACAAGCTATTGTAAACTAATTTATTACAATAGCTAATAAGGCTAAAGGGCAGCAGTCACTAATTTAACAACCTCTGTTTTGTGATTGACTTCACAACAATTATTTTGTGGGAAGGACAAGAATGGCTTATTTTGTATCAGGTTGCTACCATGATCACCAAATGTATAATAATGGTGGTTTGAAAAGGTAGCTTAGATGAAAACTAAAATTGAGATTGTTGTGTTAAGCCTAATACATTGTAAAAGTTTAAGCCTAGGCTACATTAAATATTGTCAACTTATTAGTAGCCTCCCTTTTTGATTATAACAGTGGTTTACATATTTATCATTCAGACCCATTAATAGTAACTTATGTTGTGATATTGTAAAATGTATTTTCATTGACTCGGCAAATCTGTGTACGTAAATAATAATAGTAAAAGCAAAGTTAGAAGGAGTAAAATAAGATGTATTGTTTACATTTTTAATCAGCATGTTTACTCTAACCGTAGAGTTACACGCTTCGTCGAAGCTTGATATACAAAAATATCCATGTCATTATCTAAATCATCATAACATCTGAGCAGCCCGCTAGTAATCTCTCTTGTGATGGTACGCACCAACCGTGTATTGTAATTGTACACAGTCTAGGAAACCACTAATGCAGCTGGTCTTTGAGACCTGGATAAAAGCCGCAGCGCATCTTAACCACAGCGCATCTGTTAGGCACCTAGGAAACCATAGCCTAAACTTCTTATTGACATTTATGATTTTAAAAGTGTAGAGTATGGCAGAGATATTTTATCCTTTAAGAGGGGATCAGAAAAGACCCTCCCTGCAATTTTAATACAAAGAGCCTAGTAGAAAATTGATGCTTGGGTTTAAAAAACAAATTTTCAATAATTAATTAATTTTTGAACTTAATTATGTTTTTTAGTTCTCTTTTTGTTGGTCAATGTGATTAAAATAGGCATAAGTTATACTATGACTGTTCGAGCGACCTTTCTCTTAAAAATTATTACTAATGTTTCAGTTTGGTTTTTAATTTTATGTTTAATGTTTTTTAAAACCATAATCTGACCATAATCCACCATAATCTGACCATAATCTGACATTTATGTGGTTAAAAACATGGATACTCAACAAAAAAGCAGAAAGGAAAATAATATTGATTGAAAAAAAAAAAATTATTAAGAAAAATGTTTGGCTTGACAAGCACTAGACAATGGTGAATGGAGGATAGGCTTAGATGGCATTGCCTTGGAAAATAAAAATAAAATAAAATAAGGACCAGGAATTGGATAAAGAGAATTGCATACAGAAGCAGACATTGTTGAAGGAATAAGAAGCAGACTAAGACTAATATTATCCCTTATACAGGGTGATTCACCTTAAAAAGTGTTACAATAGGTAACTTGTTTGGTGTTTATTTTACTTTAAATGAAAAACTTCCCTTCTTTTTTTGTGGAATTCAAAGAGATGCTATTTTACATTTAAAATGTTGCCGCTATTTTCAAAAACGGCGGACACTTAATTTTTTCAATGGTAACCATAACTTTTTATGATAGTTTTGGATTTTACGTACAATTTAAGACATGTACTTGTGACATTTTTTTGGTAAATCTAACCATTTCGAATTTACAGCCTAACTTACTGTTTAATCAAAAACAGTTTTTAACCGAATATGGCGCACCGAACTTAATGCCCATGCCTAGTATGGAAAAACAGCTACATTATTATTCAATCTTTATTTAACTGTTATAAAGAAAAACATGATAGTTTTTCTAGAGAAAGTTTAAGGGTGCTGGGGTGCTAAGTTTAAGTTATATGTTTAAATAGGCCTAACTTAGGCCTATTTTACTGAAGTTACTTTTTAAACCACTTAATGAACATATATAAGTTAGATATAAAGTCAATGTTATAAGTTAGGCCTATACTTATATTAACTTAATTTGAACGGTTTTTGTATTTTACCTCTGGGGCCAACAAAACAAAATACCCCCACCGCAGCAAACCTGCAGACTAATCGAATTTCAACTTGTCTGATTACATTTTTACTAAAACATTTCCATAAATAAGACTTAATTCCCTATTTAAATAACATTAGATTTAACGAGTGCTTAGGTTTGCTGCTACGGGGAAGGTAAAAAGTGTTTTTTGACCATACGTCAATAGTAGGCTATAGGATGAAATATATAAATTTGCCAAACTTTATCAATATATATCCATAAACAAGTAAACTACAACAATTTTCATTTTTTTCCTTAAGAATAACATGGGAATTTTAAATTTCACTATTTTAATTTTCTCCGTGACCTTTAGGCACACAACAGCGCTTCAATATACTAAATTATTTCTTTTTTAAGCTCTACAAAACGGTTTAACACTAATACCGAAACCCTACTCCGGCTGACGTTAACCGATACCCCTGGTCTGTGAGACCCCATTTGAAAAATAATGGACCCCGCTTAGAAACACACAAACCGAAACCCTCGGCCTGTGAGACCCCGCTTTAAAATACACTAACGCAGGGCTTCTGAGACGGACATTTTGTGAACAGACAACCTGTCAAGGTCACGGCACCCATGCAAAATGAACAAACAATATATCAATAGGTAGGGAAGGAAAAGGGGGGAATGTATTGGGGGAATGGAATCTCCCAAGTAATATTTTGCAGTGTTGCCAACATGCGTTTTTGAAAATTCCCGTGGGCCTGTCAGACCGGGGTTTCGGTATCAGTGTTAAAACAAAATTGAATTTTTTTTATTTTAGGGACAAAAATGGGAAAACCCCATTTTTACCCCATAAAACCCCATTCCCATGGTCCGATTATGCTGGATCGTGAACTCGTTCAAATAAACGTAGGTTTACACCTTTGTGCCAAATTTCATCAAAGGCCTCTAGGGTCCTCAAAATGAAAAATTAAATCAGTCCCGGGTCCAGGTCTTACCATGAGTAGGCTACTACGGTAATAAATTATTTCCTATATGGGAAATTCGCTCAAAAAACTACTTACGTTATTCAGGTCTCGGGTTTAGATCTTTTAACCATGAGATCTATGGTAATAACTTATGCCATGGGCCTATATAGGAAGTACACTAAACTTAATAGGTTAGGTGGGGCTATATAAAAAGATAAGCAGCAGTATGTAGTAAAAAATGTGACATAAAAGTAATGGGGTAATCTTAGACTTCAGTATCTGTTGTCAAAAACAACCGAATGAAAATATCGATAAATATATTGATTATTCGATTGTTTCATTCGATATATCATTTGGTTAGTACCTAACCTAACTAAATGATATATCGAATGAAACAATCGAATAATCGATATATTTATCGATATTTCCATTCGGTTGTTTTTGAGAACAGATACGGAAGTGTACCCAAGTAATGGTAAACCATTGATAAGTTAAGTTATACCATTGATGGAACGTTTCATTAGGCCTATACGGCCTAGGCTAAGAACGTTTTAGCCTCACGGGAACTCAGCGCCGTTTACCCGCTTTTTCTATCTATGTTGTTCAACAAGCTCCCCCCAGAGATCAGCAGTCTTCGGGGAAAAACGTTTACGTTTTCTTCCTAGGGTTGTATGAGATAGGCTTCTTCAAAGAGCCTACTAACTTACTCCGTGAAAGAGTATTTTGTGACAAATGGTAGGGTGCACAACATCACCTCCGTAGTCACCCGCCATGTTTAAATTTTGAAACCTTTTAAAAATTTAAGTTAATTACTTGAAATATACAAGTATTAACTTATTTTGTAGTTGTAAATCATTTATATTGCAAAATTGACGCAGTTTATCCAGCTATGCTGGTCAACAACGCAGCTTTGGTAATGAGGTAATTTGCTTTAGGCCTATATGTAGGCCGCATAGGCTACGCTTGGTTTTCCGTGGAACCAATAACTTACTTTTATGATGGATAATAGTCGCAGTCCCCACAAGCCTAATTAAAAGTAGGCATAAATTAAACTGGTAATAATAGTGTATTAAGTTTTAATCTTACATTAAAAACTAGAATAATAAAATAATAGCATCAAACTCGCCAGTAAAATTAACACGAATCACCGAAAACTACCAACAAACTAGCAATCTCAAAATTCAGTCCAGTTCCAGTACCACCAACCAGGTCCAGTCAGTCCAGATAATGGAGTCAGGCGCCAAGCTGTCTACCAAATTTGCAATTAGGCCTAATTGTTGCCAGTGTATTAGCATCTTGATCTTATGATTATTATCTGCTATGGATAGGAACTGTGAACGAAGTGTATAGGCCTATATATATATATATATTATAGTTCCTGTTAATAATATTAAAAACTCGCATATTAAAAACCTATAATATTAATAACTCTTAGGTAGGCCTACTCAATATTTTATTGCTATCATCGTGCAACATTAGACTACTAATATTTTACGGTGTAATAAAACGTTATGTGTAAGAGTCATTGTTTGAAATCTCTTACAATAATTCATGATTAATATTTATCTCGTAAGATTATTCTATTGTATAGTCAATAAACTTTATTACATCTTATATTATATCTTACAATAATATAAATGTCTACATCAATTATATTTATCTTTGATGCACGTAACTAAGTAATTTAGTCTATGGAATAAAAATATGAAGGGTTGAAAAAATACTCATCAAGTTTAAATTATATGCCCGTTTATTATGAAATTAATCAATCCATTTAATTCGACTTCTTTAGTCAAGAGAGAAAAGAAGAACAACACCTTTTCTTTGTTTACCTTGACGAATATCTGTCAACAGTGTGAATACAAATATTGCTAATTTGTTTATTTTATCGATGATAGAAAATTAAGTAAACTTCCTGGTAATATATCTATGATTTTAGATAACTTTGTTGTTTATTGTTAATTAGATTAGCAAATCACAAAGTTGTCTGCTAGTGTTAGCATAATAGATTTTGGTTGCAATGCTGATTATAACATAACATAAAATATCTTAACCTAGTTCAGGCTGTGGTTTGCTAGACGCAATAGATGCGCTGGGGTAGTTGTTGGTGGAACGCAGCATTTGTTTTGGTTTCGAAGACTGTGCATTGTTTTAGTATTGTTGTGCGGAGTGAAAAAGAGATGATTGTTAAGTGCTGCTGGCTGCTTTATTGTTATCAGGAATGAAGATTTAGATGATGGTATTTTTGATATTTTTGGGAATCAAACTCCGAAGATTCGTAAGCCGTGTTTTTATTTGCACGAAAGAAGAGAAAGTGAGAGAGCGTATATATTATTAGTTCGTAAGTTTAGGCATCAGCTAGACAGCGAAGTTGTGTTCAAAGAATTACTTCCGATTAACTAAGTTAGGGTCAGATTTAGAAAATATTATAAGGATTTATACTTCCACTAAATTTTGTATTCCGCCACCTTTTTGTCGAGCTGTTCATTAATTACTATAAGTAAAGATTACTTTTGTCACTGCACTTGGGGAAGTTCGGGTTTGCTCTGGCGTCTGTGTCGCTACGCAGCACTGACCAGCTATCTGCTATGAGAGTCGTCAGTCTAAAGGTGCATTGTCCCTGAAGCGACTCTTGCGATAGTAGCTCAGCGATAATAGCTAACCATGTCATTGTCCCTGAAGCGATTTTTCTAGAACGATTCTGTATATTAGTGTGCTGACTTTCGAGTGAATTGGTGCCATGAGTGCCATGACACCTCCTAATTTTAAAACGTTTTTATTAGCTCGCTTTCTTGTCCGGTACAAACTTTGCAATAAATTTTAAACTAACTTCCCGACGAGCTAGAGAAATTAAACTAGAGAACACAGCTCACAAATGGATGACAATATAATACTATATCATTTAATTTTCATATTTCCCTTGGGCTAAGCCCCATGGGCTTCCAAATTTTCCATGTTTACATTTTGAAGTCAGCAGTAAGACTTAAATTTGACAGTTCGAAAAGCTTGGGTAGAGGTATAAGTTCTGTTCCCGAGAGATTCTAAATATAAAATAAGCAGTTCAAAGGAAATATAAAACATATGACTACAGATAATAAGGGTTTGGTATGTATTAACAGGCTATATAAAATAGATTTAACATTACACATTAAAGACTAAATAGTAGGCCTATAAAATAAATTAAAAATTAAAATACTTTTTAAAATGCCACGTTTTTAAACACACTAAAAAGCAAAAAAAATTTATAAATATGTGGAGGGAATAAATACTTAAAAGGTTTAAAACGAAAAACAAGGGGTGCATGCAATAGAAAATAATTGTTCAATAGGTAAAGATAATTATAAATCAGCATGTGCCCCACGTTTTTTTTTAATCTTACAAATATTTATTCTCTCCACATATTTATAAATTATTTTTTACTTTATAGTGCGTTTTAAAACGTTGCATTTTTAAAAAGTATTTTCATTTATAATTTATAATAGTAGTGATTTAATATTAGCCTATGTACATATCTGATATCTTCTTCAGTGGTAAAAAGCAGTTTTGTATTCTTTGAAGACATTACGACCAAAACAAGTCTATACACAACACAAATCGCTCTGCGACTGCGACTCTGACTCCCCTCAGAGCACACCCGCTACAGTCGCTGTGTTCAGCTGCTAGCCGTTTCAGTCGCAGTCGCGTCAAGGACAATGGTCCCATTTGAAACAACGCTAACCAGTGCTCAACTCGCTCAGCTACTATCGCTAGAGTCGCTTCAGGAACAATGCACCTTAAGGCGCAGCAAATAGTACGAGTGTAACTAATAATTTTATTCACAGTCTAGGAAACCGCCCACATAAACTTCGTAAGACAAGTGTGCTGCAGCTTAGATATGTATACGCAGCAGATAAGATAGACACCTACTAAGATGAACGGAGTACACAGTCAACATGTCAAATGCCATTGATCAATGGACCTATGTAGCCATTACCCAGATCTAGACTATAGATTCCCGTACAAGGGCCACGACTACAGAGGCACGGATATCTCTACCCGACACCCGGATACGGATACCAACCATCATACTGAGATAGACTCATCATAACTCCTACCGGAACCGGACACAAGGACGCTTAACATTAGTGGTAAAAGGACAGAAGTCGCTGTGTAAAATTGTTCGTTACATAGTACGCAGCGTATATAAAACAAGGTCAGTGGTCCTAAATGTATGCTATTTATTAGTAATATTGATGTAATTGTTTTACCAGAAATGTTTATTTTTGATCAACATAAGAATTTTTTCTGAAAATAACTTTAAGATACAGTTTATATGGCCGCTTGTCAGAATTTCTCAGATGGCACAAACATAGGTGGGCAATTGTTTTTAGACTAGCTACCCAATAATAAGTCACATCCTGTTCAAAATAATAATATGGAGTTTGTGAACATAAGTAGTTTAGTACTTGAGATTTTTCTGACCATTAACCAGTGGCAGCCCTAGAGATTGCAGGGCCCAAGGCGAAGTTCAATAGTGGGCCTCTGACTACCTGAAATACGGCTGTGCAGGGCCCCTGGTTAAAGTGGGGTCCCAGACACCGCATTGTTTGCCTTTATGTAGGGCCACCTCTGACATCGACCACACTTGTGGTATTGGTTTGTGAGGTTCGTTTTTAAAAAAAGTCAAATTTTTAAATATTCTCTGAGCTCACCTTTGAAGTTTGCTCACTAGAGCAGCTCTTCTGGAAATTTCCCTTTTTTAAACCAAGACACTAGGCTAGTTTTCCTCACTGGAAAACTATTTTGGGATTGGCATCAGACCATAAGATTTTTAAAGTTCCATTGTTGTTTTACTTGTAAAATTGGTCCTGAGTCTCTAGCCCATAAATTAACTGAGATATCCGCTTTTTAAGTCCACTGTTTGAGCAGGTTTTAATAAAGTTAGGTTTGTTTGAAAGGTTTCTTGCAGACATTTTCCATCAGAATAAAAAAAATTTTGTATACGAAATAACCTTTCGGGATCCTCAGGTGAAAACAACTTAACTATAACATTACAACTAACAATGCACAAAACACAGAGAACAGCAGTCAAGTTGGACAAAATTCTAAATATAACCAATCACAAAACTCAAAAAATATATTTGTAGTAAAAGAAAGAATTAGATATAGTCCTCTAATGGAACACTAATCACAATGCTCACAATGGCATAAATGAGACTGAACGCTTTCTGGAGTATTTTCCATTGTGATGGAAAATGTCCCATTTAACCTTACAACAACATTAACTAAACTTCACCAACAATGAACTTCAACAATGGCACTAATCCATGCTATCTCCAGGCGTTTTTTTCATTTGTTAAAAAAATTTGATTTTAAAGGTGATTTTCTCATAAAATATGTAAAGGAAAAATCAGATTTTCTCAAAAATATCCCAAAGATTTTGATACAATTTAGTATGTTATGGTCCTTTAAATTCTGAACAAAATGGTAGGCTCCAAATCCCATTTCCGTAAAACTTGCGGTTCAAAAGTTATTGTAATTTTTGTTATTCTCCTGTAAAAACTCCTCTTGAAAAACAAATAATTCCGATTATAGGAAAAAGCCTATTTCAATTCAAATTAATATGTTATGGTCCTATTATTTAAAAAAAATTGTACAACCCCCATGGGTGAAGCAAATATGGTTCAAAAGTTATTGCAACTTTTGACATTTTCCCTGTAAAATATCATAGTTACTTTAATATGTTACTCTCACCACTTACCCATGATAAAGGTTGTTTACAAGCTAATGGGAAAAAGTTTGTGTCAGATTGCTGATACCGTTTATTTCCTATTAGCTTATTTCCCCTATAGAGAAAGAGCTATTGTCAATGGTGTCATTTATGGCCCCCACCATCGATTTTGGGCCCTGTAACCAGAATCAAGCTTGGGCCCCGTTCCACTTTGTTCGCGTAATATTCTATGGTAGCCTACATGGCAATTTTTCAACCATTTACAAATTTTTGCAATGTAAGTAAGGACTAATTATTGAGGCTATCAGATTAATAAAAAAACCCCGTATTAGCTAAATCATTGCAAATGTAAATTTAAGTAAATAAAATTTTACTTTTATTTTATTTTAAGCTACTGAAAGTAGATTTCCATTTTGTGTTCAGTTTCTTGTACTGACTAGGAATAAAATTCAAGTTATAATAATAAGATTATGGCTTACTTGAGAGCTAAACAATTCAAATGTTTTTGGCACGTTTAATACTCTGACTAGTGTATTTTACGTTGCTCAAAATCAAGTAATTGCAAAGTATATTACAGGAGTTATATAATACCAAATTACAGTAATAATTTCCGATGACTTTAAAAGAGTCAACTCAAAGATTAGGTATGCAACTACATAATGGTAATACTCACAATGTACATTACAGTTCGATATAATCAACATTTCTTGTAAATATGGGTGCCCGGGACCGATTTACTTTTTCATTTTGAAGACACCAGAGGCCAAAAATACCATTCATTAAAATGCATATGTATATGGTGTGAATTCAAAAAAAAGTTTTTTTTTTTTAATTCCCATGTTATTGTCATAGAGGAAAGAAAACTGCTGTTTATTTGGTGTATTTCATAATAAGCTATCACCATTTAAATAAAAAAAAAACTTTTCTACAAAAGCAGCAAACCTAAGTACTCTTTTTTTGTCCTAGGATGTTAGGCACGAGCCTGGGATTGTTTTCACATTACTTCAGGCTAGACCTAGGGGTTACAGCATTATCACTTAGATAAAATTCATTCCTGATTTGGCAGGATTTGATCCCGGGACCTCTTGGATTGAAGTTACAGGATTTTGACACTGAGAGTTTTATTATAGCTATTAAAGAAAAGCCCTGTTAATGGGATCAATCAGCAGTAGATTATACCAACCGAGGGATGAACAAGGAAGCTTGGGAGGAGATCACGCTGATGTTTGATTAGTGGAGGTCCCAGGATTCCATTTCGGAGGGGGATGACCACTGGGGGGTCAGGGGGTTAGGGAATATCCCCCAGAACAAAGTGGGGTCCGGGGTCTCTACCAGAAAAAAATTTGGAATTTAAAGCCTAAAAACCAATTTTTATAGATATTTGAGCTCTAAAATATGCTCAAGCTAATCGTATTTATGTTAGCTAATAAAATATAAAATATTTCGGGGGGGGGGGGATATATAACTCCCATCCCCCCCCTGGGACCGCCACTGTGTTTAATGGACTCAGAAGTAAAAGTCTCAGTTAGGTACCTACGATATAAATGCACCACAGCAGCTACTTCTTCACAGGGCCGTCCCTAGGGTTGGCAACGCTCGGAGCATACATGGTGTGGCGCCCCCTCCCCACCAGTAGTAGTAGCATTCACATATTTTAATACTATGTTAATATGTACAAATAGCCGCTGCACGGCGCCCCCTCAGCCACGGCGCCCGGGACAGCTTGCCCCCCCCTTCGGACGGCCCTGCTTCTTCAACATCCATCTTGACACTGAAGTTGGCAAAACATTCGTTACCTTGGTCGGGTCGTGCTCTGGTCGCACGGTGGACGAACACGACCGGTCGGGCGTTTGGTTGTGGTCGGGATAGTGGGCGCCGGCCCTAAAATAGGCCTAGGGTCACTCAGCCTGTATTGAGTTTGTGTAAGCTCCGGGTGTTTGGTTAAAAGTAGGTAAAACCAAGTGTTTTACCTCTCCCTTACTATTTTCATGCAATTCGGTGCTATTTTGGTTGTTTAAGAGAGAATTTTGTCGTAGAGTGTTTGATAACCCAGTTGGCCTTAGGCTAGTCATTAGTTTCTGGTTTGGCTTTTAAAAGTTGAGGACACATTTCCCTTAGCTTTTGACACTATTCCGAGTAAATTTGGTTGGTAAATAAATACTTAGAGATTTACAAAAATAAATTATAATGTCAATCCACCTATAACATTTTTGTAATTCCTTTACTTTTTTTTCTTGGGTCATTAGATTGTTTAAATATAAACTCTATATTTAAATATAAACTCATCATATGTTTTTGAATATAAACTCTATAAAACACTTTAATAGAGACTAATGGACTCCACTCCACTCCATTGACTATTGGATACAGAAGACATCCCGTTTATATAGATTAGCTGTCACCAATTTTTTAATAAAAAGAATGTAGTTGTTTGAGCCAGTCACAGATTGGGCTAGTGTCTAAAACTCTATTTTGTACCTTATTTTTTGTTACTGACATCGCTGCTGGGTCACAACAGTTGCTATAGCTCATAATAAATCATTCCATCAGTTTGACTTGGTAAAAACCAACATGTAATCGGCAGAAATCAGTAATTTAGATCAGCGTTATCTGTAGGGGGCTCACATCAAGTAAGACAAATTTTATTAAAAACCTGGCTACAACTTTTACATGGGGATGGAATGTCTAGTTGTTGTACCCTACAACTTTTAACTTTTCATATTGTCCTTCTGGACCAGAAGCTACATTTTGGATTTTTACCCAAGAGTTTGTTTTTTAAACCAATGTCGCTCTTACCTATCCTGTAGTATTTAGTTTGTCAACTTAAAATTTGCATTTGATCCCTGTTGTTAATTAAATTTTGGAAGGTAGTTGTTCAAAGGTTTATTGTGGACATTTTCCATCGTAGTGATAAAAAACAAAACACAACGTTTTGGGATCTGGAATCTGCATAATACATTTGACTGCTAATCTCTGTAGTGTATTTCAACTTAGGTTGGGCTGTGTATTATTAGTTGTAATGTGTTGGTTAAGTTTTTTCACCTGAGGTCGGGATAAGATTCCAGATCCCGAAACGTTGAGTATTGTTTTAACCATTGTGATGGAAAATGTCTGCAATAAACCTTTGAACAACATTAACTCATCATCACCATTAATGAACTCCAAATAAAGAGTTGAAAGATAGTGTTATTATGTTTTCTATTAACTGAGCTTTTACTACTGGATTTCTGGGTTGTTTTAATACAGGATCCCAGAGAGGACCAGGTGCCTGATGGATGGTGTCCAATCAATAAGGATCCTGGGTCGCAGGGAGAATTGAAGGGAGACCTAAACCCTCCACACCTCTATTAATACATTTGGGCTCTTCAGTACCTATTCCCACCGAAGACAACCTCAAGCACCGACACTGCAAGTTACAACCTTATAAATGTCATAATTCAAGGACTAAACCTTTGATGAACTGTGAGCCGATGAGTATTTTTTTTTTACCGATTAAAGTATTTTGAATGTTTTGATCTGAACTTGTGGCTGTAGAAATATGTTGTGTCTGTCTTTATTATTCAATATATTATTTTTTCCCTCTCAAACAGTGTTTTTTTCTTTTTACTTTCCTCCATTGCTTTCCTTGTGTTTAGTTACATGGATATGGGCTGTCCCCCGTCTTGTGTCCGTGTGGGCAAGCTGTTAGTTCTCATGCGTTTAAGTTCGGGGATCCTTCAAATTCTTATTATGATCAATAAGAAATACAGTATATAGAGGTATATATAATGATGCAATAAGAAATATAGGCTAATTCTTGTTTTCATCAAAATCAAAACAATAACAAGCTTATTATTACTGGAAAATTAAGTTCAGCTGCTGGCGATAGACTTAAAACAGCCAAAAAATAGTCATTCCTGTTTGTACAGTCCTGGCCATATAAAGAGAGAAAATGTCCAGGTAGACCCGGTCAGGCCTAATCCGCTGTTGTCAAAACATAGCTATATTGTTGTGAAACCAAGGGGGCGCGCTACCCCGTCCCAGCGGTCATTGCTACTGCCTCCCTTTAATTCTTAGAAATAACACGGCCTAGTACAAATTCTATAAATCGTACGGTGCATCGCCTATAGTTAAGTGACAGGTCATTTTATTCACAAAGTGAAGACGAATATCACAAAATTTGAATCACAATTCTACGACCCTCCGTTGATTGGCCAGTCGATGTTGAATTTCGATAGTCAATTTATAGAATTTGTACTGGGCCGAGTTATTTCTAAGAATTAAAGGGAGGCAGTAGCAATGACCGCTGGGACGGGGTAGCGCGCCCCCTTGGTTTCACAACAATACTTTATGTTTTGACGACAGCGGATTAGGCCTGACGGGTCTACCTGGACATTTTCTCTCTTAATATGGCCAGGACTGTACCTAGGCTACACCTGACACTGACTCTAAGGATTTGGAATAATTTATATTAGATAAATTTAGTAATGAATCGTTTGAAGTAGAATCACTAAAGTCTAAGTACCCGGAGGAATACACTGCTCATTTAAAGTCACCATACCTTCCAGGATTGACGTAGTAGTGAATAAACCCGACTTCTGGCCGAAGGGAGTGTTTATAAACAGGTTTGTTGTCAATTAAGTCTTTAAAATTACAGGACAAAGACAAACAAGTTACTCCAAGTGACTGACTTTGAAAACCAGGTAAGCAGTGACAAAGCTAATGTTTGTGCACAAATAAATGACATAGGCCTTGGCCTAAACAATTTTAACATAAATATCTTGTTATGAAACTGCCGTAATCTTTGTGATAAGGTCAACTTCACTGAAATATTTGCTAATTACGAAAACTAACAGTGATGTTGTTTTTACTACTGACCATTAGCTTTTAGATTCTGACATAAAATCATTAAATCTAGGAAAACTATACACACCGTTCAAGCTTTAGTAGACCTCTTTTAGAAAGAGATTGTTCAGCAATATTAATTAAGGACAACAATGCTACAAATTGGTCTCCTGCGCCCATTGTTATCAATATATACCTTTTTGAAATTAGTACTCTCTTCTTAAACAATTTGAAGATTTTATTGGTGTGCATTTATTGAATTCCAGGCAAAGCCTAATACTAAACCACAACCACTACTACTACTACTAACTACACTACTACTAAACTACATATTCTACTATATGTACGTTCCACTACATATGTACGTTCGTACTATATGTATGTGCTATACCACATACAACACACACCAGCATCCTTCGAGTGTGATGTTCTTATAGTTGGTGATTTCAACATCGATGTTTAAGATAACATGTCTCATATCTGTCAAGATTTTTGTAACTTAATTACAAGTTTTGGGCTCAACCTTATGCTAAGAGACGAAGTAACTCGACCCAGCCTTTTAAATATGGTTTATGGTTTGTGCATTGACAATTATGTAACCAATTTGTATCCTTCGAGGTGGAAGGCTACTGTTATTCTGACAATGGCGTCTGATCACTACATCGTAAGTTCATCTATGTGTTTGGACTTGGCTCCTGCTTCCACACAGTCACATCCTCCGAGGTCCATGGGTTCGTCACAGTCCAGGCGCAGGGTGTCAGACATTAACGCTGGTGTTATTGATATGTTTGTAATCATATCAAGGATACAAACTGGAATGAAATCTACAGTGCAGATGGTGTAAATACTAAGATATTTTGATTTCTTAATCTAAATAACTTCTTGATCAGCATTGTACGTGTTATTAAATTTACGGAAAGTTAATAAAATAAACGTCTTATAACACTTAAAACATATATTTACTCTTATACTGTTACTCACAAGACGGTAAATATACAAAAAAATGGTAAGTGGTGATTGATTTTGATTGGATACTCCAATCATCATCAGGCCCAATAGGCGAATGACGTCATTCCCTACAAGAAATGAAGCATATATCACTTCATATACAACCAACAAAACCCTATATATTTTAATTTTTAATATATTTTTTGCTATATATTTTAATAGCATTTCTAAGGTTGTGTGTTGTGGTTGTACGCAGCTGTTTGTGTTTGGCTGGTATATGGTAAACTTAAGGAAGTCAAAAAAAGAATGTTTAAATTATTTTTATCTAAGTAAAGATACTGGTCTTGAAGCTTTAAATGTTAGGTACAAGTTATTATCTAAGTCCATGTTGTACGTTGTTTATTCTGATTCACTGTGATATAATATTTATGAGGTTACATTACCTTAATCGCCAAGTGATCCATGTCAAGTCGACATTGTCAAATCTTACAAAAACTTGTCGAAACCACAAGGGTCAAATTCTTTCTGATATATGTACACGTAAAAAACACAATAACGGACAAAAATACATTTGTATAAATCAAATCAAAAATTCAAATGTATAATTATTTCTTTTCATTTCCATCGTTAATTTATATTCAGAAGTAAAACAATATTTTTCTTTTTTTGTTATCTTATGGCCTACAACAAAAAAATAGTTTCATCACTTTTCTCATAAAAAAAATCACCCTTCTCAGTAGCAAATCCCCTTAAAAATGGGCAAATTTAAGCTTTTTTGAGACAAAATTAAATTTACCTAGCTTGATGTGAAAAAGCCTCCTAGTTTATTTAATGTGTCAAGAAATGTTAAAAAATAACATGTATAATATGATGTTTATACATACATTACTGAGACTCGCGGAGCTTCATTATCACATGGGTTTAATAACAAAAGATTACCGCCAAAATAGAACACATTCAGTTTAAAATGCTGAAAAAGAAATCATAGAATTTATTTTTTTGTTTTAGACTTTCACATCAAGCACCTATTCCCCAAGCCTTATTAATTTGCATAAATACCCTTTTAACTGGTGCCAATGCCAAGGGCAAAAAAATGTATTCCAAAATCAGACCAAGATTTTGAACAAGAACTTATTTCATCAAAGTGTTTGAGAACTTGCACCAAACACGACTGCATCATACTTGCACAGTAAGAAGCTGTTAACCTACACAAAGTGCAATACCCAACTAACATTGCCCTTTGCTGCCACTCACCGCCACCTTGGCCATGTAGATTTGGCCTACAGAATTGGTTCTGTGTTATATTGGTTTGTGCTATCTTAAATCAGGTCCCCTTATTATTAAGAAAATATGAATCCTATTTAGATATTAAAAGTTTTCAAACTGGTTACGGTAATCATTAAGAAATACATTACTGCAATTACAAATTCCTAACATTTTAATCAGATTTATTAACATTCAACTACATTTCAAAATTTTCATATCGATACAGCTTCTTGAACTTATCTTTATATTATTATCTTGATACTCTTCTTCATCCAATGGAGAATACTTTGAAGTTTTTTATATCATTTACGTTAAAATGAATTAGATAATTATTTTGTGGAAGAGTTAAATAACCCAAGTAGTATACAAATGAGCCAAAAATTGTTATAACAAAAGTTTTAAACTTGTATGAAAACTGATATCAATATGACGAAACTTGGCAACAGTTTCATATTAATTGGAGTAATTCGTAAACAAATTTTAAAACGGATGAAACTTGTTTAACAAGTTCGCTGATACGGACGTTCCGGAACGTCAGCCGGGCCACGGCGCTAGGAGCTAGGAACATTTCGGAACGTCATTGTTCATTGTTGTTTAACTGCAACCTGGGTAGTGCTGCTATCTATCAGAATCGCTTAGTACTATGTCCAAAACCAGTTTTATTGCAGAACATTGCCATCCAGTATAACTACTCAACAGTAGTTATATTCAAAAAAATATAAATGCATTTGTACACTATATTTGTACACTATTTATATATTTATTTATATATTGTACTATATTTGTACACTTACTGAGAGTTGCAAACTTAGGCCTGATAAAATGTTTTTACTGTAATTCAGTGTATCGGCAGCAATGTTACACAGCAGCGAGCATTAGTTTAACTCCTGGCACCGTCCCGGCATCTAGCGGTCAGCAGCAAACGTGTTAAAAAAAACAATTTAAAACTTGTATCAAAAGTGTGATAAAATTTTTACAAACTTGTATTAAAATAATTTTAATACAAGTTTTAACTGTTTTAAAAATTATTTTTGAACAATCTTTAACGCATATTAATACAAAACCGATGCAAAGTTTTGTTGTATTTATAACAGTTTTAATACAAGTTAATAAAAAATTTTCCTTTGTTTTGGTACATGACTAAAACCGCTTTTAAAACTTGTATCAAAACTGCAATAAAATTGTTACAAACCTGTATTAAAACTATTGTAAACCTGTCTTATACTTATAACAACTGTAAAATGTTTCAATTATAGCTTCAAAGGACAGGAAATGTTTCCGTTATTTTAGGCCTAATAAAAACTATTAGAGCACAGCCCTTAACTTACAGGGGTCTAAATAAATAAGTGAGTAGCTGATACAGGGGGTCCGGGAAAAAATGTAGAATTTAAAGCCTAAAAACATATTTTTATACGTATTTGAGTTCTAAAATATGCTCAAGCTAATAGTATTTAAGTTATGTTAGCTAATAAAATATAAAATATTTCTGGAGGGATATAATCTCTTCCCCTGGGGATCCCCTGGGACAGCCACTGTCACTAATAAATTTTTCAAAATTTAAAAAATATTCACCTACTAATAAAAAAACTTAATATTATAATAACATGAATTTGAAATGTAAACCAAATAATAGTTTACCTTGTCTCATTGAAACAATTTAAAAAATTGTGTTTTAAATTGTTTTGTGTTTGCTAATGAAACTACAATAGAAATTTTAATTATTTATTAAGAATTTAATATAGAAATTTAATTACATTTCAAATCACAATAGGCCTAATTTAATAATTTTACAAACTAAATCCAAATCTGCATTTTATCAGATGGAACAAAAACAGCTTTAGATGAACAGCTTGTCAGCGTATTTGAATTTATGACACTTGGCGAGAGAACCCAGGAGAACGAAACCTAGAAAAAAAAAACACTTTATTAATAAAAAATCCATGCATTTTTATAACTGTCAAGTTATTGTGAGTAGCTTACAGCTGCTACATGTGTTGCAGCTGACCAATCGGTCACGCGACATCGACACTTTTTTGTCGCATAAACTCAATCTCCGGTGATGGGGGAATTAAAGAACTCACAGTTCTCAGGTTAGTGTTGTGTGTTGTGGTTGTGATGTAGGAGTGATTATTAAGTAGTTTAAATATTATGGACCCTGTAATGCTGTAAATGTTGACAAAACCCCGTTTATCTATCCATGTGTCATGTACAATTTACAGCTTGAATTTGGTTAACCCACTTTAAAATGTCATTACTATACATGAGATAATTGTTCTTAAAAATAAAGGGTAAAGAACTTATTTAAATATTAATTATTAACATCAATCAATATATTATGTGAAATGTAAATTTATGAAGTATATACCACGTGGCGAATGAAAAATACTATCCTCACGCCACAACTGTTGCAAAGCATAAATGTACCCATTTTATCAAATAGAACTTGAATCGTGCGCGACACATTTTTGCAGCTGTGATTCTTAAACCTTCCGCCGGTATTTAGAGATCGCCAAGTTGCAAACGCGACACTTTGTCTCAGTCGCGGTGCATAAATGCTCCCTTTAACTAAACAGAACTTGTCAATGTATTTTTTATATTCTGAAACATAACTTCCATGTAACACTAAATACCGTTAAAAAATTGTCTTGTGATAAAACTGCTGTTAATCGTTTGTTGAGTTTTTTAATAATATTAATCTTTTATGATGTATGATTACAGGATATTAATGGTTTTGTACATTAACCAAATGTCAAAGATATTTAATATCTGTTAAACCTGAAACTGTATAGCCTATATGTTCTGATTGATATTTACTGTAAATATTAAAAACAGTATTTTTTATTAGTTATTTAACCATTGTGCTAACAATTCACTTAAATGTTTGTATGTTTGTACAAAACATCATCTTTGGGAAGAATGTGCAATATAACTATCGATAAAAATATCATAAACTGGACAAACTATGGTTTAATAACTCCCTCTTACCTCTTATATGATGATAATTATTAGCCTACTAATGATAGACAAATGTTTTGTAAGCAAAGTGCAATTAGGCCTATTCAATGTTTATGTAAAGTACATTGGTAATTAAATAATCGGTAAAAATTGGTCGATTTAAGTCAAATTTTACATCAAATTTATTCAAATTTCAAGGTGAATCTCAATAAAACAATTATTTTCAATGCTTTTTATTCATTTAAAAAATAGATTTATGGTATTAGGTTCCCCACTGAGTGCGGCTGAGCGGCACTAATGAGGGTGGCCACTGATTCCGTAGCCGAGTATCCCCAGCGCCGAGCAGGCTATCTGGCATAATCTGACAGTTTTGACAACCGTATTTGAATTAAAAAAAACAACAAACTGCAGTAAAGGCGAGTGCCCAATTAAGCATCGGCACTGGAATTACGTTAGTTTTACATACATTTCATTGTAAACGTGATAAGTTTTGAATTCTAAATTAACAGTTAATGAATAGTTTAATTCAGCTTACTGACTCTCATACATTTGAGATGCTCATCCTTAATCTTGAATGACTAACCTATCCTAACCTAACCTAACTTAACCGTTACTGCTTCACAGATTAAACTCATTGATACGGAGAGGTTACTAACCCTCGTCACTCGGCCTTGGCGCTGGGATACACAATTTTTTTTATAGACGGCCAGGCTTTAAGTAACCATGGGATTGCAGCGCAGCTAGAACAGCTTATTTAGAATAGCTAATTTTTTATTGTGCACGGGGATACTCAATACTCATTTAACTTGGGCGTTGCGGAGAAGACAAAAGACGGATTATCAGACCCTCCCCTCCCCAGTGTATGGCTTGTCATAGACAAGTTTGACCATTATTGTTGTAATTACACTATAAGAATCATTATTATTGTTCATAATAATTATCTGTAGTGAAAATACAGGCTGTTTTTGAAGTTTGATACTGGTTGTGAAAGTAGTCTAATTTAGTAAATGGTAAGGCTTGAATCTCAAGATTAAATATTTAATTTAATTTGCCAACCTAAATTATGCATTTGTGTGCATTTGCATTTTTGTAGTTAAATAGCTTACAAAAAAAGATAAATTAACCAAGAAAATAGTACAAAATTTAGACATGTCCTAAAAATGGGTCAAAATTAAATCTTTAAAAATAGAATTAAAAAAAAAAACTATCAATTTAAAGTTCCCATGTTAACTGTTGTAGCGTGCTTGTTTAGGGATATATTTCAAATCAAGCAAATAGTGTGTTTTATACTTAGCTATTAACATTTTGATTATATAAACACACTTTAATTACCTTCTCTGTTCCAGCAAAGCTAAGTACTTATAAAAATAATTAATTTGATTGGTAAATAGAATCCGCTAAGTCTGCAGGTTTGCTGCCCCATGGAGTATTTTTATAAATTTTTGACATAGGTTTTAAATCTTATAACAAATTACCTCATAGTATAGAGCAAAAATTTTTCCAGATCCTGGAAAATATTCCAGGATCTTCATTAACATCTTCTTCAGCATCTTCATTGCTTTCTGCAGCATCGTCAGGACTGCTTTCCTCCGTTTGGGTTTCGACCTCGCTACCATCGTTGCTGGAGGGGTTGGAGGAAAAGTCTCCCCCCCCAGCGTGTTCCTGAGGTTCCTGGCTATCCGAGGACCAGTCCTCCTCCTCGCCAGGCCTCGGTTCAGATGGTGGAGGAGGTTCCTGTCCACGCTGCATCTTTCAACAATAATGTTCAATCAATATTTTTTCACTGGTTTTATGGTGCACAATGTTATGTGAAAGATGGAATATAAAAGTTGTATTCAGTAGCGTTACTGAATTTTTCTTAAGTCTAATTATAGCGATATTCCCATTTAGGGAATAAGGTAATTATTACCTTAAACTAACTAACTCATGGATTTGTATTATTTTATTGGTCTAATGGTAAGACCTGAATCTGGCCCTGATTTACTTTTTCATTTCGAGGTCTCTAGTGGCCCAAAACACCATCCGTTCAAATTCATGTTCATTTATATATATTTAAATGTGAGTCTGTGTACATTAACACAATAACTCGAGCAAAAATGTTTTGATTTATTTAGTATGAATGTGTAAACCTGCCTTTGGAATAAAACGAGTTTACAAACCAGCGTTAACGGACTATACAAACAGGGATTTATGGTTGGTGTTATAGGGAAATGATTGTTTCTTCATTTTTGACCCTAAAAACATACAATTTTACATTTTCTTTCCAAACTATTCTGTAGAACTAAAAAATAATTTAATGCTTAAAAATATGTGCGCTTAATGGTTATGGGGGAAAGTCCATAAAGCTGTAAATTTAAAATTCCCATGTTAGGTATTCTTATGTTAATTATTGTAGTTTGTGTATGAACATATTTTGATAGAATTTGGAAAATAATTTATTTCATACTAAACCATCTACATTTCCCTAAAAACATTTTACAATGCCTACCTTCCCTGCAGCAGCAAACTTAAGTACCGGTACTCGTTTAAGTAATGTTATTTAAATAGGAAATACATAACATGTTCAAGGTCATCAAAGCTTTGAGTTAAAATGCATTAGGCAAATGGAAATTCGCTTAGGCCCACCCTGTATGTTTTTGATATGTCAAACTATCTTTATTCTTGAGTACAGCAACAGTCACAGATACATTGAGCAGTCTTGACAAGTAATTTATGTTGAACTTAAACTATTTTGTTGTACCGTAAATGTTGAATTTTATATTGGTTGAATTTGTAGCAGCTGATTATGATTGTTGTTTATGTTTGTTGTTGTTTATGTTGAGAATCATTCTAAAAGTCAATACATTGGTTTTACTGAAGTCTTTACTAGCACTGCACAGTCGGAGACACACATAGTAAACCTGCAGGGCTGGCGAGAGCCGTCACGGACCCCTGGGCTAAGCGATCCTGGGTCCCCTATTTTCCTTATTTAGTGTCCAGCCGCCTCCGTGCCGTTTTGTTACACATATAACAATACATTTCAAAAATGCATGATAGTTTGATCAATTCTCGTGCTCACAGTTGCAACTATATTCCAGTCAAAAATTACTAAGTGAACTGGAAAACCATGCAAAAGTTTAAACAGTGTCGAATCGGCCGCAAATCTCTCTTCAACGCTTTTTACATCGTCACAATTGCCGTTTTATTGTAAAATTACCCAACCAAAAATGCATATGATAAGTCTATGATGGGATAAAAAATATTCGGTCACACAACATTTGTTAACAAGATGATTTTTCACATTAAAACTTCAAGAAAAAATTTTGTCTTTTTACGTGTAAACTAGCTGTAGTGAATTGAATTGTATTGACTACTCGATTCCCGTACGTAGGATATATATATATTACATATATATTAAAACGTGACAGGGTTTTTTCATTTCATGATTCTGAATCAACCATTTGACGGATTTTCATGTTTTTTTGTGTTGAAAGAATGATAATTTTGAGAACTAGGGATGTCGAAGCGATAATTTTAGTTTCTGGTCCCAGTTTTTTTGGAAATTTAGTTTTAATTTTTCAAAAGTTTACCAGCCGATGCTAACATTCTAAACTAGCTTTTGGTATGATATAATTCCTTCACATAACAGCTGTAAACATTTGGCGTTTGTGACACAAATTCAGCATTTGAATAAAAATTAAATGACATGTGGTACTTAGGATTGACTTATTTATAGGCTACTATGTTCAATGCTAATCATTAATACGTTCAATTCTTCAGTAAGAGGATGACAGATTAAATGAATATACATGGTAGAATACTTTAAAATAATCTTTGTAATCTTCGGTTTGTTTTAGTGCAATATAATTTGTTTTAACTAACAGCTGGGTAATAAAAAATACTCTATAGAACTATGTGGTTATTTTATTTACTCTGATTTTGTCATTGATTATAGGAAATAAGTAAGATTATTAGTGATAATTAGACCACCAAGATAATAACAAGTCGAGGCCCTGTACACGAGTCTTAAAAAAGGACATATAAATTATTTTACTGCTAAACTTTTTGAGGAAAGAGTAGGAAAATAACTACTTTTAGATGTTTTAATTCATCTTGATAGCTATTTGTTTACAATTAATGTTTGACTGCTCAAACTTTAATTGGATTAGGCCCGGAAATAAAGATTTCATAAAAAAGGAGATCAAGAATCATCAGGAATCACGATTTTAAATTACCACCACAACCTCAAACGGGTTTTATCCTAAGATATACAGATAGATGACATAGATTGAACACAACGTCATCATTGACCTAGGATACTGCAATAGACTAACCATAGGTCCGTGAAGTTGGCGTACCCATATTAGCGCATCCACTTTTGTTCATACCAACCGTTAGTTCATCGTTAGTTCTCGATAGTTCCCAAATTTTTTTGTTCTCAAAAAATAAAAAAGTTATAGGCCTAGCTGATAATAAGTGGGTACGCTAACTCCACACTTCTGGTTTCTAGCGCACCCCGTTTTCTGAGGAGAAATGTTTACATCTTTATTTCAATCGTTAGTTCTTTGTTAGTCCTCGATAGTTCTCCAATATTTTCGTTAGTTCTCAAAAAATAAAAAAGTTACAAAAAATCAAAAATTAAAAGTTAATAAAAGTGCCTATATTTTAATATTAATCGTAAGTTCTTGATAGCTCTCCAATTTATTTTGTTAGTTCTAAAAAAAATTAAAAAGTTGCAGCTGATACGGTAATAAATGAGGACGCTAAATTCACACCTACTAACCATCCTTTTATGAAATCTAAAAAGTTGTTTGGCGTGTGATCAGTTGTGGTTACGTTTGGAGGAGCCGATGTAGGTAAAATATAGCTTTTATTTCAACTAAATATCTTATAGTTTAAATAAATGAATATGGGAAATTACGATGTACATTAATTCAATGAGGGTGGTTAACTATCAAGGATATTATAATTGATAACGGTATGGATAATAAACATAGACTATCACTATCTTTACTAGCGTATTTACTTTTTAAATTCCTTCAACGTGCGACCAGTTGTTTTTTTTTCAAATGAATGTTATTTTAACCAAACGGATAAGTCGGATAAGGCATTACTTAATACAAACTATACGTTGTTGTTTTTACTTTTCATTGTTTACACTTATTTATTTAGCAATTGATGCAGTGAAATTGATATACAGGATAGGTGTGGACGATTCGTTTCTTAAAATGATATATCATGCTCATATTGAATCACATATTAACTATGGAATTAGTATTATTTATGGTGGATCAAAGAAAAAGAATTAAAAAAAGATTTTGAAAATACAATAAAAGCAATCAGGATAATACTTAAATTAAAATATAACCAGTCCGTCAAATCTTATTTTAAAAGGATGGGGATTTATACAGTTCACGCCTTATATATTTTTGAAACAATTAAATATTTTTTAAATATTGCTGAGACTCAAGAATTACCTGTGCATAATTAGGCCTATAATACAAAGGGTAAAAATTATTTGGTTAAAGTAAAGCCAAGACTTGAACTTTTTAAAAATAAACCTTCTTATATTGGAAACTATTTTTTTAGAAAACTTCCTAGCTTTTTAAAAAACCAAAAAGACAAATCTGAATTTATGAAAAAAACTGAAGGCATTCTTACTTGACCTTGCACCTTACAAAATAGAAGATTATAGTAATTTCAATTTTAAATAGTGTAGCCTATAGTATTTACAAACCCTAAGGCTGTAGGGTAATGTAATGTGAATTCTTTTTAACATGCTTATGTAATGTTTAACTGTTTCTTATTGCTAATTTAGGTAGTAAGTTAATAATAGACACTATTCATGTATGAAAATTTGTACTGTGTGAATTAAGACTCTTTGAATCTTGAATATTGATGATGTCAGGACACCAACTTTATATTATGTGTACTGTGAATTTTATTGGATATTTATTTTCGTTTTATTTTAGAGAGATTCTATTCAGACCTACTGTAGGCTACTTATAATCAGTGTGCGAATCAGCCGCAAATCTCACTTCAACGCTTTTCACATTGTCACAATTGCTGTTAAATTTTAAAATTATCGGATTTTAAATGCATAGGTATCGTTTAGGCCTATGATGGGATAAAAACATATTTGGTCAGGCAACATTTGTTTTCAAGATGATTTTACGCATTAAAACTGCAATAAAATGTGTCTTTGTAAACTAAATGTTCTGAATTTATTAACTGACTACGATTCCCGTACGTAAGACTAGCTAACACCTCGTATATTATAATTTGTAATATATATTATTTATAATTTTATTATCTTAATTTATTTCCAATAAATTTTTCTTAGGCCTACTTCATTTTATAATACAGCGTAGTCGTAGCACAATTGTTTTTAAAATACAGATGAAACAACTAATTTAAAAAACTGAATCTAATAACAAAATTAAGTAACTTAGCCAAGCGGCCTATGCGACCACATAGGCTATCTTACTTTATTTAACTTAAAATTTAAACTGGCCTGACAAAATAAAATATTCCTGAAGTTAGTCCCTTCTTCCCTTCTAGCAACGACGAAAGCTGTCTAGGCTAGTCTGAAAGTCTCTCCCTTCAGAAGTGCAGATAATTTAGGCTAAGCTTAATTAGCCTATGTTCCCAACGGAGGTCAAGTTTAGCCCGTATTTAAGCCTAACTTATGTTAATCCGGGAGGGAGGCAATGTCCCCAATTTTCCCAGACCTAAAGTTGCAACCCTGATTGATACCCTTCCATAACTTACTGTTACACTGTATGACGATACCTTAGGGTTAAACTGTTATTTTATAAATTACTCCAATATTTTGGGTACGCTAAATAGGCTCTACTACAATCAGGACTGGTGTTTGCCACGAGTAAAGAGACTTTAGAGGCCTATTGGCATGCTGAATAAAAATGTACTGGGACATGTTATAACAATAAGTTAGGCCTAGCCAAGATAACTTAATCCCTAGGGTGTAAATGTTAATAAGTTAATAGGCCTAGACTAATTAACTCACAGAAATTTGAAATAGGCTTAGGCCTTAAACTTACAAAATTTTTTTTAACCCTTTCAGTGCTATGCAACCATGTAATGTTGTGGGTCTTTTCCCCGAAGAGTGCTATGGAACGATAACTTATATCGTTGCTCGCTTTTCATCCCAAAAACGCTAAGTTACTTAAGCGACGATATAGGGCTATCGTGCCGGTGCAATTTCAATCGTGCAAGTTTAAATGGGCATATCGGTTGACTCGGTTGTTGTTTCGAAACAGCGATTGTTTCTTTCCATTCCTCATATGATCAAGGCCCAATAAGTAAATATAAGAATACTTATCGTTCCATTTGAGATGAAAAACATTTTATTTTTACCGATTTTTTTCTCGCACACTAGGCCTAGACTTTTTTTACCCCCGAGGCAAGCCTAGCACTTTTGCTACGCAATTAGCATTTTTTGAAAATAACAAAAAATATTCTAGCATGAAAAGGGTTAAAGAGGTTGGCAGCTTCTTTTAACCTTGCATTTGCCCGTCCACATAGACTACAGATCTGTGAGTGAAAAGTATCCAGCAAAGCAAGGGGTGAGCCGGTACAGTTTGTTGGTGAACTGGACGGATTTAAAATGATTGCGGCAATGACCGGGATCAAGGATCCGAACCCACGACATCGTTGCCTTGGGCCCGAAGTTCGTGACGCTATGCCTACCAACTGAGCCACCGACTCTCAACGAGCTACTGTTGTATAAACAGAACCAAACGTCCTTTACACATTAAAAGTCACCTACTTCAAACTTATCTGATGTGGTTATGAGGACGATCTCAAAATCGTCATAGCCTAGAAGTTAAAACCCTAAAGTTAGTGTTTTACTCCCAGTTAGAGGTTAAAAATAGGGTAAATGAGTCTATTCACGATATTATATTACTCTATTCAAACTTAAACATTATTTTTTTAGTTACTTACAATAATTACAATCTTGAAATAGATTAAACAACTTGGTGCACTTGATGATGGGCGTTTCGTTTCGGCGTGTATGCTTCGGCTTCAGTTGAGGCGTGTGCTTGCTTACCACAGTGGCTTCAGGCTTAGTGGCAGAGGCAGAGTTACGCGGTAATGTTGTCTACTTCTTCTCTTCGCTCCAACTTTTAACTTGTTCACATCCGCTAATGCATTTTTTTAACAGCAAGAATGGGAGGTGAGATGTAGTAATTGCGAGACCCGCTGCCGTTAAATCGGTCTTCCAATTTTAAATACTGCACAATGCATTTGCTTTGCTTTATTGAATAATGACCAAAAGAGCAGATAACCTTGTTATTGATTTTACATTAATAGTTTTATCCAGAAAAGCCGGCACTAAACCAAATACCAGATGCTGAACAAAGCAATAAACACCACCATAGATTATACACACTTCTATAACATACTGATGTATTGAGAGTCAATGACTAAATAAACCAAAGGCTTGGTTTCTCTGAACCACGCAGCGTCACTCCGGAATGCGGGATGCGTGTGACGTAATCACGCAAAAGTCTGCCGCAGCTATTGCTACGTACGGTGGTGTTTTCTTCAGACTTGTGTAAGGACGTACATCTGCGAAGTCAGCTTCACGCGCGCAATTCTCTGTGATACCCGCCAATTTAGTAATGCGCGATCCCTTCCTTCGCGCTACAGTTACCTTAGAGCCTTATTATGGGCGACCACTCGAGTGGCTCGCGACCGCGACTGCTCAGTCGCTTGGGGTGGCTAGGGTAGCGACAAGTGTGGAGAGGTCACGCGTCTGATAAAAATTTATACAGGCTGGCATGTAGTTTCTCAGAGCGAATAAGTAAATAAGCTGAACTATTTATTATCCTTTTACTTTAGCGTCGTAAGCATGGACGAAACAAAAGTATTGGGAGCCAATCCGTTACTGAAAGAAAGATCTTCAGGAGTATTTTTCAGTTTTTATATGATGATCTCAGAGAGGATAACAAGAAGTATTTTGGGTGTTTCCGGGAGACGAGACGTTCTTTTGATAACCAATAACCTTTTAGGAAGAGTAGAAGGTGACTTCCGTTTCCCATAAGAATATTAATAATTTTATTTCAACTAAGGAGAGGCTAGCACTTACCTTAAATTAAATATTATAGTGGTTTTGATTTAATACAACCATAATTAACACAATAGGCCCTATTAGCAGCAAAACCCGACGTTGTCCAGGTGAACATAAAATTCACAATAATGGTAATAATTTAGTAATACAGACAGTATCTTGTGCTCAACTGATTCAAATGATAAACATCTCCAATGGAAGCATTTCTTTTGGGGAAAATAATAATTATTATTGTTGATTCATGATTCAGTAGAATGCTTCACGTACGTCCGATCTTTAATAATCAATAGCTCAAAATGAAAGCTGGTATTTCACTGATGGTTCTTAAACCAAAACATATAGAAAGTAGGGGGTTTTTACCGCTCCGGCGGGATTGAGCGGCTTGAGCGGCAGTGAGCGGCTGACGTCACACGACGCCACCCCCGCTCCCAACGCCACCCCCGCCCCCGACGCCACCCCACCCCCGACGCCACCCCCGACGCCGCCCCACCCCCACCCCCGTCGCTAACCCCTACCACCATCGGGCAGGTTCAAGGTCATCCTTTGTTGTCTGGAACCACCCTACGCATCGTGGGAGGTCTCCAAGCCAACCCTCCCTACACCATCACTCACTGTCAGCCGCAGCTGCTCCCCAACACCTGCGCTCCAAGCGGCCCCCCCGCTCCTCCCTTGTATTCTTTGTTCTCCGCATAGCGCACACTTATTTACCACCAATAGGATGTTAGCTTATTTTGACCAATCAGAGAGCAGTATTTCACATATTTCAAATATTTTAACCGTTTTACCTGCCAGACCGTTTGAACGACTAACATCGTGGGAGGTCTCCAAGCCAACCCTCCCTACACCATCACTCACTGTCAGCCGCAGCTGCTCCCCAACACCTGCTCTCCAAGCGGCCCCCGCTCATCCCTTGTATTCTTTGTTCTCCGCATAGCGCACACTTATTTACCACCAATAGGATGTTAGCTTATTTTGACCAATCAGAGAGCAGTATTTCACATATTTCAAATATTTTAACCGTTTTACCTGCCAGACTGTTTGAACGACCAACCCAACTGAAAAAGTGGTAGGAATAGTGATGTAATAGACTAACTATGAAAACTATGAAACTATGAAACTATGAAAATAGCGTAATATGACACAAAATTGTAAGAAAAGTGTATGTTTTTCAAGTCCAATAGTTACTGTATTTTATTTTGCGGACTATGAAGACAGAAGATGCTACTCACATTTAGATAGTATTCGTTTTAAACTGAGAATAGAACAGACTGAAACATTATTACGTAAACCTATTCTGCTAAGGTTACAACATATAATAGAGTGTCAAAATGTAAACCACGAGTTATGTTTTGAAAAATTATTAAAATATTTTGTTGGCACACCTGCAGTGGCTTGCTCATCTCAACCCTAACTCATTGCACATCACGTCAGTCACAGTGGAGCAGCCGAACAGTGTGAATATGAATCCCTCTTGCAGCATTGACGAATACATTCAATCATTTATGCAAGAGATAGACGGTATGACGGACAACGCAGTTCAACAGACTCCAATCACAAACAGTACTAGTGGTAGTAGTAGTAGTAGTAGTATGAAGAAAAGGAAGAGTTCCCCGGCTAAGACCAAGGTGGAAAAGTCAGGATGGGTACCGAAGCCGCCAGCGGATTGTCCCATAGTATCATGGATGGATAAAGGTAATATGTATGCAGTGCAAAATCCAGCAAACAAAGGAAGTGTTTTATTGAAAATGGAAGTGTATGAAGGTGTCGACATGAAGTTCATGTGCGGTTTATATTTGGACAAAGACAAAGCAGTGCAAGAAAGTGTTAATGAAGTAATTGAAAAGATCGAAAACATGTGGGTTGATAAAACAACTGGTGCTCCGAAACTCACGGGATTAACTCAAACTGTTACACCATGCAAAAGTGGCGAGCTAGATGTAAAACCGAAGAAACGTGTGGTACGTAAAAAGCAATAGACATGTTTATATGAATTAATGAACACATGTGCCCATAAACTATCCACATGTGACAACCGACTCTTTTTCTAGACATTTGTAAACACGTGTGTTAAAACAGCTGCGCTCATTATTAATCCCCCCACTCTCCCACCAACTAAAATGGCCGCTGATCAGAATAAAAAGCCCCAGTCTGTCTGAGACAAACATCAGTCTGCTCCAGTTCATCAACGACTCGCCACTAGCACCAGCACTATTAGCTTCTACACTATGAGCGACATTGTTGAGACATACAACGTGATGACCACTGAACAGGCTACACCGATGGACCTGAAGACCTCACTCAACAAATGCAAGAACAACTCCCCGACGTACACCAGAATTACCGACTTGATTGCTGAGATTCCATACGTAATAACGATGATGGAGAGAGTAGTTACACCATTTGGCGAGACGGTCATTGTCATCCTGGAGGGTCAAGCGGGAGATGACTACTACCTGCGAGTTTATCTGCCGAGACGCTTCAATGACGTGGTGAGCAATATTGACATCGATCGCTACAACAACGGCTTTGGAGACCGCATTCGCTTGGTAAAACACGCAGCCAGGCCCGGCACCTCCTTCACACCGTTGGAATTTTTGTAAATATTGTAAAGCAAGAAACATCAAGACGTAAAAAAATGTATATATTCTTAAAATAACCAATGTAGATTTTGATAGTTTTCGTAAGTAATAAATATTTGATTTATTTGCAAACATAAATACTTGACTAAAATGATTGACTTATACCCGAAGGTAATACTATAGTTAATGTAGTGAGTGATTGGTATCAGTAGTTAGTATGACTTTGAAGTGGTTACACCCATTCTCCGCCATTGTGGCGGGGCCTTCAGGTAGTGGTAAATCAGTGTTTGTCTCAAGGTTTATTGGCAATATTTCAGAAATGTGTGACACATCATTCTCTAGCATATACTGGCATTATGGTAGTGGTGGAGGAGGAGTTGGTAATCCATCAAACTCAAAAATAAAATACATTGAAGGTTTACCAAACATGGAAGACTTTGACGGTAATCAACCGATACTTGTGGTAATAGATGATATGATGCGAGAAACAAACAACATAGTGGTTGATCTATTTACAAAAGGTTGTCATCATAGGAATATAAGTGTGTTTTTTATAACTCAAAATATTTTCCACCAAGGACGTGGCCAGAGAGACATATCACTAAATGCGCATTACTTAGTTTGTTTTAAGAATCCTAGAGATAGGGTGCAGATAAAGTGTTTAGCTAGACAAATCCATCCAGAAAATTCAAAGTTTATCGAGGAGGCGTATGCCGATGCAACAAGTAGACCACATGGCTACCTATTGATAGATCTGAAGCAATCAACACCTGACGATATGCGAATACAGAGTAATATATTTCCAGATGATGATAACCATTTTGTGTACGTACCGAAACAAAATAGGAAAACAAAATAATTTAGTCGTCATCATGTCGTGCTTGAGGAAGGACAGAGCGCTACTCAAAGTGTTAATACATGCTACTCCAAAAGAGTGCAAAGGGCTATTAAAAGTGTGTGACTTGAGTACTATTCGTACAGTTTGTGAATGTATTTACAATGTGTTACGAGGTAACGTTCCTCTATCAGAGAAGACAAAACAAAAATTGCGAAGACATAAGACTACTCTTCGTCGAATTGTAAAACGAGGTGAATGTTGGAATAAAAAACGCAAATATTTAGTACAAAAAGGAGGTGGAATTATTATTCCATTATTATTAAGTACTGTGTTACAAGCAGTAGTACAATCAGCTTTGAATAACTAAAATTGTATTAATCAGGTGACTTCTACGTTTACATACATATAGAGATTTGTCATTCCATTCTGAGACACCGTGCGTGAAGTTACACAGAGCACACGACAATGGAGCATGCACGAAAAATGGTCATTGTTCCACAAGAGTTAATCGAACGTTTAAAATCGCCTGCTAATCAACAGCAACTTCCAACTAAACGTACATACAAAAGTTTGGATGACGAAATGGAAGAGATAATGAATGATAAAAAACTCAATGATAGTGATAAATGGAAGTTGTACAGTCAAGTTTTACAACGTTTTTAAACGTAGCGTCAAGTAATCGTGAACCAGTTAGTATCCCCATCGTGAAAACCAGACTAGACGATCAGATTAACGAGGTGGGTGAAAGAGACAGGCAGCATGGGCAACAAGAACCTAACAAGCGACGTATTTACCCCGGTCAAATAGAGGAAATTGTTGAAACTTTTTCAAAGACTTATAAGGATAGCGCACGAAACTTATTGCGCTTCATAACACGCGACGACAGTTTGATTAGCTGGAATGATAATTTTGAAGTGATTATACAGGGTAACAAAATACCAGGATCCAATTTAGTGGACGTGACACATGCAATAGTACGAGTTCGAGCAGCACATTCATTACCACCAGGATGGAACGAAATGTTGAGAGCATTGAAACTGATGAATGTCCCTAAAGAATATATACATAACAAACAAGCGTTGGACTATTTAATGTTTGATGAGGCAACAGACGAATCAGTATATGACTCGGTAGAAGAAACAATGGATGAACCTGATGATGGGGTAAGAGGAGGAGGAGGAGCCACGGTATCAGTTACAGGACGAAGAAGATATTTATTACCAGATCGTTTACAGTCGGCATATGTGAGGCGAGTGGGTCACGCTCCGTATCCACAGAGGCAAGTGGCTGATCACCGTGCAGTGAGAAGAGAGGTGCTTGAAGATTCGATTGTGCAGTCACTCAACAATTGGGAACCGTACGAACCGTAAACAATGGAACAGTTGTATTATAATCCAAACGATCCTGCCTCATATGGCGGCGTAGCTCCGTTAGTACGAGGCGCGAGAGAGAAAAATATTTCCAAACGTAAAATAGTTGATTGGTTACAAACTCAAGACACTTATACTTTGCATAAACCAGTCCGTAAACGATTTAAACGCAATCCGTATATGGTGTTTCGACCATATGAACTATGGCAAGCGGATTTAAACGATATGCGAGGATTGAGCAAATACAATGATGGTTTTAACTACTTGCTGTCAGTGATTGATGTGTTTAGTAAGCGTCTTTATGTTAGGCCGTTAAAGAAGAAGGAAGGTGCTGATGTGGCTACCGCTTTTGAGGATATTTTCAAGGAAGCTATAAAAACACCAACGTGCTTACAAACCGACAAAGGGAGTGAATTCACAGGAGGAAAGACCGTACGATTGTTTCAAAAATATAAAATAAAATATGTCACCACACAAAATCCAGACATCAAAGGCAGCGTGATCGAAAGAGTAAATCGGACTTTGAAGACTCGTATGTGGCGATACTTGACTCATAAAAACACTTATCGTTATATCAATGTGTTGGTAAAACTGGTGAATGCGTACAACAACAGTGTGCACAGGAGTTTGGGCAATAGATTACGTCCTGTAGATGTGGACGGTGGTGACAAACATGTCATCTACAATGTATTAAAACATATGTTTAAAAAGATACCACGACGAGTGAAACCAAAACTAAAAGTAGGCGATACAGTTCGAATAGCCAGGGAGAAAGGGAGATTTAGCAAAGGTTATGAGACAAACTGGAGTAAAGAAGTGTTTTCCATACATCGAGTGAATTTGTTTATGCCACTACCTTTGTACACACTTACCGATCTCAATGGTGAAGAATTGAATGGACAGTTTTATGAAGAGGAAATACAAAAAGTCACATTACCCGGCAATCACTTGTTTAAGATTGATAAAATAATAGAGACCAAAGGCCGAGGACACAGTAAGCGATACCTAGTGAAGTGGGAAGGTTACGGAGACGAGTTTAACTCTTGGGTAGCTGCGCACGATATACAACATGTCTAACATCAGTCAATTTTTCATGACATTGCCCAGCAATAGTTCTATGAAATATTTCCCACAAAATACAGTGACCAGTTATACCACACACTTGTCCAAACACATCCAATTAGACGGCAAGTGGGAATTGGCTTTGGTGGACATTCACTATCCTTGTTCATTTGTGGTGAATGGAAACAATGTTGATGATGAAACAATACGATTTCAGTATGATAGTTTATTAGCAAGATCAACGATCCGTGATACAGAACATTTCGCTATTAAAATAACAGGCGGATACTATAGGAATCTTGATGATCTATTGAATACAATCAACAAACATGAAGACATCCACGATTATATGGAATTTTCATATGACACGGGAATCAACAGAGTTAAACTCAGGATCATGAACGAAAACGTGTCGAATGTGAGTCTGAGTGAAAAACTATCACAGCAGTTGGGTTTTGATTATGATGAGAAAAATATATTAAAACCAAATATTACCGAACTGATTGGTTCTAAAGCGCCAAACCTCGCACTGGGTATTCCAGCACACATTTATGTGTATTGCGACTTAATAGAGCCACAATTTATCGGCGATACTACAGCACCATTATTGAATATTGTCAACGTCAATATAGACACGTACAAGTACGGATCGTACAATTCAGTGTCATTCACAAGTCCGCACTATGTACCCGTTATGAAATCCACATTTGAAACAGTGGAAATCGACCTGAGGGATCACACAGGGAAAAAACTGTCATTCATGTTTGGAACGTCGTACGTGAAACTTCATTTTAGGAGAGTGCAGCAGCAACAGCAGCAATAATGATAATCAATCTGAATGATCCCTATTTGGCATACTACCGACGGCAACAATTACAACAGACTGGCGGTGCTATTGATCGAGTATTTCACGGTGCACCATATCAGCGAGGACATGGAATCGGTAGTTTTCTGGGCGGTATGATTCGCACCATCGCTCCGCTGATCAAGTCCGGTGCAAAATCGGTAGGACAAGAAGCATTAAGATCCGGTGTTGGATTCCTAACCGATCTGGCAGGTGGTAAAATTACAGATCCAAAAACAGCCGCCAACTTACGACTTAGAGAGTTTACTGGATCGTTGAAACGTAAGGCTGACGAACAGATGGAACGTATGATGCTTGGTGGCGGCGGTGGCATTAGCGCGAAAAGACAACGCGTAACGCGTAAGAGTAACGCGAAACGCGCAACGCGAAAGGCTTCCGCGAAACGCGCAATGCACGGCCGTGGCAGAAAGCCTGTTACACCACAGTCGTTGGCTAAACTTCTTAGAGTGCGGACGTCTGCATCAAGAAGAGGAGGAGTGAAACACAAGAGACTAGTAGGGAGACGACAACAACAACAACGACGACGAGGAGGAGTAGAGTCAAGGAAGAAGGTGACTTCGCCGAAGAAGCGTACTTATCGCAGTGAAAATTTAAAGTCTATTGATATTTTTAGTTAGTTAAAGAAGAAGGAGTAAAATGTCGTTTCTACATCAAAAATCATGTGAGTGTGTCAAGACCGAGCTGGATTTATTCTCCTTACCACCTACGCAGACGAGTATTGAAAGCGGCAAATGGGTCCAGTACAAACCAATATCCACATTGACCGATGATGCGCCAATAGAGTTTGTAGTTCCGGGCAATGGTGATGAATATACTGACCTTTCACAAACAATGATACAATTGACCGCGTCTATTGTTAAATCTAATGGAACTGCGGTCACTACTGACGAAGAGGCGAAAACAGTTGGGCCGGTCAACAACTGGTTACACTCACTATTTAGTCAAGTGGATATGTTTATGAATCAAAAACTTGTTACGCCCCAAAACAACACATATGCATATCGAGCTTACGTTGAAACGCTAATGAACTATGGATACGATGCTAGAAAATCACATCTAACATGCAGTCTTTGGTTCACGGATGATGGTATTGACATGAACGATTGCGCGGAAGAAAATGAAGGACTCAAAGCGAGACGGGAGCTAACTAATAAAAGCCGTGAGATTGATATGCTCGGACATTTGCATGTGGATATTTGCAATCAGAATAAGTTCATGCTAAATGGCGTAGAGTTGAGATTTAAATTTATTCGATCAAAAGATGCGTTCTCCATTATGGCCAGCGCTGGTGAATTCAAGGTACATATTGTCGATATTAGTCTCTGGATTCGAAGATGCAAAATAAGTCCCACCGCACTGTTGGCGCACAGTAAAACACTCAAGACTGGTACGGCAAAATATCCAATCACACGAGTGGAGCTGAAAACATTCACACTACCCTCTGGAATACGTAACAAGACTTTGGACAATATGTTTCTCGGCCAAGTGCCGAAACGCATCATAGTGGGAATGGTTACGAATGCCGCATACAATGGAGATTTTAAAAAGAATCCCTACAACTTCGAACATTTTAAAACAAACTTCTTTTGTCTATATGTTGACGGAGAACAAGTTCCACCAAAACCATTACAGCCCCACTTTGAAAAATCAAAGGATAAATATGTTATGGCATATCATTCGATGTTCTCCGGTTCTGGTGTACATTTTAGCGATGCCGGCACCGTTATCAGTAGGGAAGACTTTGGACAAGGATACTGTCTGATGGCATTCGACCTAACTCCAGACTTATCTGCAAGTGACACAACACATTGGAATCTGGTGCGTAACGGTAGTGTTCGAATGGAACTCGGATTCGACGACGCGCTTCCCGAAACTGTCAACTGTTTGGTTTATGCCGAGTTTGACAATGTCATCGAGATTGATCGACAACGCAATGTAATTGTGGACTTTGGCGGTTAATCGATCAGTCTTCTATAAACATTCGTTTGAGATGGACCGTTTACGCAGAGCATTCAAGAAATTGAATATATCATCACCCATCATTGTGGACATTCAATGTTTCAAGGACAACCAAAATGAATATACACTGAAGGAAGTTTGCGTCTTGGAAGCTGACACCGGCGTTCTACTTATGCATCATATTGCTAAACCACCTTACGATCGATCAGAGTTGTCAGATGAAAAATTGCGGGAAAGCTACTGGCTCACAAAACACTGCCACGGACTACGATGGGAGTTCGGTGATATTCCGTACTATGAACTTTTTAACAAATTGACTGATTGTATATCAAGAAGACCGACGGTTTACGTCAAGGGATTTGAGAAGAAAGAATATTTAAAGCGTCATCATGTGATGGACTTTGTTACTACCAACGTAATCGATATTGGTGCAATTGGTTGCGAATCAATCACTTCAATCAATAATTTAATGTCAACAAACGTTTTGCGATGTCGCAATCACAAGTCTATAAACAGTCGATGTGCGCTCACCAACTGTGTCGCAATACGTGGGTGGTTACATCTGACAACAAATTTGGATGAATGTGTGGATACCAGTGGAGATGCGAGATCCTACTACTGCTCTTGTTTTAGCACATCTACTAGTACAACTACTACTGCTGCTGCCGCTGCCTCTGCCGCTACTATTGGTTATGATACTGTAGAATGAACACAGTGCAGATAGAAAGGCATCTATCCAAACTACCTGTGAGCAATGTGGGAGTTTACGCTGCTGACCGAATCCCACAACACATCTCTCCATCCACCGCCATGATTGTCAACACTGATCCGCACAACGAAGGGGGTACACATTGGGTGTCATTCTATTTGAATAGAAATGGAATAATTGAATACTTTGACAGCTACGGCCAACCACCATACTTACCGACCTACCAGGGATTCCTGAAACGTAACGCCAAGTGTCGCTACATCTACAATGATCACCGCCTCCAAAGTGACGACTCTTCTGTCTGCGCTCACTACTGTCTGGTGTACCTGTATCTTCGTACCACTCACCACAATATGAAGATGGTGGACTTTGTTCACCTTTTTGACAACACATCGACTGCTCAAAATGATGCAATCATAAAAAAAGTCTTTACTCAATTGTACTTAAACAAAAAATGATTTGCAAAAGTAACAATATTCTTTTATAATGAAGAATATATCCCTCTGTACTGAGAGTGTATGATTTATTTCAAATAAAAAGCTTTCAATTATAAAATCAGTCTTCCATAATTTATACTTACCTATACCTATATTTTTAAGTTGCCTTATTATTTTTACAAGTGAAAAATTACAAATTTAGTTTTATTCAAAAGAGGTTGATGGGATAAAAATATAACGCACAAGTCATACAAAATGTGTTTGGTTTATTAACAGAAACAAACAAAAGAAAACAAACAAAGACTAGAATCATAACTAAAATATTCAATCAATTAATCAATCAACTTTATTCAGAAATATAAACATTATATACATTACTTACGGCAAATATTCTGAGATTATGTTTCTGCAAAGAATAGTTTGAGTTCAGGGACCAAGTCGTAAACTTTAAATGAAAATATTATACAACAAAAATTTAAATGATATCACTTTTACATTGAGTTGTAACATAAATCTGAATGCTATTAACTATATTATTATAATACGATAATCTTTAAAGTGTCTATTCACTGTTTATTGTTTTATCACACACATAAACGCCCTATAACCATCACACTCATGCGGACCTTGGTCTACTAATCAATAATAATATATCAGTTATGATGGGGATAGAGGTTGTGGCGCAATTGGAGAGTATCGTATCCACTAAAGGGTCAGTGGCAGTAGTTAAGGTCCCTCAAGTATCTGTGGTGCCCTTAATGGTGGTATTGCATAGTGTCCCCAAGGTAGCGTGTTGATACCATCTTCTGGCATTACGTATCGTTTGTCGTCAAACGGTGCCAGTGAGCGCTTCTTCACCACAACTGTGTATAAAATGTGGTGACGGCTTTGAAAACGTTGATTGTCTGTACTTTTAGTAGTTTTATTGTACAGACAATTCAAATAATCTTCTATGGTGAGATCACGCTTCACTACTGCTCTATTTACCCCTTTTGCTCTCTTCACAGGCGGCGGTATACAGTTGGCACCATCTCCGTTGTCTCCTTCAGGCGCACACGTTAAGATGCTATACGTGAAACAATACAGCTTCGACATCAGACCAATGAACATTTTAATGGCCACACCGACAGCTTCGTCCTTAAACTTCCCCAGAACTCTAGCGTTTCCTCCGTCGTAACAAATGTGGTTCCGGGGATAGTTACTGGTGTCAAAGTCGTCCAAATGTTCTAACATGTCGCGGTATACGTTCTTAGTACGTATTGAATAATGACAGCCATCGGTGTCCATGTAAATCATCGATATTCTATCGATTCCATACCTATCTACCATGTCATAATGGAAACCATACATCCACCTCTTACTGTGGTCCAGAATGCACATCCCTGCGTAGACGGGTTTGCTCAGTACTACCCGCACTTTTGACATATTCAGTATGGCAAGATTCTCATTTAACCAAATACGATCATTGAAATTAGCTTTTGCTACATACTTTGTATATGTTTTGCGGGATGATGCAATCTTTAAATCTTGATGTTTGCGTACATTCTGAAGACTCATACCGTAGACAGCGTTTACCATAAGTTTAAACATTTCTACCTCAAATTTATTTACAGCACGCTGTCTAAGTTCGGTATTCATAGTCACGTACGGTTTCAACCATGCCGACTGTTTAAAACGAATCACTCTGTGGATTCGAGTTACACGTAATCCATTCTCTATAGCTTGTTGTAGGTAGCGATAGTGAATTACATATTCCCTCTTATCCATCAGTGTGGCCATTAGTTTCTTCGATTTTCCTGCTCCACTATTGATAATTTCCTCCAACGAGTATGGGAGTTGATTAATCGGCGCTTTGCATATCTCGGGACAGAATGGTAAATCCCTGTGTCGATCGTGCAGTGCTGGATCTCTGGGGTATTCTAGATCTACTTCCAGCACATATCCATATTCACCATCTGTTGGAATTCTTCCAATGTCCAAGTCGTCACATTCCTGACGTGATAACCACTCAAACTCGGAGTGAGGGAGCAGTTCCGACATTGCCCAGCCATAAAGATTGTTTGCGTCATAATACATTATAAATGTATCGTCATCTCTTTCATCGCAATATTCACTTGAAGCTGCTGCGTTCTGACCGTCTCGGTCATTGCCAATTGTTTCCATTCTGGTAAACTTATTGTTGGCAACAACGTGTCTAGTAACGCATTGGGTCAGTCCACCTCGAATACCCTTCTCAAAAAACAGATACATATCAATATCTTGTAGGGTATCAAGGATAACATCTGTCTTGAACATCATTACGTCCCAAGCATATGATGGAAGTGTCAAATAACGCGCTGGGTCCAATCCGTAATGTGTTAGACACATCTCTCGGAATCCCTCGAACACATCCGCTAATAGCAATACGTCAGTTACCAAATAGATATCAGCATACTGTCCGAGGGTCGTACAGTCAAATTTCTCCCATACTCGCTGCGCATGCTCGTAATCCGCATCACTCACTCCTTCTCCAAATACACACTTTGGTGGAAGGACATCTTCTTCGAGTACCTCCATCGATGAAATGTACTCATACGGAAATACACCTTTCCTCCTAAGCAGATCAAACTGTTCTTGATTGGGGTAGCGTGACTTTGTAATTTTTAATTTATCGGCCGGCAGGATTGATGCTAATGTCCCTAATGCTTTTGACATTAATCTATAGGAATCAACAAATTGTAGTTTGAGACCACCTTGCCGACCTGCTCCCGGATATTTAAATCGTTTAGAGAATGTGATATACTTTTCCTCCGTATTTGCGAGTACATTTATATTTCCTTTATCAACGGATAGCTCTCTGATGATAAAGTGAGCATCGTAATTGGATAAATTGTGGAGATAAATGTTGATAGTGTCCTGTTCCTTGTGGCGGATATTACAGGAACGGTGTGCTGCTCCTCTGTAAGTATAGGGAGGAGAGTGTTCGTGATCTCTAACACGGGGGTCGAGTATTGTGAATTCTCGCTTGCATATGTAGCATACTGTTTGCTCGCGGAAAGAATCCTCTTCCACCTGTGTTAACCGTGGAGGGTCATTCGGCAGACGTTGTCCATACACTATATCGCCAATCTTCTGTACGTCATCCCGTATCGATTTGATAAAGTGCTGGGCGGCGTCTTCACCTCTGTACAGACGCAATTTGGAGAACGTCAAAGCTGTATGGTCATTGTCATCAGTATCACCTTCACTTACATTTCTATTATCATCTCGAATGTAATAGGCGTATGCATATGGTACATGGACATTTCTGGCATTGTGCATTTCACCAGGTCGGTCTCGGCGTGCTCCTCTTGCTAATGCGGGATCCCATGCTGGCGGTGGAACAGTTGGTGGAGGATCAATTGTTTGTTCAGGCTCAAGAGGTACGAGTGCGCATTCAAAGTCAGCGTAAATGGTGAATCGACTTCGTTGAGTGCGTTCAAAATTTTTAAAATGTATTGTTTTGTCTTCCGCAAGATCAGTTCTTAACGGAGCATTGTTAAAACAATATCGCTGATGCTCCAAAAGACGTTCCTCTCCTCTAAGACCTAACTTCGTTGGCTGGTTATCGAAGTGTGCAAAACAGCGCTTACATATGTAAAGGCGATGTCCATCTGGTCTCAGCTGGGAAGAAACCAATCTCGTAAAGCTCTTGATCCAAACGTAGTGGGTGGTGACGTCATTTGTTATAAGGAGTAGGTCAAAATGATTGGCTAATTCACGATCTGCGACACGAAGAGGGTAGACAATGTGTTTGTCCGGGTCCGTGAAACGTTTCTTTTTCTTCTTGTCCAGACCATACACATTAACACTAACGCCTTGGTTATTGCGCTCAAACGTGCGGATTTGGTTAAGACTTACAGGGAAAATTAAGTCATTAAAGTTTAAATTTGCTCTTTCTCTAATTTCTGCTGTGAACATGTTAGGTGTTAGTTGACATTGACGATTAACAAAATATTTGGAGAGTATTGAATATTCAAAACAACGTTCATCCGCATCGTTTAGCACATTAACCGTTGCTTTTTTAATGGCGATATCATGCGGCAGTTGAATGAAAGAACTACCTTTGAGTGGGCTATAGACATTTACACGGATTTGCATGTCTAAAACCCTGACAAAGCTCCAGCCAGATCCTTTCATTTCACATGTTTCCTTTTCTAGTAATACATTTTGAATAAACTCTTGCACTAATTCGTCAATGTGAGACGATTGAAAAAAAGGTACATTTTTAGTTTTGAAAGCTCGCCTGCATGTATCACCATGAACATTTACAAATTCACATTCTACAAATATATTACACTTAATGGCATGAGTGTGATTTAATATAGTCCGCATGAGTGTGATTACCTTATCTCGAATGTCATTGAGGAACTCCAGCAGTGAGACGGTGTTTTCGGCAGGCTCGGATAAACAATAGGTTTTAAGCCGACCTTTGAACGCCGTCTCAATTTCCTCGAACCCTTGTGGAGCCAAATTGTCAGGAATCTCGACCTGGTCATTAGTATCATCCTCGTCACTAGTCGACTGAGGTGATGACAGGTTGATGGATGGTGGGGCGGGTGAGGGCTCTGGCTGATTGATTGGTATCTCAGATCCGTTACCCCTGCAGCTGAAACGAGTGTGCTTGTGTAACTTATTCTTCCTGGTGAATGTTTTCCCGCAACCGTCGCATGTATATCCTATATAAAACAGAAAAAAATCGGTGTGATTAGCACGTAAACTTAAACAAGATCATAAAAGTTTATCTCAATTTATTTAATTGCATATAGTAGTTTTAAATTTCAGAGTTGTTATTTCAGCGATCGAATGTCCATTGTTTGCAATAAAAATAATTTTCGTAAATTATATAATAAATATTTTGATTTTGTTTTAACGATTAAACCTAACTAACTACAACCGAACATGGCTCGGCCCCACTGAAGTTTCTAGTAAACAGAAGAGAATAGTATACTAACTCTTAATGAAAAATTGATTTTTACTTTAAACAAAAGAGTGTAATGACAAAAAATATACTATATTGTTTTTTTTTTTTTGTAGACCTAGTACAAGGAAAGTGACAAAAAGATATCTCATATTTTGACTGTGAAATAGTAAAATTTGTTGGTATTGAAATAAAATGAATGAATAAATTATAATTTACTACTACTAGTACTTCAACAATAGAGTTCAAAGATAATTCTATACTCTATTGTCATGATACTAAATGTTATAAATCGAATTATCTTTAATTAAAACAATTGTATAGTTGATTGGTAAATATATCATTTAAAACGTACCTATAAGGCGAGATACAGCGGGTTGAGCTATCATCGGACAATCTGGGGCAGACGATGGTCCAGGTCTCGGAATGTAGTCGGGAGCGCTGGATGGTACAAGTCGATTACTTGCGGTAGTAATAGCATTGTTCTGTCTAAATGCGGGATTCTCAGGTTGTTGTGGTTGTTGGCGATGCACGATTAGCATGTGACGTTTTAAGTCATCGTTGCGCCTAAATGTTGTCCCGCAGATAGAGCAGGCTTCAGGTGTACCGCCATGAGTGACTCTGGTATGGCGCATCATATTGTTCTTCCGCGTGAATACCTTGTCGCAGAGGGCACAAGTGAAACTACGTCGTACAGTGTTATTATTCATGATCTGAAAACCGAAACAAATACTTTTAATATACATACTAAACACCTTTGATGAAATATTTTAATTTTTTTCAAGCAAGAAAAATATTTTTAATATCATACATTTGAGTTAATCAATCTAATTAGTTTTCTACTATGATCATAGCGGTTCTGTTTAGTCAATGATAGATTGGGTTTCTTTTTGTACTACTACCACTATTTATGTAGATTAAAATCTAAACTTTTTAATGTAAGCAAGTTGTTAAGTTAAATATTTATCTCTTATTCTTCCTAGTAAATTTAATTACATAGACCAATTCTAGTAACTTCTTTCTGTCAATGATAGATTGGGTTTATTTTTGTACTACTATCACTATTTATGTAGATTAAAATCTAAACTTTTTAATGTGAGTAAGTTGTTAAGTTAAATATTTATCTCTTCTTCTTCCTAGTAAATTTAATTACCTAGACTAATTCTAGTAACTTCTTTCTACATTTGTTTGGATACAAAATATGTAACAATAATTATATTTAGTGATACTTACATTTTATGATTGTAAGGTTAATTCAAAATCTCGATACTGCTCTGCACCTATCGACTGTAGAAGTGGGCTGTTGATCAGTAGGTCCGCACTACACGACTAATGGAAGTATAATGAATCCTTCATAGTTGATGTAGGGCGTTGGTGTTCACTAAGCAACTGGATATGCGCAGGATAGATGCGCAGTAGACGATACGTACGAAGTGACAGAGGGGTTCGCTCCCCTCATACATAAATTATCATCGTAACAGGTGGTCCTCCGACACATCGTATCTCCACTTCTTCCACCATCCCCCGACATCTCAACATATGTTCGTCAACATATGTGGTCTGTAGTGGTTGAATAAATAACGTCACTGTTAGATCCTTCCCCAGATCAACAGATTAGATTGATGGTGTCTAGACATGGGATTAGTTTGTACGGGAAGCAACATCACAATGATTTCTCACGATGTAAAGAATAATTACACTTAAAAAATTAAGGAAGGGGGAGAAGTACCCTCTGCCACGTACAACATGTGTATTAATTAGTAATTACACATTGTCGAATAAAAAAAAAACTAATTGTAATTACTCATTACAAAAGAACAAATTGTAAATACTTATAACAAAAAAAATTGTAAATACTCATTAACAAAAAAAAAAACTAATTGTAATTACTCATTACCCATAAAAAAAAAACTAATTGAAAAAATACTCATTACCCATAAAAAAAAACTAATTGTAAATACTCATTACAAAAAAAACTCATTACAAAAAAAAAAAAACTAATTGTAATTACTCATTGTAATTGCTAATTACCGGAGCGGATCCGGCCCCCACAGTAGTGCGTAATTACCTCTACTATAGAAATACCCCCGCCGCAGCAAACCTGCCGTCTAAGCGAATTTCCATTTGGCTGAATTGATTTTCAATTGATCTATTTAAATAACATTAGGTTTAACGAGTACCTAGGTTTGCTGCTACAAGGAAACTAATAAAGTGTGTTTTAGTAAAATATTTATAGCTTACTATAAAATAAAAAAAAATTGCCAAGTTTGATCAAAATATATCCATAAACAAGCAAACTACAACATTTTACAATATTCTCCATAAGAATAACATGGGAATTTTAAATTTACCATTTTTTAGTTTTCTCCGTAACCAATAACCGTACAAAAACACTTTGATATACTGAATCGTTTGTTTTTTTTAAGCTCTTTAAGAAGGTTTAGAGAAAAATTGGGAAATTTTGTGTTTTGAGGGTCAAAAATGAGAAAAACCAATTTTTACCCCATAAAACCCTGTTCCCATAGTCAGATCATGCTGGATCGCGAACTCATTCAAGTTTATCCCGCCTTACACCTTCAAACCGAATTTCATCAAAATCGGATAAAAATTACTCAAGTTATCGTGTTCACGGACACACACACACACACACACACATATATATATACCGGGTGTCCAAAACCACCCGTACACCCCTTTCAAAACGATGGAAACCATTTCTTACTAACAAAAAATAATACAGAACTAGCTAAATTGGGCACGGTCTACCAAATGGTGATAATTTCAAATCAAAAATCAAACCGGAAGTGGCTTTTTCAGACCGGAAGTTGACTTTTTTAAATGTAAACTACCAATTTTGATTACAGAATCGGATTTTACGTTGAAAAATACTTAACTTTTGTCACAAACATTTTTTGAAACACTTGTTTTCTACCTCTAATCCCCTATTAAAGTCAATAAATTTTGGTCATTCATGTGTCAAAGTTACTTGAAACAATAATAGAGACAAACAAATAACAAAGTTTACATAAAGACATATGATTAATAGAATCAGCTGTTTATTTTAAACTCCTTAGCAATTGAGTAACAGCTGGTCTACACATTGCTAAGTTGAATTTTTTTATAATTTATTGTTACATATGACTCCTTAAATGTAAAAATAAATTATTTATTTTTAAAATAAAATGAAATTAAGCAATGTGTAGACCAGCTTTAACTCAATTGCTAAGGTGTTTACAATGAACAGCTGATACTATTTATCACATGTCTTTATGTAATCTTTGTTATTTGTTTTTCTCTATTATTGTTTCGAGTAACTTTGACAGATGAATGACCAAAAATTATTGACTTTAATGGGGCATTAGAGTTAGAAAACAAGTTTTTTCAAAAAAATGTTTTAGACAAAAGTTAAGTATTTTTCAACGAAGAATCCGATTCTGTAATCAAAATTGGTAGTTTACATTTAAAAAAGTCAACTTCCGGTCTAAAAAAGCCACTTCCGGTTTGATTTTGGATTTGAAATTATCACCATTTGGTAGACCGTGCCCAATTTAGCTAGTTCTGTATTATTTTTTGTTTGTAAGAAATGGTTTCCATCGTTTTGAAAGGGGTGTACGGGTGGTTTTGGACACCCGGTATATATATATATATATATATATATATATATATATATATACATATATAAAAATCTGAACGAATGGCGTTTTTGGCCTCTGGGGACATCAAAATGAAAAAGTAAATCGGTCCCGGGCCTAAGTCTTACCATGAGACCTACGGTAATAGCTACTTCCCTATAGTGAAATTCGCTAAAATGTAATAAAAACTGGCAAAATATCATTTAATTGAAGTAAGAATTTGAAAACATCAGATTTTTTAGATTAGTACAGTAAATAAATGAATGATGATGCTTTGGTGGCAAATATGTTCGTGAATACCTCTTAAGACAAAAAATATGAAAATCGGTCAGGTAAAAGAGCCGAACCGTATAGGAAAAGAAAACCAATATTTATTAATATATAGATGGTATAATTGATATAATAAAATGTCGAAACAAAACCCGGGAGTAGGGTAAAAATGAGAGAGCTAGCACCACCGTGTTATTAAACGGCTGAGAGAACTGGCACGGGGAGAACGTACATGGGTGAGAGAGCTGGCACGGTGAGAGAGCTGGCACACGGTGTCGAAAGTTTCCGTCGGCGTGTCGGGGTGGACGGATGAGAGAGCTGGCACCGCGGAGGCTGGCACACGGGAAAGGTGTCGGTGGTGTGTCGTGGTGGACGGACGAGAGAGCTGACACCGTGGAGGGTACAGGTGTGACAAGATGTATTATAAATATTTAAATTAACATTTTGATTTTTAAGGTGGTGATGATTAACTCGCAAACGCTTGTCGCTTTTGTCAATTAGTGTTGAGTGTAGATAGTTTTCCAAATGCGTGGAGTAAATAGAGTGTTTAATTGTTAGCCTGATGTAAGGAATAATGGATAAATAATATGTTTATATAGATTAATTTAAAAACGATTATGGTGGAATCGCAAGCGATTTTATGGCATGCGCTCGTATATCATTTAACGTTGAGGTTGTTTCCACAAATATGTGACATATTTTGTTTGGGAATTTGTGTTCGAAACTTATATTTTAAAAACTACCATGTGATTAAAAAAATATATATATAAAATATTAGTTTCATCTGTTTAAAAAATCTTAGGACTGACATATGTTGTATTTTAAAATAAGTTAAACAATTTACAGATTGTATAGTATTTAGATAAGCGCTTAATGGATTTGCATCGTGGCTTATCGTGACGTTGCAGAAAACATGCGATAGTGATAACTGCGAGTGCATCATCAATTCATTTGAGTCAAACAACAGATAAGATGTCTAATTTATATACCAATTATTTGTTTACAATCTGAAGCAAGTCTTTATACTGATATCGATACGAGGTAGGTTGTGTAGGTCATGTTTCAGGTTGACGAGCGGTTATCGTCTCGGGCTTCGACGCCACGGGACCGGGTTCGGGACTGACGAAGGTAAGTATATTAGGATAATTTATTTTTACTATATTTAATTGTAATTTATATATGTAATAAAAGAAATGTTTTTGAGTTTAGTATATATTTATTCACAATAAGCAGTAGTACTACAGTATAAAAAATGTCTATTATATATCATGTTAAACAATATTATCTTTTTGAATCCAGGAGTTTTTGGACGAAGGAAAACCAAGCCATTTTACAAACACTTTATCATCCTTCTTCTTGAGAATCTTTTCGACTAAGTAAACGTCTTTATGTTTAACCTTAGTTAGCTCTTCTTGATAGAATCCTCCGGCAATGGGTTGGTTCTCGGCATCTACCAACTTGTAAGTGACGGGTTCTGTCGGAACTACTTGCGTGATGCGAAATATTTCTGTGGAATAATTCGGAGTATATCCCTTGGCGAATTCCCCTTTATATTTGCTAATGCGGACGTAGTCGTTAATTTCAAACTTAGGTATCATTCGTAGTTTGGGTTGTTTATATGAATAAATGGTCTTTAGTAATTCCATTTCATTCTTCTTTGATACGTCACACGGCTTCATTTTTATAGTCGAATGTTTCTTTGTATTGTAGAAGTCCATTAGTTGGTCTAGTATGTCGATCCAATTGTAAGTACCATTAATTGTAAATTTTTTCCACATAAAATTTTTTAACGTGCGATTAAATCTTTCTGCCACGCTCGACTTTAAAATGCTGTAGGTAGAATAGTGGTTAATTTTATAATCACCCATCAACTTTTTAAACTCGGAATTGTAGAATTCTGTTCCTAAATCGGATTGTAAATTTTTTGGAACCCTTCCCTGTTTTAATATGTTTTCCATTGCAAAAGTAACCTCTTTACTGGTTTTAGTTTTGAGAGGTCTTGACCAAGCATATTTTGAAAAAACGTCAATTACTGTGATTATATACTTGAATCCCTTATTGACCTTGTAATATTTTGTCATATCAATTAAATCACACTGCCAAAGGTCGTCAAACCCTTTCACAACTACCTTTCGTCGAGGAAAATTCTTTCTTACCGACTTATGTAACTCGTTAGCAATATCTTCTTTTATACCCATAATATTAGTTACTCTATAACTCCTTTATCTCTGAGCTCTGATATTATATTTATAACTTCGTTATTGTGACTAGTATTACCTGAAATCTCTGATAATTTCAATAATCGCAGCCTGTCCACAATTTCATTTATATTATCATAATGCACATAGTCTGGAGCACATGGATAAGTATCCAATTTTAAATAGGGAGTTTTTAACCCACTCCCTTTCTTAAAAATATTTTTTATATAGTTTCTGTATTTAAATGTATTTGTAGCTTGAACCTTCTCTCCATCAGAATGTCTCACTAAATGAGCATTTGTAAGCAGTAATATATCTTTAAAAGAATTCAGATCATCTTTAGTGATAAGTGTCTTATTTGGTTTCTTCTTAAACATAAGTTCCAACAAACCAATTGTTGGTTTAAATTTTTGACCTTTTATTTTAATGAAACTATCAGATGGATCGTAGTTAATTTTACTATTTCCAATCATCCATTCATCATTATCACCTAAATATACACCATACGTATGATCCATTTCATTTTTACTATCGTTAATAGATTTATTGATATAATCGTTAAAATTTTCTTCGTTTTCATCATGTTCACTATTGGAATCCGATTCTTCTGATAATGATTCATTGGTTTGAATTTGTGAAGGTTTGCTTTCATTCATAACTTTAAGTGATGACGACGGAGTTTGTTCACTATCAAGAATTGATGAATTCTTGTCACTCTTTTTTTTCTTTTTCTCTTCAATATTTTTTACTATTTCACTAATAGGATCGACGATAGGTTTAAATTTCTTTTTGAATATTTCTTCTTCATCCACAATACCTCGTTTCAGTGCTAAATATTTTTTTCTTACCGTATTACTTGTTTTGATTAACTCCTTTTTAACATCCATTTCCTTTCGAAGTTGGATGAAGACTGTGTGGTATCACATACAATATTACCTTATAAAAAATTTATCGAACCCATTGCGATATCTACCATTGTTCAGATCACTTTCTTTATCGATTACGAAAAATCCAAATTTTTTATTCCAACAAATTTGACACATATCTACAAATTCCGTAAATGTTAAGTCGGGATTAATATGATTGTTATAAACATGTTTAAGATTATTATTATCCTGTTTAAAAACAATTATCATATTAGCATTATCTCTAATTAACTGCTTCGGAATTCTGGAATAAGATTGACAAAGATAAAAACAATCCACGTCTTTGTGTCGACCCATACTAAAAAATGCACTTACGTTGTTTTGCTTATCACATATTATATCATCAAACACAAACACCGAGTGTTTCTTAGCCTCAGAAGGTTGAATTACTTCTTCATTTTCAGAGAATTTATAATAACCAATTCCTTTTACATTTTTTAAAACGTTTTCCAAAAACTGGTATTTTGGTTGATATAAGGACTTTGAGTAAACATATATGTTTTCAAATTTTAATCCATTAGGATCTGTAATTAGGCTTAACATCACAGCAGTTTTCCCACAAGATGATGGTCCTGTAATTAAACATCTGATTTGATTTGGAAGGAGCCCACTATGTCTTCGTCTATTATCAACCGGTTTTAAATCAAAACTTTCAATGTTTAATTTTTGTTTTTGATTAATCACCTTCATTATTATGAGATAACCTTCTCTTACCACGTTCTATGCAGAAATGAGATTGATCGGCATTCTTAAATTCTTATGTAATCTTATAAGTAGTACACAAGGGAATATAAATAATAAACGAAAAAATATAAATGAAAACTATTTTATTTCCACATGGTTCTATTTTCCATCCTATGATATAAAGATTTCATTTTTTCTACAGCAAGTTTTACTGACTTAATTTTTGAACTATTAAAGCTTTTTGAAAACAGATCACCGATACGCTTATCTTTCTCCTCGTCTGTGCAGTCTGAAAATAATGATGTAAACCCCTCAATGTCTTGCCCAGAAGATCGATGGATCAGATACATCAAAGTGTAGTATCCACTGTAGTCTGATGATTCACTCTGTATTCGATGTCGATTGTAACTCCATTTTTCAGTAGCATTTTGAATGAAGAGAAATATTTTGTAAGGTGGAGGTAAACCGAAACTATCAAAATATTCACCCCGATGAAATTCGTCAATGTAAACGGCTACCCATCGGTCTCCAGTATTGAATATATATGATGAGGGATAGTTGATGTATGAAGGTATTCTACCTTCAGCGTGAAATATTCCGTTAAAATGTTGAACGATTTGTGGATTACTTTGAATAAAAAGCTCTAATTCGATTGCGTACATCTTGCACAATTTTCTTTTCTCTGAGGTTTTCCGTCGATGTGATCTGTACCCGCACCTGAGGAGTTGTAATGTTCATAGCAGTAAATTATATCCTTTAGCTTATCTTTTTTGTGATCTGGGAGAAGGTCCCACACGTGCCATAGGTCACTCGGGGACACGTGATGTACAAAATACTCTTTCGGTAGGTAAGATATTTCTTGTATTTTTAAATTGGCTAAAGTTCTGTTACCGTATTTATCAAGCGTATTGAATTTATCAATAATTTCTCCAATCTTGTCAACTGTTTTGTCTTCGATCTCCAATAATGTGGATTTCTTTTCAACCTTGTTTATATACCAGTGTAACAACAGTCTAACATTTTCACTTGCACATTGATCAGTCGTTCGAGAATGGTAAAAACACTTTCTAAAGCTCATCTGTTTTCTCAGATCGTTGATTCTTGGACAACAAATTTCATCCATATCCCGCACGGACACAGTTTTATTCGATAAAGTATTTTCAATAAAAATCTTTTTTTCCATACCTTTGACTAATACAACATCGTAAGATCCTAATATCCTGTTAAAAATATTCTTCATTTCGAAATATGGAGTGTAACCGTCATTCCAGTCAATTCCATGACAGAATTGCTTAACCCATGTTGCAACCTTTTGTTGTGTTTCAGGTAACGCTGTATATGGAAAAGGTGGTTTGAAAATAATCGATTGCACTTTACTACCTGAAGTTGTGAGAAAAGCTGCTTCCTTCACGATGAACTCATTTTTTAGTCCACGGAACCCTTGGATATCACATACGACTGTTCTGTTCGACATCTTGTTAGCAACTGGAATAAAAATTGTGAATTATCACGTTACAACTTGTTTAATCTCAACCTACTAACCCTTGACCTTGTTCCTGACCTTTTGTTTTCCTTTTTTCACCTCATACTAACTTTTTTACCAAACTTGTCATCGGGTTGTATTCAACGACACGATCGTGTAATATTAAACAATATGCTGTAGTTTTAGCTGCGATTGTACTTTTCGATTCAAACTCTAATCTTATATCCACTGGTCCTGATTTTATGGATTCGTTTTGTCTGGAACAATCGATTACAATTAACGGAGCATGTGTTACAAATTCACTATATGTGAATAGGGGTTCGCCCTTTTTAAAATAGTAGTTTTCTTGAAATTTTACATACATTTCATAAAGAATCGCTAGCTGATTCTTGGACTGATCAAGGTTCATATCGTCATACGGGTAACACTCTGAATTCAAATAAAGTTTTACATTTGAAACGTCACATATATCAAATTCGCTGACATTTTTTTTGATATTGTTTGATCTGTCCGTTTGAAATGCTAATACAACATATCGTGGTTTTTCCAACTGAGTTGATGTTTTTACATTCCATGTCTGTCTATTTGATTGTGGTAATAAAGGATATTCATAAAGCTCCCATGTTCTAAAATTGATGAAAATTGATTGATTTTTTTCAATAACTTTGAGTAAAGATAGTTTTTCTTGATCTGATGGGAATACGTAGGGAACTCTCCATTGAATTTTCTTGATGTTAATGTCCATCGTTGGCTCGATACTTGTACTTGTACCTGCAGCTCCTGTTTCAGTCTTAACCTCACCAAGCATAGCATTTAGGTCAGTTCTTGATCTTATAAGTATAAGTTCCTGTTTAACGTTTAATATAATTTTATTATAATCCTCAGCGAACCCAATTAAAATCTTAAGAGGAATGCAGACATTAAAATAGAAAGTACCTTTATTTGTACTGTCTTCTTTGAGAGTCAATAAACTACCTTTTTCACTCGTCCAGCCTGCATTAGTTAACATTTTAATGTCACTATCATTAAAAGACAGATAACCTTTCATTGTACTTGTAATTCCAACGTTTTTCACCCTATCTATTTCAACTCCACCGATTTCGTATCGTATTTCATCAAATAAATAAGCATATCCGTTATTAATGAATTTTGTATTTGTTGATTTAACCACCCCCTCGATGTAGAGAGTACTGTTGCAGGGATACGTATAGATATCTTGATGTTGGATTGGTATTCTAATTTCATCATTATTGTTGAATGAAGAATTAGCATATGGTTGATGTGCGTGTACTTCTATTTTATTTATCGATTCGTCAAAGTAAATTTGCTCTCTTACTTGTAATATACTACCAGCCATGTTTAATTTTTAAGCCTAATGATACTAAAAAGTCTCTATTACTCTTAGAAAGAGAACCTCTCTTCACGGTGTCCGGTGTAGAAATGTTCACGGTTTTCAAATACGGTATGTTCTTAACTGGGGTGAAGATCATAGGCATGATTACAAACGTTTAAGATGTAATGTTACTGTGATGGTTTCTTCACGGAAATTGATAGGTTTACCATTTTGATCAGTTATTTTAAGGGATATGTTATCAATCGTCCTTGTGTTGATTGGAAGATAGATTATATTGGCGGGAGTTTCAACTATTTTAAATCCTGGTGGAACAGTGGGAAAGAATGTATGTATCACATGACTTGGATTACTATTTACAAACGAAGACGTAATTATATTACACTCCACGTTTATAGTATTGACTTTTAAGACGTTTACCGTTCCATCCGACACATGAGTGAAAAACTTGTTTAATTTTCTATTTTTGAAACCTAATAAAGGACCTATTGAGTCTGAAGGAGTGAAGTCGATGTCTTTGGAACACTTTATCTCACTTTTTAACGTATTATTGTTTGGTTGAATTGTTATCAGTACATCATGATTAATGGGATACGCATTTTTGTATGATAAGCTAGTATCGATGTCAGTTTCTGTTTCACCTCTCTTATCTCCAAGAACCTTTCGTAAATACTTTTGCAAATCTTTAACTTCATATGATCCAGTAGGTATTTCTATACCCACCTCTTCATTTTTATCGGTAAGATAATAAAACATATTACACCCTTCCTCAACATTTGGAATTGAATTAAATGTTTCAAAATTGATGAACCCTAACACGTAATCTCGATCATTTTCTAGTTCAATTTTGGGGAATATTTCACAGCTTAAGAGTGAACTATTTCCCGAAATTACAAATAGGTGAGACATGTTGCTTGTACGATGGTCAAATAATGACTGAGATAGTTATTGGAGAATATTTTAATTACAATCAGACAGAAATTTCAAACACAACTGTCCACATATTTCAGTGTTAAAATTTTGATCCCTAACATAGTTATACAAAATAATACAGTTTTTTAAATAATGTATAACTTCCATTGGTGGTTTGAGGTTCCCAAAACTGTCGTAATACTTTGCATGTGATCCATCTTTACGTAAAGCGACCCAATGAGTCCCGGGCCCATCATCATCGTCTAAGTTTATGATTATCGCTTCTTTATTCCATGGATGCAAAGGCAGTTTATCCTTAGAGAATACTCCTCTAAAGTAAGGTATTTTCAATCGTTTAGCATACCTTTCCAAATCCAGATTGGTTAGTGCGTTTGATCTAAAAAAATACCCATCCCTTGTTTGTATGGTCTCAAATACAATCCTTTTCCTGTTTTAATCTTAACGTCACTTACATTTTCCTTTCTTGCTCTGTTAACTTCGTTTATGGCTTTATACACTGAGGTAGCTCCGCCGGCCAGACTTCCGATGGCAGACAGTCCGGCAAATAATGGCAACAGGAACGGTAACGCTCCTCCAGATTTGGGTATGGGTATGATTCTAGGTTTTTTTATTTGATCCTTTTTACCACCCCTCATCGCATTTCTTGCAGCTTTCAACGCTGCAGGAACCAATACCTTAAGTTCTTTGCTTTTACTCTTTTTAAGTTCGTTTTTAGCCGCCAGTATAGCATCCTTGAGGTGTTTCTTCTGTGTATTTCCATTCTTACTGTCATGTTTCGGACTCCTTTTCTGCCTTTTCTTTGTAACACTTTCTGACTTCGATTTCTTCATACCAGCACCGAGTTTAAGTTTTGCTTTCATAGCGTTCGTTACTAAAAAAGCGTTTACCTTTTCACCGAGTTTAGCGTCCGGAGCCGATACTCTCGTCCACGCCCTATCGGCCAGCAGCCTGTCAGCTTTGTGTCTACTCGTTAAATCCTTGTTCTGAGCGTATGCTATATCGTGTTCCTTGCAGTAACTATCAAGTGGATTGATCCCTTTGTCGCCCCTTGCCAGACGTTTCTCCAATTTAGTACCAGCCCCACAAAATTGGTATCCACCCAACAGATGTGCCTCAAAAGGTAGGTTATCAATAAGCTTATTAATTAGACCTCCACCTCGTTTGAAGCTCAGAACCATACTGATGACCAGTCCTACTTGCTATTCAACTTACCTACCCTATCCCAAAAGTCGTCTTTATCATCATCTTCTGTTGATTTACTTTCTTTCAAGGTTTTTATTTCAGACCTAAGATAAGCTAAGTCATTTATCATTGCACTCATGACATCTGATATGGGCTTACCTTCTCTATTTCGGGACCTTGCAGTCAACGAAGAAGCTGGATAAAAAACCTTAAGCTTTTCATCAATACGTGACATATCAGAGTTTATCCTGTTTTTGAAAGCATCTAATTGTTTACGAGTCACAGGTGAATTTTCATTCTCGCTCGCTTTGACAACCAATTGAATATTATACTTTTTTAAATCTATGACACCATTCATATCAGGTTTAATATAATCCTTTATCATTTCCCTCAGTACCACTTCAACTAAAGTTGTATTGTTGCTTCGTACTGTTTCATCTACATATTCTTTGTTTGCAACATCATGTCTTTCAATTGGCTTTTTGACATTTGTTATTATTGAATTATTGATATTTACTTCACTTTTGTCATCAATGTATAAATACTTCTGCATGAGTGTTCTTGCCTGACCTAAAGTAATGGGAGAATAATTATTTATGGCTTCATTTATATTAATTATAAACTTTTTAAAGTTTAATTCTCCTTTTTCTGGTTTAATGAAGGATTCCACCGTCTTGCTAATTATTTGATTTACCCTAACTAATTCTTTATCTAGATAAAGTTTATTTATTGCATCAGAGTCATCGGTTGGATCTTTTTCAATTTTAAAAAAGCTCAATCGTTTATTCTTCATATTAATTTCATCATTGATACCAAAAGTCACACATTTTAAATTAATCTGTGAATTAACATAATTTTCGATGTATTGTTTAGAAACTACATCCGTTAACTCGGTAGGATCTCCAATATTGTTAATTCTCATTCTTTTAGCATTAAAATTGCCATTTTCATACATTAAAGTATTGCTTTTGAAATAATCGAGAGATATTGCATCTTTTCCATCTACAGGGTTTGATATATTTTTAATATTATGATTTTCGCAATCAATAATAAATTTCTTTCTATCAAACTTAATAGTATCTCGTAGTTCTTTGTCCATACTATTTTGAAAGTACCTCTTATTAACAACATCCATGTCTGATTCAGGATCATTGACATTAACAATTTTTCTCTTTCTTAAATTAACTTGTTTATCCTCTAACAATAGACATTTTGATGAAATATAATTTAAAGTAACGGCATCACTAGAATCGACAGCTTCCCCTACGTTTGTTAACCTTTTGTTTTCAATATTAAAATTTTGTTTATCAGTTAGCTTGAAACCTATTCCTGAAGGTCCTACTACAACGTTTTCTTTGGAAGTAAAACCTATATAACCTCCAAACTTGTCGATACTTGGTTTCATCGTCTTGAAAGTCAAACATCAAATGATGCTATTCTCTTATTTTGATTGATATAACTATGTTTTTATTCATGACGTAATATTTAATTGTGTATAAATATATATTTATATCAGATAAATGAAAGGGAGATAAATTAATCTGAAACAAGGTAGGTAATAAATAACACTGAACACAGATTGTATGTCAAAATAATTTATATTTATTTACAAACATATCAAAATTACAAATATACATAACAAATGTCAAATATAATTGTTACACTTACAAAATTATGAAAAAAAATCTATGTATTAATTTGAAGATTCAATGGTTACAGTAATTAAAAACATAAACAATCAAACTAAATAGATAAGTTAAGTTTACAGTTTTTTTCATTACAGTCATAATACTTTCTATTATTCCACTATTTACATAAATTTACTGTAAAGCTCAAATTACTTGATTTATTTGTAACTAGATAATGTCCCTTCTTACAATGACAGACACATGATTGTCAACAATTATTTCCTCTAATTTACAGTCCGGATCATCGTGATCTTCGGAACCACCGTTTAAGACCCAACACACCCTAGCAACCTTTATTAGGACAAGATCTGCGATGTGACTACAGTAATTAATGCTGAACGGCTCGTTTCCATGATTTATTAGGTTAACCCTGACTACGTCTGTATGGTTGGAGTCAATAGACGCTGGAGAGTCTAAAACTGTCACCCCGAAAGTTTCCGCTTGCCATGCTACCGGTCGAATTTGTCCTTCATAACCTTCAGGTATTCTAATTTTTATACCCGCAGATATGGTTTTTCTTTCTCCAGGATTTAAGGTTATAGTGTAAATACAGGAAGGGAAAAATGCGTGCAGAGGTATAGCAACCCGACCCATGTTCTCGTATTCAGGCATATTAAGGAAGCCCTCGTCAACAGAAAGTTGTTCGTACCTGACCGGTACAGTTTCCAAAAAAACATTATCTGAAAAGTAAAAAACTAAATTAACTTACATACAAATCTAACAAATAATTTGAGCTTAACAAGAATCATTGGTCATTTTAGCTTTTTTTGCAATCAGTTCTTTGTGTAAATCAATTTTCCTTTTTTTATTCTCAATTAGTTTGTAATGGCCATATGCCATGGTATGGATATTATCATTTAATACAAATCTTTTATCATCATGAGACGATAACGCTAGTTTTCGTACTTTCGTTGTGTATACATCATGTTTCCTACTCCTAATTATATTCATTTCTTTGTACTGGTTTTGATTACAAAACAAAGCTCTCTCGTAGTCCTGAAAAGTTATTTCATTTTTAACAACACTTTTCTTTACACCCTTAGCACGTTTCTTACAATCATAATTCTTACTAAGAGTAGTATATAGCTTTGTCCTAAGACCAATGAATTTCTTTAGGGGAACTGATAAAGTTTCATCTTTCATAACACCAAGTCTTTTCTTATTATCGAGAGAGAAACAAGCGTGTGTTATTGGGTACTCACTAGTGTCAAAGTAATGTATATTCTCCTTGATTTGCTCATATACGTCAACTGAGTTTACATTTATAAGGTAACTATCCGTATCTGTATATAATAGTTCTACATTTCCTTGACCAAATACACGAGGAAAAATATCATAAAAATATCTATACATTACGATTTTGCTTAGTTCAAGAATAGCCATACCTACTGCAATGGGTTTGTTAAAATTTACTTTAGTTTTATTTAGATGAACTGCTATCAGTTTTTCTGTAAATATAGTTCTATCACGAAAATTAGGCTTAGCAATAAGCTTATCGAGCCTTTTAGTGCTACAAACTATTTCCATATTCATTCTGTTTCTTACGTTTTCCATACATTTGCCATAAACCGAATTGTTCATGAGTTTGAAAAACTCCTTTTCAAACTCATTTTGCGCATTT